>NW_018742607.1:194724-794724 GCF_001683475.1 Chenopodium quinoa | reverse complement strand
TGATACATTTGCCCATGCAATTTGAATACATAAATCCCTTTGTAAGTGCTTGCATAGTAATGACCCCCAAGCGAACTAAATGCAAACAAGTTATTATATAGTCTAGCATATTTTCTAAAATGCACAACACCTTCATCTTTAGAAGTAAATAAGTACACAAATTCATGAGGATAGACATTCTCAGCTATTGTAATGTCTCCATTCCCACTGCAAAAATGTAAGGACTCAAACATAAATTTTTTTGCACGCATTTGTCACAGAAGAAAGGCATAGCAAGTCTGAAAGGTTCTGCTGGTAACTGTCTATCCATAGAAGCAGCAAGAACATCTACCCAAAGAACCAAGAGCAGAAAAAAAAAAAAAACATGAGAAATCTCATAAGAATGCAAAGCAAAGAAAGCAATATATATAACCACAGAATCATTTACCTTCTAGGTTAGCTTGTTTCTGTGTTTTTTTACAAGCATTTTTTTTCGGTTCTGCTACTCTACATGAATCAGAGGCTTCATCATGCACGGTATATCACAGCTAAAGACAAACTTTCCAAGACAATGTAACACAGTATAGCCACTACCATGGAAAAAGACAGCATGCTAGCATTTATGTACAGAAAAAGAAGGCTTTATTTAAACAGCAGAAAGGATGATAATAAAAGGGGCTATTCAGTTAATATGGTGTACCTATCCAACTGAGGCATAGAAAGTTCTTGTATACATTTCTGTCGCTTTGATATACAAGTCCGTGGACGACATTTAACACCAAGCTGGGTGTCTGGTAAAGGCGGGCTGCGTTTAAAGCTATTGATTATTTTTTTTCCTTTCCCGAAAACCCTTGCTAGCATTCCTAAGTAATACAACATTGCCAAATGTATGTACCTAGCAAATTCTGACTGTGATGTCCTTTGGGAAGCCTTATTTAATCTACTGCATCACTTTCGAGATAATTGAGGTATGCCATAGTGACAATCTACCAAAAACCAGATTATAATTACACAAAGCAGTAAATCAAACCAAGGACAACACTTTAACTTATGTAAGTGGTAATGCATCAAGCTAAAACAATACCCATAAGTACGACCACAAAACTGGTTGTATACTTTGCCAAGTAACAGGAATTCGTGTAACCTTCTGCAAATCAAATCCGTAGTTGATGGCAAACTTTAAGTCTTGGATCTGCCAAAGTAGTGAAGAAAAGGGTTTCAGAGCATGAAGAGTCCTACTCACAAGAACAATCGCGCAAAGCAAATTAAAGCATCAGGCAAAAATATAGACCTATGAAAGTACATCAGAACATCTTCTGGCATCAGATCAAAACAATAATAAGCAAAAATATCCCCTACTGAAACAAAGCCATAGGAAAATCTAAGAAGGAAAACTCTTTAAATAAGGCAAAACTCAGAACCTGACATGATAAACACTAAATAAATAATAATTTCATTCATTAAAAGGTAGCCATAATAGGCAATACATGAACGGGCTTCATTACTGGCCCGAAATTCCAGCTACATCATACCAGCTAGCACCTCTAGTTCAGACAAGCGTAAGTGCTAAACAAAAGTTAAATACAAATTAAAGCTGACCACAACAGCAGTAAAATCCTAACAACTGGTGACACACCGCTAACTATATAAATTTCAAAAGAAGCTAGACCTTCTACACAGAGCTATTCAGTCCTAGCACATTTGTAAACAGCAGATAACTCAGCTAGACCAGTAACCATCTGATCAGAAATATGGACTCCTACGCCACTTGCATTCAGCTCATTTCTCTCGATCCTACACTTCACCGGTAGACTTGGCGGAAGTGCCAGAACTGGAATCTGGTTTGCCTCGTCAGCTGGTGTCACACATGAATTGCTAGCCAAACAGGTAGCAGGTTGAGGCTGAACAACATTCCTTTCCAAACATTCAATATGCCCTTTCAGCACCAAATACCTCTCCCTTATCAGAGAACATTCTCCACTCATCTTTGCTGCAGCACCATAGTTAGCATCAACTATCTCTAGATTGAACACAGAAGCTATAAAGAAGCATGCTTTCTTTGCAACCCTTTGCTCAGCAATTGCTGGTTCAGTACAAGGGTCACTGAAAATGCATTCCATGGCAATACTATTGTGAGCATAGGTAACCATCAGCCAAGACATATAGCCATGGCCATCTAACCTAGTGGTCTCAATACCAGTCACAGTGACACGAGTCTTTCTCACTAAGACTCCCAAAAACTGTGCAAGATCCATTGCAACATGAACATCATGAAACGATACATCCTCTCTTGTACTGCACTCTGCACGTATGGAATTCAAATCTTCTCTGTGCTGTACTAACTCAGCACATCTATTTTTATATAATTTTACACACAGGCGGTACATCTTAATCCGTTCATAGGTGAAATCAAACACGCGAACATTAAAACGGCTGACTAATCTCTTCACAGCCTTATGAGCTGCTCTCTCACGAGATTCTTCGACAGAAGCAGCATCTCCACCGTAGAAAACGAAATTCGTACGGCAGTTAGGCTTACTAACCCGCACAAAAACATTGTTCTTAGCAGCATCTATAAAGCCATAAACCGGAGATGGAAACTGCAGCCAAGCAACCACCTTTTCCAAAAGAGGCTGGAAAGGAACAAAGACTCTATTTGATCCTCTAGCCATAACCTGTAATGGAAAAATTTATTTTCAGGACAAAGTATGTAGAACAGGACACACTCTTTCTCTCGCAAAGAAAGCACTAAGCCCTATCTACAATAACTAACATAAACTGTAATCAATCAAAGGGCAAAAAACAAGTCTATACAAAGAGAACCCTGCTATACAAAGACAATAAGTCCATGTTTAATGGCAATATAAGTAACAACACATCGATTATACCCTCAACTTACAATCAGTAATAAGAATCAAAATACCAACAACTGGAAAGGTGTAAAGAAGCCAACCAGTATATATTTCAGTTAAACATGAGGCACATGAGTCCTTCAATCTTCCTTCCTCCTACATACTCCTTTGTAAATGCACATCATCACCCTAATCCTTCAATTCTATAATACATTAAGCCTTAAACTTATAACAACACAACAACAATCACCCATCCAAGAGTATGGTTTCCTTGCTTAAACCATCTCACTAACTAATGCACTAAGTCTAACAAATGAATGCAACACCATATTCTTCATGTTACCAAACAAAACAAGCAACCTTAACTCTCCTAAAAAAACGACACAACTTTGTGCCTTTTTTTTTTTTTTTTTTTTTAACAAATCTTTAAAATATCATGATATACCCAAAGCTAATAGCAACACATTAGAAAAAAGCATACTATCAAACAAAGGAGTTCAACAGCAAGAGGCAAGATAAGCATAACAACCACCTTAAAAAATGTTGTAAGCTGAAGAAGGAAAATGAGCTGCGACCAGCAACAACGCAAATAGCATAACCAGCAAACCTGTAACCCCACAAACAACCACAGTAAGAATAAACCAATCCATATGTTCATTAATAAGTATTCCCACTAATTCTTGCCTTCACAAAGTATTCAAATTACTACGGTCATTTCAGGACACAGAGACCTATTTAATGATTCAAATAATTCCTACACACCACAGAGCAATTATACCACTAAAGAGCCACTTCCAACACCAGAAGCAAACACAAAAACGAAGATCAAACCATTATCACGGGGAGTCAAACAGCAAAAGAACACCGGCAAAGATATTACCATGAATTAAGTTTCGATAATCTTAGGCCCAATTTGTCAGGGAATCCGAAAAAAACTACATATTCACAAAGCAAGTCGATCAAATACAGAATATAATGTCATCTATAACAAAGCACAACCTCTTAAACATACACTCCTCCAGAAGAAATTCAGATCGCCCACGGTCAGAAAAGGAACACTCCCCCTCTCTATATATAGACAACGGTAACCAATGGCACCCCAATTACATAACCCTAGAACTACAAGACTTTTCCATTCATATTCAATGTCAAAATCTTTTTTAATTACAGAAAATATGACACTGAAGTAACGACCAAGTAAATGACTCCATTAAGGTAACACAAAGGCTACACCAAAGACAACATAACCTACACCACGATCCAGAGGAACACGAAAACATACCAGCCACTGTGCGAGAAACAACCATACCCAAATCGTACGAAATCCATTCCAGACCTCATCATCAACCCAGAAGTGTACGCAACAAACCCAACTACAGGAAAGACCCAAAGCAAAATAACAAAGCAAGAACAAAAAGAACCTTCAAAACCAGAACGAACAACAACACCTTAGCTGGCAGGCAAAGACAGAACGCACGACAGCTGTAGGCTTCAGCACACACGGCAAAAATTTGCAATAAAGCTAAGCAAGGGCAATATCGGAAATGCATTAAAATTAAGGGCAAGGCTGTAATAGCACCACACAACACTATTCACCAGCTATAGTATTTACATTTGCATGTTTATAAGGTTTAAAGATAAAGTTTAAATTTAATCTTAATGCCTTTATAACTTAAAACAACCTTCTAGATATTTTAGAAGATTAAGATAAATCCTAATGAATTCAGGAATATACCATTTAAAACTAATGAACACTCCACATGATTATTGAATCTGTACATGAAGCCCAGTTTGGGTCCATTTTAGAATTTGGTTATAATTTCCTCGTTATAACTCGGAATTGAGCTTATAATATATCGTTATAAACCAAACTAAACTGAATTGGACGTTTTTCATAAATAAGATACGAAATGAATGATTTTTGAAATAATAAATGAATTATTTTTATTAAAACATTTTAGAAACAAGGATATTCATGAGACTCTTCAACATTTCACCTTACTCGATAATCAATGACGTGAAAAGTACTTATCACTAGGTTTGGTTTTTTGGGAGACACAATCATATTTCTACAATTTGAAGGTGACAAGTGGAAAGTCACTTTCACAAAATGGTTATTAATTAAAAATAAAAATAAAAGATCAGTTAAAGGCTTGTTTTGAGAAAATAAGGGGCAAAGGTCGTATTGTTCCCAGATAACACAAAGGTACGCTTATTTTGATCAGGTCGAGAAAAGGTGAGATTACTCTTTTCAATATATATATTTTTTTTAAAAATATTTTAGTAAAATATAGGTAAATAGAATATTAAAAATGCATAGTTTGACCAATAACATCTAAAAATAATATTGGAAAAATTGGTTATAATAAAGGATTTTTTGACTTTTACCACAAAAAAAAAATCAACAAATTGTTTTTTACCACCAAACTTTTAAAAGTTTTATTTTACCACCAAAAAAAATTCTAAAAATTGTTTATTTCCATCTACCGTAAAGAAAACCGTTAAATCTAACAATTTAAAAACACATTCTTCGATTTTCATGTGCAATACATGTTCTTCCTAGGTTTAGGGGGGCATTTTGGTCCAAAAGGGTCCAATTTGAGGCCATAATTGACAAAAAATGATCGAAAATGCCTCTTTTGTGTATTCACACATATCGAGGTATTTTTAAACACGCAACACAAGGCGTTTCTGATCATTTTTTGTCAATTCTGATCTCAAATTGGATCCTATGGACCAAAATGCCCCCTAAACCTATGAAGAACATGTTTTGCGCACAAAAATCGAAAAATTTAAAAAATTCCGTTACGTTTTTTACGGCAGGTTTGTTTTCATATATAGGTAATTAAATAAATATGGTCAAAGCAAATCACGTGAATGGTAATAGAAGCTATAATGATGTAATGATTTTGAAACAGATATAACACTACTTTCACTCTATGTTTGTTCTAAATATATTAAGAGAAGATTAAAAAATGTGATGAGAAAAATGAAAGATAATACTACCTCCGGTCCAAATTACTTGCAACTTTGGAATATTTTATGTCTCACAAATAATGCCCTAAAGTTGCGAGTAATTTGGACCGGAGGTAGTATAGGATATTATAAGAGACAATATAAAGTCACATATTTTCTTATTCCTCTCTTTTCTCTTTTTATTTGTTTGGAAAATTTAATATAAATAATCCAACTTTCAGTCATTTTATCAAAATAATTCTAATTTTTGATTATTTTGAAATAATCTAAAATTATTCGAAGTGTTATTTTATTGCTTTTGTTAAGCTCTTTTTTGACTATATGTAACATAGATTTCTAAATTTATCTAGACAAAGCATTATATGTAAGTAAAATTAAGGGCATTTTAGGTATTATATGTGGACATTGATGTTTGTTGCGCTACATCACCCCTTGGCTTATATGGCCGCTTCTCAGCCTCTAGCAACTAGATGCTACTATGTCTCTAGCCGGGGGTATAGAAGTAATTTCGCCTGTTTATGAAAAATAAAGGAAAATGAAGGAAAAGGAAAAGGGGTCACGTGAGGAAAACGGGAAACGGAGTTCCATTTTTTCAGAGTTATACACTGAGGAATAAAGAATTGAGCAATGGAGGAGAATCCAATTGCTGAATGTTGAGCAAATGGAGGCGTAGAACGGAGGATTAAGGAACCCGGTAGGTGGTATATAGCCGGTAATGGAGGAGGAGAATGTTCGTGTCAAGCGTCGACTAGATCTTGTAAGTCGTTGTCTTTCCTTAAATAAATTCGAATACATGTGTTGGAAGTTGTAGTTGCTTAAACCTGCAAAATTATCCATCGTCGAGTAGCTATGAATGGTGGGAAATTGTTAAATGTTGTTTGTGTGAGTGAATTTGTGTTGCATTGTTTTTGTTGTTTGGTGAATGCGGGTCAGTCGAGTGGCTCCACTCTTGTATCAATGAATGCGTTGAGATTTATGTGTTAAGAATTGAGTGAAGATTGTTAAGATCCATGTAATTGCTTTCATTTGATAAATGCTGGTAGAAATTCTTTCTGGATTATCTCCGACTGAAAGTCTGGAAGTTGATTAGCGGTTGCTCCAGTATGGATTTGTTGTTGGTTTAATGTTGTTGTTTTTTGGTAGATTAATTGAATTACAAATGATATGGTATATTGTTATGTTATGTTGGTATTGTGTTTTACAAGCTAAATGTTTGTTGTGAAAAAGTTTGAATTAGTTACTTGTAAGTGTAATGTCTACAGAACATTGATTTGGTCGATAAATTAAATTTGGAAAATGATGTTGATTGTTGTTTTGATGATGACGAGTTGGATGAACATGATGTTGAGGGTGAAGAGGAAGAGGAGGGCGACGAGGTGGTTAGAGATAGTGATGAGGATGAATGTTTGATCATCAGTGGTTTCACTGACATTGAAGGTGGTGAAGAGGATGATTGTATCATTACTGGTGGCAATCAGTTAGAGGATGACTGTATCATTACTGGTGGCACTCAGTTAGGGGAGAATATTGGGGATGAGGATGATGGTGGCTGTCCTTCTAAAGTGGAAGCACCTGCAGTTGGAATGGTTTTTACCACTTGGGAAGGACTGCATAGTTACTACAAGGAGTACGGTAAACAGGAAGGATTTGGTGCGGTGTGTGTTGGTGGGAGGAAGCCTAAAAAGGATGGGTCATCATCAAAAAAGGTCAGCAATTATGTGTTTAGGTGTGAGGCCTATGGGACAACAAAGTATAAGAGTGTAGTAAATGGCAAGAGGGTGGCAGTGAGTCACGACCCTTTGGTGAAAAGGAAGTCTAAGAAGTGTGAGTGTCATGTTGTGTTGTATGCGTCAGTGACAGAGTCTAGTGAATGGAGGGTGGTTAATGTAATTAATAGTCAGAACCACAGTGTGGAACCTAAGGACTCAAACCACATATCAATGTACAAGAAGGGCAGAATAAATAAGGCAGTGGCCTGGAGAAGAGAATTGATAACGATTATGGTGTCGGATCCTCTATTCCTGCTATTTACAACAACATGGCACACCAAAGGAATGGATATGAGAATGTGGGGTTCTCCAAAAAAGACATGTATAATATTGTGAATAGGAAGACCCGGCTCAAGTTGAAAGACGGAGATGCGATGGCTATGCTTCAGTATTTCCATAATATGACCGAAGAAAACCAAAATTTCTACCATACCTATCGGGTTGATGAGATAGGAAGGCTGAAGGATGTGATGTGGGTGGATGCTCGTAGCAGAGTTGCGTATCAAGATTTTGGGGATGTGGTTTGTTTTGACTCAACGTACATGACCAATAAGTATCACATGCCCTTCTCTAATTTTGTAGGTGTAAACCATCACGGTCAAAGCGTGCTATTAGGATGTGTGTTGGTGTCCCACGAGGATGCTGAGACGTTTGTGTGTTTGTTCAGGACCTGGTTGGCTTGTATGGGGGGGGGGGAAACCACCCTATTCCATAATAACTGACCAAGATCAAGCGATGAGAAAGGCAATCGATGAGGTGTTTCCGATGCCGAGTACTTATCATAGGTGGTGCATGTGGCATATCACGCAAAAATTTGGAGCCAAGCTTGGAGGGTTGTCCAAATATGAAGAAATAGCGGAGGAGCTAAAAAATGTTATCTACAACAGCTTGACTCCGGTGGAGTTTGAGGCGTCTTGGTCGGTTGTCACGGAGAGTTACAATCTGCCCGAAAAAGGAGAGAGTTACACTTGGCTAGAAGGTTAATTTTGTATGTGATTTGAATTACAACTTATGTTATTATATATATTTTTACAGTTTAATGTATGTTGTTATTAGGTTTGTATAACGAACGGGAGATGTGGATCCCGACATATCTAAAACATGTTTTTTGGGCTGGTATGCAAACAACCCAGAGAGTGGAAAGCATAAACAGTTTTTTTGATAATTATGTGAAGAGGAGCACGCGGCTTTACCAGTTTGCTCCCAGATATTGCAAGGCTATGGAGAGCAGGGCAACGGATGAGCAGGCGGCTGATGCGAACAACAAACGTTATGTACGCCCTTTAATAACTGAGTTAGTTGTGGAGCGTGCGTTCCAAAAATTGTACACGGACACAAAGTTTAAGGAAGTGCAGATTCAATGTTGTATTTGACCACTCTGTCCAGGAGGGACATCTCAGATGGTGTTGTTGAACATGTGATTGAGGACCGAGTATGGATTTGGTCAAACTTCAAAAAGAAAGAGGTTCCCGTGGAAGATAGGAAAAGGTATGTGGTGGTGAGATTTTGTTTGGTAACGTTGTTTCCAGTGTGTGATTGAAAACACTTTGAATGCCACAGGATTCCTTGTAGCCACATTATCAAGGTGTTGGATCTGCATTCTGTGAAAGAGGTGCCGAAAGCACTTGTTCTGGACAGGTGGCGTAAAGATATTACTCGGAAACATACAATGGTAAAGGTTGCGAACCATGATCCCTTTAAGACAGAAGAGGTGCAGCGGTATGATAAGGCAATGGTTGCCTTGGAACCGATTTTACTTAGAGCCAGTATGTCCGTAGAGTTGAGTGGTGTCTTGATGGAAAAAATTCGGGTCATTGCAATGCAATTTGATTAGAAGGAGGGTGGTAGGGCAGGAGTGGAATCTGTGGTGGGAGGAAACAACACTGAGCCAACCGAACACCAAAATAGGGTGCCACTTACCCCTTGTTCTGTTAACAATGCGGGGGGGGGGGGGGGCAGCAACTGACGCACGCACTCCAGTTGACACCCCCATGACCCAATCTACCCCAGTTCTTACCCCGGCATCTACAGCTGTTCAAAACTCAACCAATCCAACTGCCACCACCGTTACTCCATCGGTTCAAGACCCAGTGAGTCGAGCGAGGAAGAAGGCACCCAGTAAAAACCAGGCCAAGAAGAAGTCAGCCAACAACCAAAAGAAGAAGAAGAACCAGAGTAAAGGAAAGGGGAAGGGGAAAAGAAGGGGTATTTCAAGCTCAAGCAGTGATGATGAATTCGACAGCAGCAGCGATAAGAAGAAGAAGTCTGCCAAAAAAAAGAAGAGGAAGAAGAAGGGAAAAAGGAAACATAGTTCAAGCAGCTCAAGCAGCGATGAAACAGACAGTAGCACAGACATGCAACCAAAAGTAAACAGAGACAGAATTAATTCTGATATTGCTAATACTGATTGTCTCGTTTGTATTTTGTGGTAGTTGGTTGTTTGGTGTGAATTAATTCTCATTGATTTTTGTGGTATTGTTTTTGTTATTTGCCATGGTATTAATTTGTTCCTTGTGAAACAGAAACAGAATCGTAAAGCCCCCCGTAAAGCCCCAACATCAACAGCAGGACAGGCATGTGGATTAACAGGCCAACCACAGGAGAATGGTTTGTCTCAAAATTCGATGTTGTATGCCCAACAACAAAACCAGCAAATCTTTGTCCAGCAACACAACCAACAACAGCGTCACCAGCAGTTTGGGCAGCATTACCAACAACAACAGTTTGGGCAGCAGAAACAGCAACAACAGTTTGGGCAGCAGAAACAACAACAACAGTTTGGGCAGCAGAACAAGCAACAACAGTTTGGGCAGCAACATCAGTTTGGGCAGCAGGACCAGCACTTAGTTAGTCAACAACAGAGCATCCAACATAGCCTACAACAGCAGCTATTTATCCATGAAGAACAACATAACTTCCACCAGGTGGTAAGCAGGAAGCAGCAGGTACGTGGTGGAGTAATGGCTCGTGAACTCATTTTTTTACCCCCGACGTCGAACATGATATATTTCCTTCAATATAGTTTGTTTTGAATTACTTTATTCTCGTGTAAGTTGTGTTCATGGTGGTGTGGGGTAATTTTTTTTTGGTTACAGGAAAGTACAAGTGATGTTGAAGGACCCCAGAACAATGTTCAAGGCCCCCCTCCAATAAATTATTCATCCATGGGTGGAATTCAAATGACCAACACAGCTACACTTCAATATTTTACTAATAATTTTAGTAGATGAACAATTGTAGTAATGTTTTAGCATAGGAACAACAATGCAGTTTTACAATGTAAAATGTATGTTTATTTAACGACTCAGTGCAGTTATATGGCTATTGCCATGATACACATAAGACGACACCTAAGTTATATATAAATTAGTAGTAACAGTTCAGAACTTGTAGCAGCACTAGGTGAAAAAAGGCATTTGGCAGCGGTTCAAACCCGGTCTAAGGCACCGGTTTGAACCGCTGCCTATGTGAGGGGTGCCAAAAACCAAGTTTTTGGCACCGGTTCAAAACCGGTGCCATAGGGTGGAATAGGGACCGGTTAACCGGTGCCAAAAAGGCCCACTAAAACGGATACACAGATTAAAATACGAAGTACATTCAAAGTTTCAAAGATCATGTTCAAACGGATCAGTTTCCTCGTCAAACAATCCGGTGTTCTCAGACAATGATTGTTGTTCTTCTTCTAGTTCTTGCATAATCTCCGTTGCATCATCTTGCTCTGGATCATAGTTCTCAGTGCCATCAATTTTGTATGTCTGTATTTAAAGGAAGAACATAAAATATTAAAACAACAATACAGTAGGCATTGTAGGACTAGATACCAACTTATCAGTGTGATACACTAGAGTACACGGAGTTACGACAAAAATACCAAAAATCATCATAAATAAACTAATCATATGACGATACCAACTTATTTTTGTGGTACACCAGAATAAACGTATACGATATGAATACCCAAAACGATCATAAATAAGCTAATCATACGACGATACCAACTTATTGGTGTGATACACCAGAATAAACGAATACGATATGAGTACCAAAAAAGATCGTAAATAAGGTAATCATATGAAGGTATTCCATGTTGATGTTCCCATACCAATAGGTAACATATATCCATTTCTACTATGAAGTCATCTTAAAGGCTGCATCTGAGTTCACGAATGACTAAAAATACAGAAGAACATCTGAGTTCACGAATGACTAAAAATACAGAAGAAAGATAGTTACTTGTATTGGAAGTGAATACAAAAAGGTTTTGATTAACAAAACAAAAGATTACCTTAAACTCCACTTCCAGCAGCAGACCAAATCTAACTCCTATACCTTGGTGCATGTAACGTGGCTTAAAACCAATTGCATTCCATACCATAACCACACCTCCAGGCCCATCATCTTCGTACGCTTTTACTGAGTATGAAGGAGGCAAATTGGTCCCACAACCAGTTGGTAAGTGAATTTGGAAAGCAACTTTCCGTGATTATAATGACTACTGGGTTGAAGTAGTCATCGATTTTCAGGAAATTGTCCATGAAAGACCGTCTAGTTAAGCCTCTTGCATTCCAGAACACAATGTGGTCTTCAATTTCAAAAGGGTCTCTGTTATCTGCAACAACTGAACTAGAACTGACCTCCAAGGCAAAATACCTTCTCTTTGTCTTGCTCAGTTGTAGTGATTCCACTTTGATGTACAGATTATAAACCTCGGTGTCCACAACCATTACGTGCAGCGTATTTGTAAATGATCCTATGAATAGGTAGGTGGGCGCTTGTGGTAACCTGTAGCAAGTAGTCAATTCCGGCCGAACTATGGGCTCTAGATCAATCAAGGGAAGTAAGAATCTTGGAAGTAGAGTGTCCTCTAGACTATTTGCAATGCACCATCTAAAAAAATCGACAAGTTTTCCTGTATAGTCGCCTAAGTCCTCCATGTGAGGTACATGGGAAGGTCTGACCTTATCATCACTTGCCTTCATGAACCTAGCAGTCGTGCCAAACCACCTTAACAAATCCTTAACCTCCCTCGTCGCAAATATTTCATCACGCACAATTTCATCTGGAATGGCGTCATCCATCATCGCTGCTGCTTCGCTAACGTAGTACTTACACTTTGTGTAGTCGAGCTCCGGATTATTTGGCTTGATTGTTTGGAAGTAGCAGCAGTTTTTCGGATGTAATTTGAGTGACACAAATTTGTTGCTATTCATTTGTCGGGTGGAAATACGGTGGGTAATGGACATTGGCTTCCTAGCCATTTTTAACTTTTTACAGTGGCTGAGATTATTTTACACTGGGGTGGGGGAAGGTAAAAGTGTATTGTATTTGATCTACTTGAATATATACTTACCGTAGAAAAGTTTGTTTGACGACAAGACAGTTTAAGTGCTTTATGTTTGGTGTAATATGGGTACCAAAACAATGACAACATATACCATATTTGATGTGAAAACATTAGTCTGTATGTTACACAACAACGTTGGGACAAATTTTGTAAACTTACGGATGGGGAATAGGACGGGAGAAACGAGGAATTCGTACTACTGATTAAACCGTGACATTGATGTGTACTGGCGAAGGTGTGGGCGGGAATTTTCCCTCCTAATTCAAACCATGTATAATTTTCAAATTTTTATACAATATAAGAAGGGAAAAGGAAACCAAATGTTAAGGAATTTTTTTTATTTTCTGAGTTAGCTCCAAAAATAAAAAATAAAAAAAATAAAATATAAAAGTGAACTGTAACAGATTAAGGCAATTTAATGATTCCTCGTGTTAGGGCCATTATGTATAAGGGTGTAATGAACTGCTGGGTTTAATGAATTGACTAAATTGATGACACTTATTAAACATGTAACCCCAATTGACAATTTAAGAAAGAAAACAAACCATATATAGGTAATCACCAAGTTTTTATAAGATAACACATACTAATGGCATTTCCTAAATATTTTGGTCACAGGTATGAGTTCCAGATTTATAATTTTTTTGTGTATGACATAAACGAAGACAAAACTGAGTACTAAAATCACTATCGAATTCACTTGACCGATGAACACAAATCAGGACCTGAATCACCATTTGTTGGTATTAAATTGTATGAATTTGGTAGCAATTGTATGAACTTGGTAGCCAGTCGGTAGGCAGTCAAATACCGTACATAACAGGACGTTTGGTTTGACCCGTGACACCGACGCGGATTTGGGCGGGAATTTTCCCTCGTAAAGGTGAAAGTTGAAATTGCATGCCTTAATGAAATCATATTGCAGTACTTAATGGGTTGAGTTACCAAAAACCCAAAAAATGGTCCCTAATCAAACTAATTGTTTTGTAATCGATTCTTTTATTGACAAACTTCTACATAATTCGATGTTTTCAAGTAGTTGGAAAAGTGACAACTAATACGTTCAATTTACTCAATTCAGCCGAATCTAAAAAAACACCTCCGTTATCACATCCGCCTTAATGTAATCACATAACTTGACGTAAATGAGATTGAAAAGTCATATTTGTCTCACACATATAGTTAGAAAATTCAAATTCACTCAGACAGCATTCTAAAAAGTCAGATTTCTCTCACACATATAGCCGATTCGATGTTTTGTGAATAGTCATCAATAAGACAATACCTAACCTAATCAACATAAATACGGAACATAAACGATTGAAGTAGGGGAAACTTAAAGTCATGGATTCAAAAGGTGTATATGGCAATCAAATTCATTCACACAAACGCAATGGATTCAATCAAATTGATGTAAGCAATCAAATGCATTCACACATACGCAATGGATTCAATCGAACTGGAGAAATCAAAATCAGTGACATATAGGCAATGGAGTCCATTGATGAAGATGAAATTCAAATTCCGTCATATTAGGCAATCACACAATAGGTATTGATATAGATATAGATGAACATTATACCCATCGACATTATACCCAAATTCAATCACACATTATACCCATCGACATAGATGTAAGTCAAATTCAATCAAACTGTAAGGATTGATATAGATAGGGGTGTACAAAAATTGGCCCGGACCTGAAACCGGACCTGAACCGACCTGAACCGGACCGGACCTGTTGATTCAGGTCCGGTCCCGGTTCTTAAAAATCCAGGTTCCCGGTCCCGGTCCGGACCCGGTCCAAACCCGGGGTTTTCAGGTCCGGACCTGAAACCCGGGAAATCGTAATTAAAAAAAAAAAAAAAAACAAGAAAATATCTGATTCTCTCAGCCTCCCTCAATCTCTTTCATATTTTTAAGTTCTAACCCTAACTCCCTAAGCCCAAACTCTCAGCCTCCCTCAATCTCAACTTCTCAACGCGGCTGTCCGGCTGTCCCAACTCGCTCCGGCCACCGCCCACTGCCGACACCTCCCTCATTCTCTCAGGCGATGCACACCGATAATATCTGGTAAGTATTTGCTTATAATTTTGGTATTTTTAATTCGAAATAATAAATTAAGTGTGAGAATTTATATGTTTATTCTTGTTTCAAATTTTCAATTGCTTTTAATGCTTGTTTGATGTTTGCATGTTGAATTTCTTATTTTTAGTTCATCTCTTTCGAATTTCTGTTTTTTTTTTTGGTTTTTTTGAGTTTAGGGTTCATAAGAATTAAGAAGTTTAGGGTTTAGGGTTCAAGTGCGAAATTTAGTTCGAAATTTTGTGTTTATTATGATTATTAAGATTAATTTAGTGCGAAAATTTGTGTGGTAGGGTGGGTTGGGGTGGGGTTATGGTGGGGTTACGGTGGTACGGTTCTGGTGTATGGGGGTTAAGGGTTAAGGGGTGGCAGTGGGGTGGGGTAGGGTGGGTTGGGGTGGTGAGCTGGGGTTTTTGGGATGGCTGGATGGAAAATTGTGAATGTTGATGGGGTTGTCGGGAGTGGAGATGGGGTTTTCGTGGTGGCTGGTAGGGTCACCGAGAGTGGAGATGGGTTTTCGGGGTGGCTGGGTGGTGTTTTGGATTGGAGGGGGTTTTGGAGTGGTTGAAAGGAGTCAGGGCAATGTTGGTTCTGTTTCGGAGCGTGTAGGGGTTTTTTGTGGATTGAGAAATTGGGTTGGATTGGTGTTTGGCTCGATTCATTTGGAGCAAGGTTAAATGTGTACTGTTGGTTCCGATTGTGATTTCCTCCTTTTCAAAGGTGAGAAGGATGGAGTAGCAAACTCACGGGGTCTTTTGTTGGATTGAATGTTCTGGGGTTGAGGTGGGTCGATGGTTTTGAAAAAACTCTTGAGATTCACTGTGGTTGTTCTAAATTTTTCAGTTCTCTTTAGGCCAATATTCATGTTTGAGAGATTATGGGCAAGCAATATAGCAGACTTACATAACCCACTCTTGTCAACCAAAAAAGGAACAGACATATAAGGATTCAAAGAGAAAGTATCTGCTTATGGCCAACTCTATTACACCTAGAGCACAAAATAAACAAATTCTCATATATGAAATTAATCCATTTACACTCAAGAGTGTCCAAGGTCCAAGTAACAACCAGATAATAATGGTTCCAAAACATGAATTTAAAGTTTTACTCTAACTAAGCATCTAATTGATCGTGGAGTGGGGTCATCAATACACAGAATGTTTCCAGCCAGAGTAAGCATTGGTTTAACGTCATTAATGTCACATAAGTTCAGAGGTACCTCATCGAGATGAAACCAAATAGCTTCCTCGTCAAATTTTATATCTCTGATTGACTCACCATGTTTATATCTTAATATGACTTTGTTTATACATATTTGTGTAATATTTTTGTATTGAAGATGGTTCAAGCGTTACTTTGCACACAAGATTGGCTTAGAGCTAAGGAAGTGCCAATTGTTGATGTGGAAGAAAATTTGAAAGAGTTAGAGGAAATAGAGAAAGGTAGTAATAATTTTATGTATTTGAAATTTTGTTACACCAAATTTATTATTTCATTGTTATCAATCATTAATATATTCTATATTGTATTTTATTTAGAGGTGCAACGTGGTGAATCTAACGATGTAGACGATGAAGTTGTTTTCGTGGACTCATTAGTGTGAATCACGCGATCAAAGGGAAAACAACTCGTTGGAGAATTTATGTATTCCTAGTACTTGAGAGTTGAGACTTAAGAGAATTTATGTAATTTTATGAGTTTTCGTGGACTTATTTGTATTTTCGGTGGACTCATTTGTATTTTTGGTGTTTGAGAATCGGGACTTTATAGACTTTATGTAGTTTTGTAATTGATAATTTTGGTTTGTATGTAATTATTAAATTATGCAACAGGTCTAAAAATCACAAAACAGGTCCATATGCAGGTCCATATGCAGGTCCAACAGGTTTTGTATTAAAAAAAAACGAAAAAGACACAAAACAGGTCCATTCAGGTCCAAACCCGGACCAGACCTGATTTTTCAGGTCTGGCCCGGAACCGGACCTGTTAATTCAGGTCCGGTCCCCGGTCCTCATAATTACCCAATTCAGGTCCCCGGTCCAAACAGGTCCGGTCCAGGTCCGGTCCGGTTTTGGACCGGTGTACACCCCTAGATATAGATATAGATGAAAGTCAACTTCAATCACACTGTAGGGATTGTTATAGATATAGATGAAAGTCAACTTCAATCACACTGTAGGGACTGATATAGATATAGATGAAAGTCAACTTCAATCACACTGTAGGGATTGATATAGATATAGATGAAAGTCAACTTCAATCACACTGTAGGCATTGATATAGATATCGATGAAAGTCAACTTCAATCACACATTAGGCATTGATACGAAAGAAAGTCAAACGCAATCACACATTAGGTATTGATGAAGAAGAAAGTCAAATTCAGTCGCACAAGCCTTCAAATTCCGTCACATTAGGCAATCACACAATAGGTATTGATATAGATATAGGTGAACGCCAAATTCAATCACACATTATACCCATCGACATAGATGAAAGTCAACTTCAATCAAACTGTAGGGATTGATATAGATATAGATGAAAGTCAATTTCAATCAAATTGTAGGGATTGATATAGATATAGATGAAAGTCAACTTCAATCACACTGTAGGGATTGATATAGATATAGATGAAAGTCAACTTCAATCATACTGTAGGGATTGATATAGATATAGATGAAAGTCAACTTCAATCACACTGTAGGCATTGATATAGATATCGATGAAAGTCAACTTCAATCACACATTATAGGCATTGTCGCTTTGATATAGAGGAAAGTCAAATCCAATCATGGGGAGAGTCCATTGACATTGATATAGAGGAAAGTCAAATTCAATCATGGAGAGTCCATTAACATAGATGAAAGTCATATTCAATTACACACTAGGCAAATCGGGTGACGTTTGGTATAGTAAGGCATCTTGTTGGTGTATTTGTCGAACCAACAAGACATAAGAATATACCAAGTGTTATATAAAAGTGTGTGTTTGTAAAATAGGCACATATTTTTGGTGCACCGTCGCGTTAGTTGTCGAACTTGACTATGACATTTTTAAATTTGTTACGCTGCGGTAAAAATACCGCCTTCCCTTCTGTGCTCAATTTTCAAACATTTGATAATAAAGTAAAACCGCCATTGAGATTTCATCTGTCTATAAAAAGGCAACGGATTACAAGAAATCTGAAAATGAAAACTTGACTTACTGGAACCCTAAAAAACACAATTGAATCAAACCATAAAAGGACACAAACAATTGAATCAAACCATACAAGGACACACACAATTGAATCTCAATTTTAAAAACAAAAATACAAATTCAGAAATCAGATTGAATAACATGTCCCGGTTTGAGCAGAAAATATTATGGGCCGAAGCTTATCAATGCCCATTTTGTATCTCCACTGTTTCAGATGTCTGATTTCGGATTCAAGTACGAATCCCGGCAGACCTTTCTACAAGTGCAGGAAATGCAATTCCTTCAGATGGGTGGAAGAGGACAACATAATACGGTCTGATGTTTTGATCCCAACCCGACTAGTTGAGGCTGGGTTGGGTCCAATAGCAAACTCAGTGGTGGATATTCGGGGGAATTTAACTACTGTCAAACGCATGCTGCTGTCAATGATGTTCATTGTCTTTGTTCTTGTTTGTTTTCGTATTTAGGGATTATTTTATGGATTCGGAAATATGTACTAAACTAACTGCAGTTTAAAATATTGTCCGTATAATATGAATGCGGATTAATGTGATTTTATCTCCTATTGACATTATAATGCTTGTGTTTCGGTTTATTTTGCTGGTACTTCTTACTCACCCTATTATTGTTGGTATACTGATTATCAATGTTGACATGGCACAGTGTTGTTAGATGTAGAGCATAATTACTCATGTATTAAGGGTATAAAAAGAACGAACATCTCTCATTTGGTTATTTTGTTAATTGGAAAAGAGGTAAAGGGTTTATTTTGGTTTTTGGCTTCTTCAGTCCTCCTCCCATTGCCGTTCAATTTTTTGCTGAGGTACGTGTTTCTGTCCTCCACTTCACCTTCCATTTTAGTTCAATTTTGTATATGGTGGTTTTTGTTGTCATGTTTTTCCTTGTTGTTTAGGGTTTTTGTTATGATTGTTTTCCTTCCTTGATTTGTTTGAAGTTTTATGTCGTTTGGCGTTTTATTTGTAGTTTTAATTTAATTACATTGCGCAGATGAGATGCCCAATTAGTGACCGGGGTAACCTGAAATACAGTTCGGTGAGATTGACCGATCTGTGCTTGATTTGTATTGTATATGGGGCATTGCTGCAGAATCGAATTGACGTTTTCTGTGTTACAATCTTTAGGGCAACCTCAGGAAATTGATGCTTCAGAACAGATCCATTGAGAAGCAAAGGGAGAGACAATTGAAACGCGAAGCAGCTGCTTCAAACATGAACAAAGGCAAGGTGATTGTGAAATCGGCTGAGGAGTGTGTTCTGAATTATAGCTTGGAAAATTTCCCTATTCTTAACCCAGATGACGGAAACTGCAACGAAGGGAACCCTCTTCTGGGGCTAGTTGATGTGTTCAAGCTGTTCATCAACCACAAGATTGCAGCTCAATCTTCTGGAAAACAAACTGCACATAATAAGGTTTCATTAACTGCCAGTATTCTTTATGTATCTTGGTTTCATGTAACAATGTCAGCAACGTAACATAACTTGTACTTTTAGGATGGCTTGGTTGAAGGAGAGCATGTCCCGGCCCAAGTTGGTGTGGTGGGGAGTATGAGGAGTCATTGGGAGAAGACTAAGAAGTAACCACATTTGGTTTGTAAGGTTGATGCTTTTTCGAAATTGGTCAATAAGTTTGATGAGTCCAGGAGGGAGGTTGTGAAATCTAAGGGGTTTGAAGGGTTGCTTGATCTGAAGTTGACCCATTTACCCCATTAGTTTTGTTACTGGCTGATGATGAGGGTTAGTGGTGATGGGACGATGTTGTTTGGCGATGGGAAGCTGCTGGCCTTATGTCCGGAACAAATACAATGTGTATTGGTATTCCTATGGGTTCTAAGCCTGTTCCTAGGACTGTCGACGCTGGTAATAGTGAAGTGGAGCGTAAGGTTCATCAGGTTGCTGCTCGATTTGGCGACAGTAAAAGTGATGGTATCCTTGTCAATGCAGCAGCTGATGCGTTGCTGACCTTCAAGAATGAAAATGGAGAGGGTGAGGTGCTGGAGCTCGGCACTTCAGAAGAGAAGGACTCCTTCAGGGACGCGTTCCTAGTAGTTGCTCTGGGTTACTTATTATGCACAACAACAAATGAATTGAAGCTTGCGTCTACTGTACTTCCCTGCTTAAGTCTTGGGGTGGAAACTGCGCAATATGACTGGTGTACTTTTATATTTGACTGGGTTCTTGACACGGCAAAAGGGTTTCAATCAAGTTTTCAAAAAAATGGTTACCGCGCTGGTTGTGGTGGATGTATCCTGTTTCTGCTGGTCTGCTGTCGCTATCTGAATTCAAATGAGCTTCATCTTTTTTATCAATACAATGTGATTCCATGTATTAGTTGTTACGCTCCGTTCTTCTCACTTCTCTGGGTAACATGTATTCTACTTGGATCATTTGAAGCGTGTTCCTGTTAAATGGGGTGTCTACCCAAGACTTGCTGTTTGGTCTCAAGACAGAGTAAAAAATGTTGTGTTGCAGGATAGGAAGTCCGATGATTCATATGGTAACTTGCACGTAAGATACGTTTGTTGGACATGTGGGTTTGATTAAAGGGGGTAGTACTGACAGCTTACTCTTTATTTGTCCTGCAGTCATTGAATATTGTGTATGGGGAGAATCACCCATTGACTCCTAGAGAATGTGACCACAAGACTACGGTAGATCGAGTTGCAGAAAAGGTGTTTCTCTAAGTCCTTACCGAATTCTAAAATGATTGCAGAAAAGATGAATTATGTGACCGACTTTGTTGGTTAAATGGTTGTAGGTTATTTGTCTATTAACACCAAAACTAAAGGAGCTGGTGGAGAAGGTCTTCTTGGAAGCTAAGGGCGGGAAAAAGGAGACTGAAGGTGTCGTAGTGAATGAAGATGACAACGCCCTTGAACTGTTGGATGAGACTCTGTTGGACGACACCGTGTCCCCAGCTTTGTAATTTAGGCATTGCGTTCGCTCTCTGAACTTTTTTATTGTTGGTTTAATGTTAGCACATGTTGGTATTTAATTGGGACTCTGTCCGAGTTGGTTTATGTATGCCCGTTGTTGGATTAGACATTGAAATGATGACCTTTGGATGGGTTTATGTACTAAAACACATCAGTCACCCCTACAACTTCAAAATTGTGGTTTCATTAAAATACATTTTTTAAACATCAATTGGTGTGATGAGAATTCGAATTGATGAGAATTCGAATTGTTGAGAATTAATAGTGTAGTATACTTCACAGAAGTGTAGTATAATTACCGAAAACAATCTAGGAGAAAGTTAAGTGATAAGATAGTGTAGTATAATTAATAGTGTAGTATACTTAAAAATCGTAAATACAACATCAATGCGACTGACTAGGCGAAAAGTTTTGTACTAACCACAACACAATTCACCTATTTCAACCGGAAAAACGTCAAACACGGGTAAAATAATTGAACAACAACACAATTCACCTATTTCAACCAACAACACAATTCACCTATTTCAACGTCAAACACGGGTAAAAACGCCAAACACGGAAAAACGTCAAACACGGGTAAAAACGTCAAATAATTAAAATGTTCATTAACGTTAATAGAAGTACCAACCAACAACACAATTCACCTATTTCAACCAAAAGTGCCAATTAAAAACTTCACATAATTGGTAATTCATGACTAATAATTCATAACTAATTATTCATAACTAATACAACCTTTCACATAATTCATGGAACCATTAATATATTCAAACATAATTACTTACATACTTCAACAATTGAAATCCAAAAGATCCAATTAAGACAGTTACACGTTGATAACTAATTATTTACACATAAACTTCTAAATCTAACACAGTCTAACATAAAAAACATAATATATTATAACTTAATCAAATCAACATAATATACTTTCAATCAGAAAAGGAAGATGGAGCAAGGCAAGGGATAAAGAAGTTGTTCCCCCGAAACCGACCGATCTAGCCATGAGCAGGTTAAACTAAAACAATGACCTCCTCACAGCGGATTCAGGGACTTCCTCGCCGAACATAATCGTCCAATCCTCCTGGTCCGACGAGTCCCTACTTTTCTCCGAAAAAGCCCCGTCGCTGACGTCGTCGTCGTACCCACCAGGATCATTAGATGTAAACGAGGACAAACCAGGGATGTTTGACTCAGGGGGTGGAGAGGTCGTGGAGGATGATGAGGAAGACCTGGCTGATGACTTGGATGACTTGGACGACTCCTTTTCCGACTCCGACTCAGAGTCGTCAACCACGGGCAGGGGTGGGGCTGGTGGGGCCTCAACCTCATCATCAGGAATGATGACGGGGTTCGTTTCATCACCGCCTGGTCGTGGTGGTGGTGGAGGAGCAGCGTTGGCGGTTGGTTGTCCTGCCATTGCAATGAAATTTTGTTTTTATTTTTTTATTTAATTTAGATTAGAAATTGAGAAAAGAGAAAAGAAATGAGAGAAGAGAAAAGAAATGGAGAAAAGAGAAAAGAATTGGGAAGAGTGAGATGGTTATTTATAGAACATTGACTGAAAACCTTTCGTGATTGTTCACTTCAATGGTCATCCGTCATGATTACTTTTGGAAGGGAGGTTCAGTTTTTACATGGGAACTATAAAATTTGTACTAATTATTACGTGCTATATACCATTTACCTACCTATTTATGCTATTTTAACTTTTTGTTACAATAATATACTTCGTGTTTTTGTTTTAAAATAAAAACAAGAATATACTTCGTAAAACTAATAAAAAACTAGTGTGCAATTCTTCAAATCCCATATTATGAATTCATTTACGACATCTCAATATGAAATCTCAATATACCTCGTATCATTTTGTTAATTAAATTTGATGTTCCAAATATAATTTAGTCATTGTAATCAATTTTAAAAAATGCGTACCCCCGTTGGATGTTCAAATAAAATATAACTTGTTTTCCTTGTTTTTGTTAATTCAATTTGATGTTAACTTAACACATCTCAGATTGGGCATACGTATCCTGCCAAATATTGGTACATAAGTTAGTATATTTTACATATTTGTTGGATATTCAAATCAAATTCATTCTCTAAGTTATTACGCTACTGTCATTAATTATTTTTTTCTCTCTCACTCTAATTTATAACTCTAGTTTCATTGTATTTAATTTTTTTTGTTCTCTTTCTAATTTAATGATATTTATCTGTGTACTTTCTCTGTCTATTTTATGTCTCAATTCATAAAGTCTATTTATTGATTACTTCTAAACCTTTTTGCAGAAGACCTATAGATGTTAACTAAATTATAAAAACTTTGTTATAGCAAGTATTTGTTTGTTTGGTCTTCATCCTAGTGATGTTGGTATACAGTACTGGATACTAAGTATAATTCATACATAATTCACACTTCAAAGATAAACAAGGTGCAAAGTTAAACTAATAAACGACACAAATTCAGAAAGAACACCAATTATTAAATTAAAACACAGATTCAGCACCAATTATTAAATTAAAACTCAAATTCAGAAACAAGGTGCAAAGTAAAACTAATACACAGGAACAAACTCAATCTCCCACTCGGCGTCGGACAGTTCCTCATCATCAGTGCCTTCTCAATTCACGTTAGCCTCGTCGGGAACCTCCACCTCATTGTTCGCGCTGGAGGATGAAGAAGACGTTGAGGAGGAGGACGACGAGGAAGAGGAGGTTGAAGAGGAGGATGATGAGGAAGACGACGAGGAACGCGAGGCGGAAGAGGATGAGGAGGAGGATAAGGAGGAGGAAGTGGAGGAGGAGTCTGTGACTGTCCTCTCGGAGTCGAACTCCTCATCTGAAGGAGCGGCGGCGACGGCATCAGTGGCGGCGGCGATGAGTGCGTCGTCAGCCTCCTCGTCGTTGTCAGTTAAGACGATTGGGTTGGCATACGCCTCTCCGGGCATGACATCGTTTGACCCAATAGATTCGGCAGCCATGGGTTTCCTTGATTGATGAGAGAGAAACTGAGTGCTTTTGTGGATGAGTGAGAGAGAGTGTGGAGTAGGATTGTGAGTAAGAATGTGAGACTGAGAAGAGGGAAATGTTATTATATATAGAACAATACGCATGTATACATGTCCATTCAGTTCATTCAGTTCACATGTTACTATACACAGATATACATGGGGAAGATAAACTATTAAAACACAAATTATACTAGTTCCATTGAAACCTATAAAAGTAAGGATAGGTATTATCCTAGTCAGTCCAATAGTATGTGGGTACGTGAGAATATGTAAAGGTGATATCAAACAACATCTCTTTTATGTAAATCGCAACGTTATACGTTTTTAATACATAATTTTAACATCACTATAGACACCCATTTGTGTCTCCCCAAAACCAAACCCAGTGATGAATACCTTTCGAGTCGAATCATAATCGAATGAAGTGAAAGTGTGGAAAGTTTAGTGTTGCGGATAGTTTTAATTTTTTTTCTCTTCTCCCTGTTTTTGAAAACTTATTTAAGGAAAATAGTCAATCCAGTTTGGTTGGTCCATGATATGGGTCCAATAATAGTGTAGTTGGATGGGGCTTGACAAGAGCTTTCCAACGATATATTATAAGCCCAATTCCGATGAATATTGAGGAAGTTATGGCCAATTTACCAAACTGGGCCCGGTTTGAGCTTTATATGCGGCCCAATGATCTAGAGGAGGGCCTAATATGATTTATCATTCCTAATGTAATTAGGAATGGTTTTAGTCTTCTAGATTCTTCTAGAAGGTTCTTTTCATTCCTAATTCAATTAGCATTGATAAATTGACTTTTGTTGACTTTTCAGAGTTTTAATTAAAATCAAAGAGCATTTTTGAGGAAAATACGATTTTATCCACCTGAACGGTAATTTTTATCTGATTTTAGAAAACGCGTGAATTTATGAAATCAGCGACAAACGCCAGCTGTAGCGCCTAGCGCTAGTGTTGGCGCCTGGCGCCAACAGCCAGCGTTGGCGCTGGTTCTTTTTTTGTGCGCCAATGCTCTGTTTTGATAATTTTATCTTTTTGGCTGATTTTCTCTATAAATAACGTCGTAAAAACTCCATTTTCATTCACCTACAACCATTTTTCAATTCTCTTTCATTCTCTTTAATCAATTCTCTCCCTCTCTCTCTTTTTTGAACTAGCTTTTTACATACAAAATTTCGCATTCATTAGATTTAGATACACCTAGCCATATTCGAAGTTGCCTTCGCCCTAGACGTGAAAGGTTTAATTTCTAAGGGTTTGGTCCCAAATCTCTCTTTCAATTATTTAATTTAATTGTTTGTTTATTATTTTCCTTGAAGTTACTAACGTGTGTATTTTGTTATTAGAAAGAGGTACGAGGCATCAAAGTAAGTACTTTAATGGTTTTTATTGATGTTATGATGTAGAGATCATGCTTAGATTGTTATTTTGATTCCTAGTATCATGTCTAGGGTAATTTTAATATTAAGTATGATTGTTATGATGCCTTTTATTTTCTTCCTATTATTTATGATTGTTAGTATCATGTTAGGGTTAAAGATTTCATTTTTATTGTTTGGTGACATGCTAGGATTTGTTATTAATCTTGTTAGTATCATGCCTAGGATCTTGCTATTTTTATTATGCTTTAACATGATTATTATGATTATGATTATTATAATTATTATTATGATTATTATTATTATGGTTATTGTTTTGATGATTATGAACATGATTATTTTGATGATGATTATAATTATTATTATGTTGCTTGATGATTATTTTTGTTGCTTGATCACGCCTTTTATTGCATGTTTAAAGGGAATTTGTATTTGTATTCACGCTTAATAAGATAATTAATAATCTTGTTTAGGGTTAATTTGGTTATAATTCAAGTGATCGCCAATAATAGTTTTATTTGTGCATTAAGTTCAACCAACATAGATAAACAGGTTTAGGGTTTATCCTATTGATTGCATGTTAGTCAAAAAGCGCACATGAATACGATTAGAATAAAGTAGAGGCCTATTATTAGGGCAGGTTCAATCTCTTTTAGGTTGGATTTGTACCTTCATCCCCGAACCCTTATTTGGTTCAAGACCTTATGGAGTTGACGATCTCTTGGATCGTTAAGGGGTGTAACCTTCACCCTGTGAACGGTTTACAAGTTCTTAAAACTTGTTGGCGACTCTTTTGCTCTATCTTCTTCCCTTTTGGACGCCACCGTACTTTAGTGTATGATCTCAGTGGGGTTCAAGCTAAAGGGATTAAAGCTTGAAATTTATTCCCCACAGTTTTTGGCGACTCCGCTGGGGAGGATTTCTATTTTAATTCCTGAATTTGTTTCGGCAATGATTTAGAATGAGTGGATGAGACTCGAAACGTTCTAAGTATTTCATGTGCGTAATTTTGATTAACATTATTGTCATATGCATAAAAAAGATCTCATTGGAAAGACCATCCGTAATGTGTTTAAAACATAGGATTTTACACGTAGGAAATTTGAGAAATATCTTTCACAACTAGGACCGAAATAACACTGCGCGAAACTGGAAAATTTTATCGAGCACAGAAAGCTGCTGAGGCATGTGGGAAGTAGCGCCAGGGGCCAGAGCATTGGCGCCATGATTTTAACTGTAGCGCTAGACGCCAGCATTGGTGCTAGGCGCTACAGATAAAATCTGGCGCCAGTCTCTGTTTGCTGGCGCCAACTTCCCCCAATACCGAGCCAGAAATATGAGTTCTAATTTCGACCAGTTTTTCGTATTGTTTTCTCGATCCTACTTCCTGATTGAATTCTTTTCTCACTTTTCTGAAACCCATATGTGTTCTACATATGGACATAACCCTCTGGGAATTCATGCTCCATTTACCTGATTGAACACTCTGAGCAACAAAGGGTACATCTGAGATTGTTGAATTCACCAAACCATGGAAGCGAGTTTTTCTAAACTCGCGGTGTCCCATCCACTCGCGCCAACCCTTTACAGTTAGGCTTCCGCGCGGTGCATCCGAAAAATTAACCATGGACCTTCTATTGACTAAACCATATCTCAAACTTTAGAGAACTAGAGCCATGGTTAGGTTGCAAACTCATTGCATCATATTGTGCCTACTTGACTAATTGTGCATTATTTGTTGTGCATATGATCTAGGATTTCTTAACCGTTTGTTTGACTTGTGTTGAGATTAAATAAATTAATGACTTAAAGAACTTTGCCCAATTAATTAATTAATTAATTAGAGTCAATAAAGTCTAATATTTTAATCAGAATTGACCTAGTACGACTTTAGGCATACCCCAGTTGATTAATAACACCGAAAACAGTCCCAGATTGAAGCTCCAGCATTGGCGCCAAAATTTGAGCTGTAGCGCCACTCTGTGGAGTGTGGCGCCTGGCGACAACTCTGTCGTCTGGCGCCAAGCTACACAGTGCGACGCCAGTCCTGTCGTTTGGCCGACAGTTCGGGTTATTGATCGAGTCATCACCTAGTGTCTAATTAACTAGTTTGCTAATTAATTCGGTTAATTTTCGTTGTCAATAACACCTTGTCGAGTCATTAATTGAGTCTAGTCACATAGTCTAACCACATGGTCACGACACGAGTCTTAACATATCACCTACACTCACTAGTCTTAGCACACACTTTGAGTACACATCACCATGACCATGTCTTAGGTTCATGCATGAGTCGGCTTTTTCCGTCATTTGAGTTGGGGGTACATTCTATTTCTAATTCTTCATATCCCTCCATCTCCATCATTTTTCTTCACATTTTCCATCTTTCTTCACTTCCTCCATCCATTGCATGTTGAATAAAGCTTGAGTCAAATAATTAACAATAAGTATCCCCAAATTCCTTTTCCACAGTACTTGGTCGAGGAGAGAAGGGCAATTAATCAAGGACAACCTCTTTGTTCAAGTCTCACTTTCTGATAAACCGATTCGTCAAAAGAGGAAGGCTAAAAAGATAATGGCAAGTCAAGAAAAAGTCAATGAGCTTAGGAACCAATTGGTTACCGTGACTGAGACACTGAAACTACTCACACTCAAGATCGATGATCCCGTGAAGCAACAACAGATGGACCTCATGCAAGAGAGTCTAAGCAAGCTATCTAGTGACTATAAATTTCAGGGCATGAGTTTACAAGGGGTCTCGCTGGACAAGGAACTTCTTCCACATAAGTTCAACGCCACTTACATCCTTAAATTCAAGGCAACAGATAACCCTTACTTCCATCTAAGAGCTTTCGAAACTATAATGAGTATTAAGGGTATCGATAAGAAGGTTTTCCCCTCTATGTTCCCACTATCTCTTGAGACCATTTGTCAACAATGGTTCTTTTCTCTCGAGAAAGAAAAAACCTCCACCTAGGAGTCCATAGCTAACGCTTTCGTTGATAGATACAAGTGCAACATCCAAGACAAAACAGACCACAGACAACTTGAGATGTTAAAACAAAAAGAAAACGAAGGGTTCACTTCTTTCTTCAACAAATGGAGGGAAACTTTCGTTAATATAGTCAAGGCTCCTACCGAAAAAGAATCTGTGAGGATGTTTATCAAGAATCTCCAAGGGAAGTACTCAAAGCACTTAAAATACCAACACAATTTGAATACTTTCAAGGCTGACTATAATATAGGCATTGACATTGAAGATGACCTTCTGAAAGATAATAGTGCGAGAGGAAAGAAAAACGACCATCCTTCTTCTTCTTCTCCCATTGATGAGGTACATGCTACGAACGCCTCTAAATCACGAATCAAAAGGTCAAAAAGAGTGTTCACCCCACTTGGCATGAGTTATGAAACAACTTTAGAGAAGTTACACCACAAAGGACTAGTCATGCTCATAGGGCCCATCAAAGATCCAGCTCCAGAAGCCAGGCCACCTAAGTGGGACCCTAATAAGAACTGAAAATATCACCAAGGAAAGGGTCATGACACTGAGGAAGGTTGGAAACTCAAAGAAGCTATTCAAGATCTGATCGGTAACAATGAAACTTCCGAGATTCTAGCCATCGAAGATGACCAAGCATCCTTTGATCCATCACTTCTTATCACACCTGTAGGAGAGCCCATGATCGAGATAGCTTATATGACCTCTCTCGATGAAGTGGCCATGATTGGGGAGGATGAAAGTCTTTTCTTAGATAATACCAAGGAAGACTTGTCAAGTCTAAAAGTGGACGTTCGAAAACTACAAGATGTCATTGCCATGCTCTTGAATGTGGTAGAAGGATTAGCAAATCGGGTGATGGTCATCGAACAAAATTCTCGCCAAGGGTTTAATGAAGAACTCAATGCTCCTAAGCCACAGGGAAAACGGACCATTGATGAATACACACCAATAGGAATGATTTATAATGAAGCTTTTGACTGTCTTCACAATCAAGGTCAAGACCCTCCACCTAAAAAACGTTTTCCCAATTGGGACCCAAATTCGTATTGTCGATACCATAGAGGTCGCGGTCACACTATTGAAAAGTGTCTTGGCCTCAAGGATCGTGTTCAAGACTTCATTGAACCAAATCTCCTTCATGTTCCTCCGCGCGACAAGAAGGCCAAGATTAGTAAAAATTGTAACAGTGGCTGTAAAGGGAAGAAGAACGACTATCCTTCTTCTTCCGGAAACACCTACTCTAGGAATAGTGTTGGTACTTTCGACCTTAGTGAGATCCTAGCCATGGGTAATAGAAAGCAACCAAAAAGGGAATTTACCCCTATTGGAATTAGCTACGATAATGTTTTCAATCGACTCCATGCCAAAGGACTCATTACTCCCATTGGACCTATTCAAGATCTCCCGCCTGGGAAGAGAGTGCCTAGTTGGAATCCAAACGAACACTGCAAGTACCATCAAGGTAGGGGTCATGCTACTGAGAGGTGTTGGAAGCTAAAGTAGGCTATCCAACATTTGATTGATAATAACAAGCTTCCTATGCCTCCAGTTAACAAGAAGAGCAAGTGATGATAAAGGAAACAACAAAAGACAAGAGGCGAGCTTCAAACGACAAGATTTCGTGACCTCTTTTTTCTATTTCTTTTTTATTTACCCTTTCCCCAATAAGTCTAGCATAGGCACCTTTTTATTCTCCTTAGATTTATTTTGTAGGATCATTATTTATTTTCCTTTAATAAAATGAGCATTTATTTCCTTACATATGATCATTTAATTACATTGCAAACAAAAAATAAAAAAATAAAAAATAAAATAAAAATCCATGTCGAATTAAGCACAAGGTTTACCAATGATTTGAGGCACCCCTTGTAGCCACATCATATTACCTTTCACCTTTCAAATTTACAATCCTTTCTTCATAAACCACTTTGAGCCTCGTTTAACGATAGACCTTTATTTTTTCAACTTACATCTACCTAACCTTGGGATGGGATGGTGTGCAACTTATGAAATTCTTAAAAAAAAAAAAGCTTGAGTGATTTCAAAAGATCAAAATAAAAATAAAAGCAAAAAATAAATAAAAGTGTACAAAAGGGCAAGTGTTCCAATGTCTTTGATATGAAAATATCTTCGATAAGAACACGTCTCAGATTGTGTCTCTTATCGAGTGCTCGGTACCATGCCTGAGAAACATGAATGCCAAGTGAGTGATAGACCGCATGATCGGGATTGCCTACACTTGCAAAAACAAAATAAATGCTAAAGCAAAAAAAGAGAGCTAAAAAAGAGTAGAAACTCAAGCATGAAGATTCAAAAGCAAGGTTGCACACCTTGGGGGCTTATCTAGGGTCTTGAGCCTTTATCCCCTTCTTCTACAGCCTTTAGCCTAACCACGTTACAATCCTTAAAAAGACCTTTTTGAGGTATACATACACTTGTGCGAGGTTTGGCTAGAGCTACGTTAGGCCTGATTCCTAACGGATACGTAGGCAACCTCACATCGAGGTGCGGCCGTAATAAACATGCATTAATATTTACATTTATAATTGATCATATCAAGGGATATCCTATGCTCATCCCTATTCATTTAGATCTAGACTTGGGGGCTTGATCCTTATATCATTAGCTTACCTAGCCTAAGAGTCACCACCATTTGACTCTTCTAAAAAATATCTTTCCACACACTTAGCCCTTGCGTCCTAACTTTAGTGTCACTTTCACACACTGCACAGATACATGACCAAATATATTTCCCTTAGGAACCCTTTGTCATGAAATCTTAACGCTGAAGCATGCTTCGTAAAAATCACTCATAATTGTCATTGCATCACGAAGTATGAAGTGCTTAGCCTCCGCGCCTAAGTTACCCAAATACTTTCATCATTGAGTTAACCATTGAGATAGCCTAGGATGGATTAATCCTTGCACCTTGAGAGATAGTATCAAACAACATTTGACTAAGCTCATTCAACATGCATCTTCACACTTCGATTCTTTTTTCGCGTCTTTCTTTTTCGGGAGAAAGTCGGTACCCTCCACACAAAAATGACGAAATTTTTTTGCTTTTTTGCATTTTCGAGTCGCACAATCATAATACAATGCACACACGGGTAACGAGTCACACGTGTCATTTCGCTTCGAGTCGAGTCAACCTCGAGTCAGTCGATCACAGCGAGTCAAGTTTATGCCTTGAGTTGTGTCGAGTCAATAAGTCAAGCGACATTAAACCTTAGGTCAACCCTAAGATAATTGAAGAAATTGGAAAAGTTCTATAGTCAAAAATAAATACAGGTGCAGCAAAATAGGGAAGACCCTACTCCAGCGCCGGACGAAAACATCTAGCGTCTGGCAATAGATTTCAGCGCCTGGTGCTAGATCACAACATCTGGCGTTAGAGTCAATTCTTGGCGCCAGAGATATTTCAGCAGCAACAGAGCTCGAAGCCTCTCAGAAAGGTGATTTCGACCTCATACATCAATTTCGGGTTCCTTGGTACGCCAGTTAGCCCCTATAATATATTTGACATGATTAAGTAGTCAGTTTGATTACAATCACAATAAGTGGTCGACCTGATGAAAGATCGTCTCACTTAGCTTAAAGCGCCTAAGAATTGGCTCATCACGGAAACACCGACATACTGGTTTTAGCGGAGGCAAAGTTCAGGCGAGCTTTAGAAATCGACAAACGTTGGTCTTCGGAAATTTTTTCTTCAAAATATTATCGCAACAAACGTTCAAGTACCAAAGCTCTATTGTTTAGAGACGCATGAAAATATCCATCAAAGCTCTTTGCTCAAGAGACGCGTGGGCATATTATTCAAGCTCTTTTGTTCAGAGACACATGGACATTCCTTTCAAAAGCTCTTTTGCTCCAGAGACGCGTGGGCATATCATCAAAGCTCTTTTGTTCAGAGACGCGTGGACATTTCATTCAAGCTCTATTGTCCAGAGACGTGTGGGCATATAAATCAAGCTCTTTTGTTCAGAGACGCGTGGACAATCCTTTTCAAGCTCTTTTTTTCAGAGACGCGTGGACATTTCCTACAAGCTCTTTCGCTCAAAGACGCGTGGGCATCCTATTATCAAGCTCTTCGTTCGGAGACGCGTGGACATGTCATTCAGAGGATCATATCAAAAAAGAAGCTCTATTGTTCAGAGATGCGTGAACATATCAAAAAGAATTTCTATTGTTCAGAGACGAGTGAACATCGAAACAACAAGGTGGCGTTCCCTAGATTGTGGAGAGTTGTCACAAAAAACTGGGGATTGTTTCAACAGGAGCAATCTTCGATGGTATTCCCTTGGACGTGGAATATTATCAAGGCGGATATTGGAAGCAGTTACAGGCGTAGCGGTTTTCAAGCAGGATGGCATTCTCTAGCTTGCAGGAGGTCATCAAAACAATCGGTTACTTTTAGAGACGTGTGCTCGACGGTGCAGGATATGCATTTCTTAACTATTTTATCTGTTTAACTAATGCTAGTTTTGCAAGTATCGGCGTTACAAGAGTGATTTAGGATCGCAGAACGTCCGGAATCATTCTCCGTCCCTATCGATACTTTGACTTTTGTTTTCGAAACTTGCATTTCTCCAAACTCAGTCAAAGTGGGGGCTTCTGTAGACACCCATTTGTATCTCCCCAAAACCAAACCCAGTGATGAATACCTTTCGCGTTGAATCATAATCGAATGAAGTGAAAGTGTGGAAAGTTTAGTGTTGCGGATAGTTTTAATTTCTTTTCTCTTCTCTCTGTTTTTAAAAACTTATTTTAGGAAAACAGCTAATCCAGTTTGTTTGGTCCATTATATGGGTCCAATAATAGTGTAGTTGGATGGGGATTGACAAGAGCTTTCCAACGATATATTATAAGCCCAATTCCGATGAATATTGAGGAAGTTATGGCCAATTTACCAAACTGGGCCCGGTTTGAGCTTTATATGCGGCCCAATGATCTAGAGGAGGGCCTAATATGATTTATCATTCCTAATGTAATTAGGAATGGTTTTAGTCTTCTAGATTCTTCTAGAAGGTTCTTTTCATTCCTAATTCAATTAGCATTGATAAATTGACTTTTGTTGACTTTTCAGAGTTTTAATTAAAATCAAAGAGCATTTTTGAGGAAAATACGATTTTATCCTCCTGAACGGTAATTTTTATCTGATTTTAGAAAACGCGTGAATTTATGAAATCAGCGACAAACGCCAGCTGTAGCGCCTGACGCTAGTGTTGGCGCCTGGCGCCAACAGCCAGCGTTGGCGCTGGTTCTTTTTTTGTGCGCCAATGCTCTGTTTTGATAATTTTATCTTTTTGGCTGATTTTCTCTATAAATAACGTCGTAAAAACTCCGTTTTCATTCACCTACAACCATTTTTCAATTCTCTTTCATTCTCTTTAATCAATTCTCTCCCTCTCTCTTTTTTTTGAACTAGCTTTTTACATACAAAATTTCGCATTCATTAGACTTAGATACACCTAGCCATATTCGAAGTTGCCTTCGCCCTAGACGTGAAAGGTTTAATTTCTGAGGGTTTGGTCCCAAATCTCTCTTTTAATTATTTGATTTAATTGTTTGTTTATTATTTTCCTTGAAGTTACTAACGTGTGTATTTTGTTATTAGAAAGAGGTACGAGGCATCAAAGTAAGTACTTTAATGGTTTTTATTGATGTTATGATGTAGAGATCATGCTTAGATTGTTATTTTGATTCCTAGTATCATGTCTAGGGTAATTTTAATATTAAGTATGATTGTTATGATGCCTTTTATTTTCTTCCTATTATTTATGATTGTTAGTATCATGTTAGGGTTAAAGATTTCATTTTTATTGTTTGGTGACATGCTAGGGTTTGTTATTAATCTTGTTAGTATCATGCCTAGGATATTGCTATTATTATTATGCTTTAACATGATTATTATGATTATGATTATTATAATTATTATTATGATTATTATTATTATGGTTATTGTTTTGATGATTATGAACATGATTATTTTGATAATGATTATAATTATTATTATGATCATTATTATGTTGCTGGATGATTATTTTTGTTGCTTGATCACGCCTTTTATTGCATGTTTAAAGGGAATTTGTATTTGTATTCTCGCTTAATAAAATCATTAATAATCTTGTTTAGGGTTAATTTGGTTATAATTCAAGTGATTGCCAATAATAGATTTATTTGTGCATAAATACTCAACCAACATAGATAAACAGGTTTAGGGTTAATTCTATTGATTGCATGTTAGTCAGAGAGTGCACATGAATACGATCAGAATAAAGTAGAGGCCTATTATTAGGGCAGGTTCAATCTCTTTTAGGTTGGATTTGTACCTTCATCCCCGAACCCTTATTTGGTTCAAGACCTTATGGAGTTGACGATCTCTTGGATCGTTAAGGGGTGTAACCTTCACCCTGTGAACGGTTTACAAGTTCCTAAAACTTGTTGGCGACTCTTTTGCTCTATCTTCTTCCCTTTTGGACGCCACCGTACTTTAGTGTATTATCACAGTGGGGTTCAAACTAAGGGGATTAACGCTTGAAATTTATTCCCCACAATCACAAAATAGGCATTTTTACTTTGTTATTTTAGCCTAACTCAATCACACATAAGGCATTTTTACTTTGTTATTTTAACCTAACTACTCAATCACACATTAGGCATTTTTACTTTGTTATTTTAACCTAACTCAATCACACATTAGGCATTTTTACTTTGTTATTTTTTGGTAAAACAACATGATTTAATTACGTCATTAAATTTAAATTGTAAAGTAATATCACTACAAAAATCAAGTTATGGAGTTTTGTCTATATTACATTTCATTTGTTGGTCTTCCGGTAGCGATTTCTAGTCTACCTTTACATAAATTATACTTGCGGTGTTGTCTTTATTTCTTTTCGTTTGTTGGTCTTGCAGTAACGATTTCTGGACTGACATTAAACAACCTATGTGTAGGGCGTTGGTTTTCACCAGAATTTAAAGTGCACTACCAATATTAAAAATTGAAGATATAAACACAACAAAAGAATACACTAACAAAACATCATGTATACCAATATTTGAATATTACATGTACATAAAAAACTAATAATAAATAATGACCTATTCTACTACCAATATTTATTAACAAACAGAAGCCTCACATTCGTCCTCCACCCCAGCACTACTAATTTTGAAACCACGTGATCGTCTTGATGCATTTGCATGCACATGCTTTACAATGCACAACACTCTTTTCGTAGAACCGTCAATAGGAAGTTGTTTCCCTATGAAGAGTCTAATTGGGATTTTTTTCGGCTAAGTACATGAGCCATAGCCGCTTTTACCTCCCTGCCCGAACTGTACGTGCGTAATAGTTCCCCGTTCGATTTGTGAACGTCACCTACTTCATTCACAATTATAACTGCTAAGTTGAACACCTGTGCCACATTCCCTAACCTTGTAATCACACTTCTTAGCGCCGAGTCCCTTTTGTCGTAAACCCTTGATGTGTTGTCATGGGCATGCCTAAACAAGGTTCCTATTGAGTCTAACACAACGACCCTCGTATGTCTACAAGTATCCAGGGAACGATTTATTTGTTCCTCTAACTGTGGTAGAGCCAAGTATAGCTCATCAACGTCACTTATGTGTTTGACGAATATGTTTTCCATAGGATCATCGACATAACCATTTGATCCCGGGGATTGACCTTGGTGAAGTGCTGCCATTTGTGCTAGCTTTTTCACAGGAAAGGGATTGACCGCTTGTACGTACAAAGCCGATCAAAATAAACCCCAGGGAGGCATTTTTTGGCATACAAGACACAGCTGGAGACACAATTGTGTTTTCCCACTCCCACTCTCGCCATATATCTCTGTCACCATTCCGGTGGGGATCCCTCCATGAAGGAGGGAGTCTATTGAAGAACAACCCGTCTTGCACTTTTGATTCATATCGTGTTAACAGCAACTATGCCCGAAACATATTAGTACTAATTTTATTATTCACGCAGATGCCTTAGACTAATTACCGTAACTAGTTTTTATTAGTACATGGCAAATAAAACATTTCAATTACAGACAAGTGAACCTTGAATTACATAATTTTTCTAGACAACAATCACTGAAAAGTAGAGTTTCTTCCCTTGTTCTCAAACTCCCTCTTTGCCTCTTCAAGATGTTGCACATACCAGCCCGGGTAGTCGCAATACGTAAACGGATCAGCAATGACTAACTTCAGTTGTTCCATCTCATCTAATCCATTCTTGGCTAACATTTTACTCTTAAACACCATGTACTCCTCAGGATCCTTTAACACAAGAGAACAAGCATCTTCTTTTGAGAAATTTAACCACTCAAAGGTGACCCGGATATTACCCGGGTTTGTGGAAAAATCCCTCCCTAGAAGGAGTAGTCCCCATTCCTCTCCGTCTAGTACATGGTCCCAAAATATAGGCTCTAACATGGAATACCAGTCGCCAAGGTCCTTAAACAAACTCAAGAAATACCTCATGTATGTACAGTCGCTTGGGTAGGTCATGCACTCAATGAGAGCAAGTCTCAAATCTTTGAAATTAAAACTAACTGCCATTTTGAACCGATCTAGTAGGTATAGCATAAAACAATATGCATGTTTCGTGAAGCAACTAGGTTTGGAAAGCTTTAGTGGTGTTAAAAATGGGTAATCGGGATGAAAATCTATGCCATGAACCGGAATAGTTATACCACTTGTTGCAATCGTAGCATATTGATGTCGAAACATTTTTTCGGTATTACTCATCCAAGCAAGCAAGTACTTAAACAATAAATGAGCATAAAAATTGCAATAGACAATTGAAAACATGTATTTGTAGAAATCTACGTCAAATAAGACCTATTAACCATAATGCTTCTCTAAGGCATGATACAAGTAAGTAAAAATATTGAAGAAGCTTACCACCTACGAATCCGCCGTATCCGATCTCTACAATTTAGTTCCCCATAAAGTGTATGATATGTGAGAAAATACTAACTGTGACCTTTGGATTTAAGTATAGTGAACTGGTTTGTGTGTGTATATATTGACAACTTCGAAACCAACGTTAAATAGATTTAAACCAATCTTTTGAACTTGTCATGTCACACACATTAACAGAATTAATAAGGTAGTTGGATAAATTAAACCTGAAAATCCTTTGTTTTATATTTTATATGTACTTTGTCAGCCTTCTATTTAATTTCTGTACTTGGTTTACTTGTTTTCTATTTAATTAGCAAAACCTAGCACACTAGCAAAGCAAACCAATCAGTTGGTATAAGATGAAGAACTGTTGGTATACTGGTGGAAAGTCAAACTTCTATGATACCATTACTAACCTTATACTACTTTCATTTACCACTCTTGATATGCAAAACTAAACCTGCTTTTCTGAATTTCGAATCAACATTAAAAAGGTTTAAAAACATATAGCAATATGAAGAACGTACTCATATTCAGAAACACTACATATATTTGTAACACACAAATTATAACACACACAAATTTAAATTTAAATTTAAATTTCACCAATAGTCTTCATACAATTAACATCTTAATACGAAAAAAAACACAAACCACAAACTACAAACAACATACATGGAAATTAAAAGACAACAGAACATGGAAATAAATACTTGAACAACAACATCATCACAAACAACTACAAATAAAAGTAGTCACATTACGTCCGCCCACCCACAATCGTCATTATCGGTTGAGCCTTCCTCTGTGATGCACTACTGAAGGGCCTCGCTCCATTGCTTCAGTGAGCTTCACCAGGTGATCAGGGGGAAAATATTCACGGCAGGAGGGGTCAGCCAACAACAGATCCATACGCTCTGTTGCGTCGTACCCATTGTACTCAATCAGCTCGTTCTTGAATATCAAAAAAGCATCTACATCTTCTCCTACTTGAACAAACACGTCCTCCTTGGAAAAGTTCATCCACTCATAAGTTATGTCGTAATGTTCTTCAACAAGAATTGCGGAGCCTGAATACTTTCTACCTAACACAAGAAGCCCCCAAAACCCGGTGTCGCGAAGGATTGCGTACGAGATCTTGGTCGTCACATCCTTGTACCATTCGTCTAGTGATTTAAAGAGCTGGAAGAACCGTATCAAGTGACGGTAATAGTGCGGTTTAGCCATGCACTTTTTCAGGGTTTTGCGAAGCTTCCACAAATTGAAACTAAAAGCCACTTTAAAGCAATCAAGGAGGTGAAACATAAAACAATAGGCTTCTTTTCTGAACTTACGTGGCTTATTAAGTTTAAGTGGTTTCAAGAAAGGCTGTTGGGGGTGGAATTGAAGCCCTTGAATGCCTTGCTCTCCATTACTTGCCAAGGTTGCAAGCAAGTGTGAAATCATCATCTCTCCCGTGCGCTTCTCCACCGCAAGAGCCCCTATCCATTCCTTCACATCCCTTTGTTCTCCATCCTTCAAGACTTCCATTACATCATCTTGGTCATCATGCAGCTTTGGGTTGGCCAAGCACCCATCGACGACTGTCGCCTTCCCTTTCTCCTCGTACGTTAGCCTACGGGCTGGTCTGGGCCGATTTGTTAGTTCGGTCGTTGACTTACGTGAGGGGCGGCTACCTAAGCCGTTAAAGTCATTTGGGGGAGTTGTATCCATTGTTGACTAAGTTTTTTTTTGTAAATCGAAAGGATTACGGGTAAAAGGGGTTTGGCTTAAACTGATTCATATGTGCGTTATGAAAGGAGTAACTCCATACATCATATATTTATTACAGCTCAATGGTTGTACTATCCATTTAATGTCCTAATATAAAGCTATGGAATTTCTGATTTATTTCCCTTCAAACCTAAGAAGACGTAAATATACCAACTTCAACAGTTAATATACCAACTATATGATGCAAAAAAAACAAGGACAAGAACTCAACCAGAAAACGTGTGTATTTATTAATGTGAGCAATGCAATTCAGTTTCCGAATTACTTTTTTGTTCATATCAACTATTAACCCCATTTACAACTGCATCACTTGTCTTCAGTTGTCGTGTCATTTGTAAAGTTGTCAATACTATGTTAATTTTTCCACAATGAATTAAAAATTATGATACCAAACAACAAATTTTTTTTAAAAATCGTGAATTCTGATACACCAACATATTACACTAATAGACAAGTTTTTTTAAATTTTAAATTAAATTTTTTTTTTCAAGTATCCCTCGTGTAATTTATATGCCCCCAACATTTTTATCAGCTGTTACATGTTGCATTTAAGTATTTGAAACAGAATTTATATGCAAAACACTTAAGTACTTTAGTTATAAATAATGTTGTGTGCGTAAATTCCATATCACACTTGATAAGAATTATATCAACTACAGTTGACGAAATACAATAATTCCAACACCAACTACTTCAGTTAACACACTCACATTCTAATAAAAAAGACCAACATTTACCATTATCAATGCATATACCAACAATTACCATACAAAATACATATACCAACAGTTACCCAATACATACCATAATCTTTGCAAAAACACTAAAATAGTTAATTCCAAAACATTCTACAAGCCGAATCCAAAGTAAGATCAGTTCTGAATAACATAATATATCAATAACAGTTTCAAAAACCTGCAACCACATAAGCAATTTCAGGAACCACAATCATACTGGCTCCGACTCGAACCCTGGAAACTCCGGAAATGTGGGCCTTAGTTCATTTTGATCATTGTGAAGATCATCATACAACAGATTTTCGCGAGCAAGATCCAGCCTCCCCTGTGAAAAAACAAGAAATTCAATCAGAAAGGGGATATCAATCCAAAATACAAAAATAAAACAATGTGTACACCAAAATTCGGATCTTACCACACCAAACCGATGATTAAGCCGGTACGCGCATTCCTTAATAGCCCACAACATTATCACACCACAGCTTTGGCTACACAAAAAAACACAACCAACACCATTCAATAAAATACAAAAAACAAACACACCACATTAACAAACCAACAACATTGGGTTGGAGGGCTCTTCTGTACTTGTCATTCGGTTCCAAGATCTTTACAGCATCAGTTTTCCAGTGCAAAAGCTTCCCACCTTGCCATGTGCTGTCACAATTCTGCAGAATAGCATCGACGCCGGCCGCCTATATGAATGGAAACATAACAATAAAACTGTAATATCACATCAAACCTATTTAATACCAAATGTATGCAATCAGTGACTTATACGTACCAGCTTCTCAAGGCTCTCTCTGTGTTCTGTAATAGGATCAGAAAACATTGAATCAATGTACCATACGCACTCATCCCGAAAATCAAAAGCAGCACACCACCAGTGGTCATTTTGCACAACAGGTACAAAAACCTACCCCATGATGAAATAAATCATATTTACATAAAAATGCAAATAATTCATATTCAAACACAAATACATATACACATAGCACTCACCACTCCAATATCGTTGATAGCCAGGCCATTGAAACATTGGCCATGGTTCTTCGCTGCTACATCAGGTGCCTCTACTTCTCTCATTAAGCGGTCCTATCCAAACAATAAACAATAAACGATTTAAGCTAAAGGGTTGCATTTTTCACACCTGTTTTTCAATATTACATGGATATATCAACATTATTACCGAGAACGTATTATGTAACATAATTCTCATGCGGGTACCGGTACAAGTCAGCCCATTGTTTCGTATACATCTTAGCTGTCGCCCTAACGTATTGGTTGCTCACACGTTCTCGCATATTCAGAACACCATGGCAATCCCCAACTGTGGCATCCATCCCATCACACATGATCAGAGAAACTCCTCTGCAATACAATGATTCAAGCTTTACACATTAATACACCAACAGGATGAGATGTAATTTATTCTTTAATATTTTTGGACAACTAACTACCCTTAAACTTACCCACTAACACCATCAGTCCTAACTTTCCAATTCTTTATCAACGCGTGAACATTCCGCTCCACAACGCCATAAGTCTTTTGTTTCTGGGACTGGATGACCTCACTCCTCGGTCGTTTACTCGCACTACGAGTCCTACCCCTATCCCCCTTCTTTGGATTCCCTTTCCCCCAGAAGGACTGCTTTCCTCGTTCTTTTTTTGCTTCCCGTGCTGCTGAGGTTCACCTTCTGTATCCTTCTCTTTCCCTCCCAAACTCTCAGTACTCCTATTTTCTGACCCACCACCACCACCAGCAGTCCTATTCTCCTCCTCACCATCATCACCACCACCACCACCAGGCTTATTAGCTGCATTCTTTTCACCAGCATCATCATCATGTCCAGGATTCTCCTCTCTTGGAATCTTCTCTTCACCGTCTGTATCCTTCTCTTTCTCTACACCACCACCACCACCAGCCTTATCAGCTGCATTTTTTTCACTAACGTCTCCACATCTACTGGATTCTTATTCCCTACCAGCCCTGCGACAGCACTGTCGTCCATCTCCGTCGCTGCATTGTCTCCTCCTAACCCAGCTTTCTCCCCTTCCAACCAAGATTTCTCTCTTCCTGCTGCATTCTCAGCCCCAGCATCACCTTCACGGTCTATGCCCTGAATCACCTCATTTACAGAGGATAATTTTTAAAATCCATTAAAACAGGGTCACCTGAATCCTGGTCAATCCATTGAACACTTTTCTTCTGAGGAGCTGCTGAATCAACCCCTTTCGACAACAGTGTAGCCTGTGCAACAGCACTCAGTCCTTACTTCCCCTGCTACTTTCACTTTTCACCCTTTTCCTAGACAATGTCTCCAGCCAGCGCTCAATTGATTCCAACCGAGGACTTAAGGCTTTCACCACCTGCACAACCTCAACCAGGTTCAAAACACTTGCACAACTGATAAATCAATCATAATAAACTAGAACCAATATTGCATACCTTTCTAACAATCAAATCCTACATTGAGCATCCAACAAGCTCTTGAGGCAATCTCCTGTCCTTCGTAAGGCGAGGATGGCGCTCCCCGTAGGCCACATCAATGCACTGTACCACCTTAACATCAACACACAACAAACAACAAAAACATAACTAAACCATAAATAAATACAGACGAATGACAAGCCATAAGCTTACTTTCAACTTCCCATAGTCACCAGACACCCTCTTGTCTTTTTCAATAACAGTGCTCACTCTCTCTAGCGTCCATACATCAATCCTCGGCATCTCACCCCATGATTTCGGAGTCAAACTCAAATGGTCTACATAAAATAGCTATAAAAAAAGGGTACAACCACCACAGCCAGCAACAAAACCATACTTCCCAAACTTCTCCTGAAACTTTGTCTGATATGCCATCAGCCAATCATGGCAAAACTTTGCCCAATTGTACAGCTCAGCCTCATGAGCTATCGCAACGGAGGGCACCAATGAGATCGACAAATTACCGCCGTCGGTTGAAGGACATAACACCTCACCCAACAACACAACCAGAAATGCAGTCCTAAAATGGAGCATATCATTATCATCAACTAACGAACCGCCTACTAACCCCTTTGCTTCCAAACCTAACTGTATCGCTTCCACAGCCCGCCCAACTGAGATGTGCGTCCTTCCCTGTGCATCTGTAACTCCAAACCACTTGCCAATCAGCTTAACTCTTTTGTTCATGTCCATGTCCAACTTTTCACAACTCAGAGGAATAGGATCGCGTGTGTACGGTATTCCTAGCACACAATTCCACTGCATGGGACTTAGAGGCAACTCAACACCATCCCTAAATTGCAACACACTACTCACAGGATCCACCCGAGTATGCAACCAGTAGCAGAACTTCCTGTCTAATCGATTCACCTTCAGGTTTAGAAGTGATCCAAACCCCATATCTTTAACTGCCTTCTTCCTTGTTTGATCTAGTCCATCAATAACCTTGCTAAATGCATCCACTCGGCATATGACATTTGCAGGTTGTTTCAACACAACAGTAAACACAAAATGTCATAACAACACATTCATTTCCGGCATATCATAACAAAAATCAATTACGTACAATGTAGACAATATAGACAAAACAAAACACACCTTCGAACAAAAATGTGATTGGGTATCTACAACCCTCTCCTTCTCTGTCACAACAACTCCAAGTGGACGATGATCAACCGCCTACATATACAAAACATGCAAACCAACAACCTATTAAAATTGTCTACAACAACCTAAATGAACGACATGAAAAAATAGCTTCAATACTCTAATTCATTATATTACCGCCTGCTGCGGATCCAACACCCGTTTCCTCACAGCATCCATCAATTTAGCTACCCTTGCATCTGCCTTTTTCTTCTTCAACTTGGCTGCTTTCGCCTTGCCCTTATTAATTTTACGCTCCAATTGCTGCAACTCTTCTTCCTCAGTATCCTCCTGATCACTACCGCCTCCATCGTCTTCACTTCCGTACTCTGATTCATCTTCAGTTGCACCCCCATCATCAGAATCCTCTAATAGTTCAGCCCCCCCAATGCCCTGTGCAATCAACTCATTCATGTAGGTCACTTGATAGGAAGGTTCAACCCCTTGTACTTTCCTATTTTTAGTGCTTTTCTCAGGTATGCACTTCTCTGTAGGCAATTTTCTTTTACCAGCAACACCCTCTTTATGGCTTTTATAACCAACATTTAAACCTCCTTCTTCCGGAAGTTCCTCAGTAATAGCCTTCATCGTCAACTACAACAGAAAACACACACTTACTCATCCCATTTTCACACACAAAATACACAAACACAAACTTACTCACCCCCAACTTCGCCCTACTACCAACTGCTAGACAAGAAGTAGGACCCCTTTTTCGTCCCATTTGTACCTCTGCACATAAACAGTTTATATTAAAACCAATTAAAACAATAGGTTCCACAAATTTCCTTAGTTTGTTACTTTTCTAATGCTATCAAAAATGTGATATTTCAAAAATATGATAAATATGATATATTTCACATATCAAAAATATGCTATCAAAAACATCATGTTTCAAAAATATGCTATCACATTTCAACCACAACTGCTATCAAAAATGCCAACATAAGTCCACTTTAAACCAACAATCCGCAATTCAGAATACAAATACTTCACATCAAATTTCACCTACACCCATCAAATTTAACCCATATCCAAGATTCACCGGCATATAATCACCATTATTATACAAATCTTGTGTAAATATATTTAACATTTCAAATAACAACAATTTCCGGATTTGAACCAACAATTGATTCAACTTGCAGAACAATTGATTACGCAATCTGAAGCACAAATAACCTAGTTCAAAAATATTTTTTTGTTTTTCCCTACATCAATTATGTACTTCAACAACAAACCTACTCAGAATTACAAAATCCGGACTCATAAAAAAAACCGCTCAATAGCAGTAACACAAATTTCAGGGTGTTCAGCACATCATAAAAGAAACTTTGTTTCATAATTGCACAACATAAAATCGATTAATGGGAAAATTGGACATAATTAACCATAATTTTCTTTGCATTCTAAATTAAAAATTTCAGTACAATGCATTCAAAATTATAATTTCTCAGCAAACAAATTGCCACATCATTCACAATTACTCACAGTATACATTTTCAAAATTCTAGGGTTCCCAAAATTACCTGAGAGAACCGATGCCAGAACAACAACCGCCAAACAACAACGCCGATGCCCACTACAACAACCGCCAAACAACGAGCACTCACCAACGACCGGAGACCCAGAAACGAAGTGAGGAAACCGAAATTGAGTGAGAGAGAGAGAGGGAGGAGAGTACAGAGATAGGGAAGTTAATGAATTTTAAATTCTTTCTTGGAAGGTGAACAAGTAAGTTGAAGAGACAGAAACGACGAATTGGAAAACGGAGAACGGCTTTTACCTCACGTGACACCTGTGCAAAACAGCCCATTTATGACTTTGCCCTTACTAATTGCGAAATGACATCGCTGCCCCTGCTAGAGACATACTTGTATCTAGTTGCTAGAGGCTGAGACATCCTCTGGCTTATATAGGAAATTTACATTATTTTACGATTTCTCACTTAATTACTTACACCATACATTAGCTTTCTGCCTTTTAGTTATTAATATCCCATGCTTACCACGAGAGGCACTCTAGTGGGCTATAAAATCGCTTGATCAAATAATGCGATATGCATCAAGTATGTTTTGTTTCCATTTATTTAATCATATTTCACCAGTTTTAATTTACAACTCGGCATCTATCAAGTATGAGAAGCCATTATGAAAGAAAAAAAAAAAAAAACCTATTTAAAAACAATTACAATTCTACAGTCATACAGTGTCATCACCAAATATGTTTATCGCTTTATTTGATCAAGTGATTTTATAGACCTACATCTTCAATTTATGTAATCCAATGTCATCCACCACCTCTCTAAATCGTTAAGCCAAAATGAAATCACACGGATTCCCACCTCACTTTGAAGTATCAACCAAAATTTATAAAATTCATTATACAAACCATCCATGCATCCCAAGTCATATATATTGGGCCACTAACCTTTGCTATAGTTCCCAATTTGTATGCTTCTGACCATTTTTGGATTTAATTCACTAGATGCCAATACATATGAACCATAATCCCCATTGCTACACACATCAACCTTAATTTATTACGGAGTAGATGATTAATAATAATAATAATAATAATAATAATAATAATAATAATAATATTATTATTATTATAAAAAATGAGGGATACCCAGTCAATTCCCCAGATAAACAAAATTTGTTTATTTGGGGGTATAGTTGTCTTTTTAAGTAGTAGTGTAAGGGGTATATGTGTCTTTTCATTAGTTGAGGGGTACATGTGTAATTTCCTCACCAAACAATAAAAGCAAAAGGCAAACAATAATTGGACAGCTCACCAAAAGTACTGAATAAATAACCCTGCCTTTTCAATATAATTACAAAAATGCCATCAAATTAACAAAAATTCGTTTATCTGGCAGATTAACTTGTATTTTCCCATAAAAATATATATAAAAAAACCTACAAAGTCAATCAATTTACAAGAAATTGGTGGGGAGCCGAGATACAATCTGGCCCCCACCCCTCTAGCTATAGCGAACACGATCCTGCTGAAAATGTGTGCAGCTGCACGAGCACCAATATTCTGAGTTTTAACGAAAGCCTGAACACGCTTCAACAACGCAATAACATCCTTCTCTAATTCTCCCAATGAAGAAAAGGAGAAAGGAAGAAAACCATAGCCAATAGCCCTGCAACGCGCCCCATACTTGTCTCACTTCCGCTGAGCCCCGCAGACACAACACGGCCAAGAACGAAGTCAGACAACCCCTATTGTGTCAAAGGTGAAGACCCCGTCAAGTCAACACAAACATCAAGGCCTCTATCCCAGGAATAAAGCAAGACATCTGCTAGTAGAATAGCCCTGTCGTTCCCTCCAGTCAACCCAACATTAATCTCCTTTCGAGCAGAAATCCTAGACCGAAAACAAATATCAACAAGGTGTCACAAACAACGTTGTGCCGATGTTTAATACCCACTATCCCAGCACAAGACACTACATGATCCCCATAAATATCCCCATAAAAAACCCTTAAGCAAGCAAAACAAGCTGTTGAAATGGAGAACAAAGGAACACCCAACCTGTAGCAAAGAACACTACGGTAAGTCTTACCATTCATAGTCTGACCCAAACCCGATATTGGGACCGTCCGCAACTAGGCCGAAGAGTGATCCTCCTGTTGGAACTTCCATAAGGCAACCTTACGCGCATATAAGGAGAAAGTGGAATCCACAGATGCAGTGACCTTCGTGAAATATATATCTGCCAGTTTTTTCATGAGTCTGGGGCAGCGATCTTACTAGGGTTACTCATAAGGCCAGTCTCCACAGTCTTGTTAAAAAGACTAAGAGCACCATCGGAGGCCGATCCTGGACCAACAATACTAGAATTGCTAAGAAGCGTAGTTTGAAGACCAGAAGACTGCAGACGCGACGCAAGGAAAGCAAAGTGTCGAATATCACCGCCGAATAGACACCAAAATCACCATAAGAAAAAGGTAAGGTGGCAAGTCGCCATTGTCAATCACCAAAACCAAGCCCTGAAGCAGTTACAATGCGCTCCACAGAAGCCCAAAGGGCCAAAAGAAATTTGTGTCGTTTCAAAAAGACGAGGAGGGCAAGTGCGCATAGCAAAGTACAGTTTCGAAACCCCAGTAACGCACGAAGAAGCAACAAATCGCATTGGTGATCATCGAGCTTAGAAACAACATCCATTAGCACAATGGTCTTCGACACTCTCTGCGTAACAAGCTCACTATAGAAAGAGGAATTCGGAATCAACACTGACAGCACCACCCTTATTATTATAAAAATATAAAAAAACCTACTATAAAAATATCAAAAAATCTACAAAGTCAATCAATTTACAAGAAATTGGTGGGGAGCCAAGATACAATCTGGGCTCCCATCCCTCTAGCTATAGAGAACCCGATCCTGCTGAAGATGTGAGTAGATACACGAGCACCAATATCCTAAGCCTTAGCCAACGTCTGGACCCGCTTCAGCAACGCAATAACATCGATCTTTCTCTAATTCCCCCAACGAAGAAAAGGAGAAAGGAAGAAAATCATAACCAATACCCCTACAACGCGCCCCATACTTGTCCCGCTTCCGCTGAGCCGTCGCCAACACAACACGACCAGGAATTGTTATTGTTATTGTTATTGTTATTGTTATTGTTATTGTTATTATTATTATTATTATTATTATTATTATTATTATTATTATTATTAGTATTATTAGTACTACTACTACCTCCATTTCATAAAATCTACAACATTTTCAAAAAACGGAAACTACACATTATCTGCAACTAATTATAAGTTTCCTCTTTTAGTAAACTACACATACCATTACTTAATTTTACTTAATTTCAATAAACCACATATTAACTTATTGACCCACCCAAATTAATTTATCCCCAATTAAAGGGACTTGTTAAACATCGCCCGCGTTTTTCTACATAAAGCCCACAATTTATAAAATTTTGACAACTTTGCCCTTGTTCTAATTTTAACCTAAAACGAAATTTTGTCTCACCCAAAATGTGGAACAGCGCCGGATCGCCGAGGGACACCAAAGAGCCGCCGTCGTAGCCGGAAAACGAGGTCTGAAGTGGTTAAAAATCAAGTTTTGGCGGCGAACGTCTGGCCGGGACGCCGCCACCGTGGATGGGGCGCCTGGCCAGGACGCCATCACCGTGGCTGGGGCGCCTGGCCAGGACGCCGCCACCATGGTAGTGGCGTCCTGGCCAGGCGCCCCAGCCACGGTGGTGGCGTCCTGGCTAGGCGCCACCTCCTCGGTATATTTTTTTTAAATCTTTTTTTTCGTTTTGGTTTTTTTTTTATTTTGTTTGAATTTTGATAAATTTGAATTTTTTTTAAAAAAAAACAAAAAAAAATATTAATTTATTTTGAAAATATGCTTTAGTAAATTCAAAAAATAAACAAAATTAGAAAGAAAAAACCAAAATAATAAAAAAAATTTAGGAAACAAAAACATAATAAAGAAAAAAATTGCAAAGAAAATCCAAAAAACAAAATACATTTTAAAAAAAAAAATAGGAAAAAAAAATTGAAAAAAAAAATTAAAAAAAATTTGGAAAAAAAAAAAGGCTACTGGCGCCTGGCCAGGACGCCACCGCCACGGTGGCGGCGCCTGGGCAGGACGCCGTAGCCACGGTGGTGGCGTCTTCAGTGGACGCCGCCACCGTGGCCACGGCGTCTTGCCCAGGCGCCGCCACCACGGTGGCGTCCTGGCCAGGCGCCAGTAGCCTTGGTTGTGGCGCCTGGGTGGGGCGCTGCCACCACGGCTCCTTCGCGATCCGGCGACTTTGTTTACTTCCACCGCGAAACCGCCTCCGGTGCCGCCACTTCCCGTTTATTAGCCATAACAGTGTGTTTTAAGATAAAAGTGTGTTTTTGATGTTGAGGGAAAAAATGTCATTTCATTTCAAATTTGTGGGCTTTATGTGGAGATTTGCGGGCGATGTTTAGCGTTTCACAAAAAAACCCCAACCCAAATTCTCTCTCCTCCCAGAAAACCACCTCCACCACCAACATCACCTAACTTTTCTCTCTCCTCCCTCTCAACCACCAGCAATATTTTTCTCTCTCTTCTTCCTCTTCTCTCACCACGCCACCCGTACTCATCATTATAGTCGTCGATTCTCAACGATTCGCCGCCTGTTCTCTTCTCCCTTTTCCCTTTTCAAAGTTTTCAATTTGCAATTAATTTGGGTAGGGTTTGATAATTTTTGTAACGATTAAGGGTAAGGTCTTCGTGGTTGTGCGTTTTCGATCTTTGTGGTGATAAGGTGGGTTTCAAATCTAAGTGGTGGTGAGGTGGGATTTCAATTCCTTGGTGGTGGTGAGTTGGGGTTTTGGTTCGTTGGTGTTGGTTGGTGACTGGTGAGTAGTGACATGGGGTTTCGGTTAGTGGTGGTGAGACCATGAGAGGGTGGTTACCGGGTGGGGTGTTGCTGGTGGTGTGAGTTGGTTGGGTGGTTGTGGTTACAAGGTGGGTGGTTGTGGTTACATGGTGGGCGACGTGGATTTTGGGCATGCATGTTTCGGTGCTTATGGTGGTGACAGGGTGGGTATGTGATGGTTTCGGTGGTTAGGGTGGCGTGGGTGTTTGTGTGGTGTTTGTGCTACCGATTGGTATTGCTGGTGGAGTATGTGGGTGTTGGCGGTGGTGAACTGGTGGAGTTCTCTTTCTCTCTCGTCCAATTAATCACATGCCCCTCTATTTCCTAATCTTCGTTTTAGAAATTTTTTTTTGGGAATTGTGCAAGCTAGTTTGTTGCACATTTTATGAAACGGAGGTAGTATTATTTTTTAAATAAGCATGAATCATCTACCCACCTTAGCTCTTCCATTTATACCCTAATGCTAGACGATTGAAAGACCCAATAATCCAATACAAAAATTGATTTATAAAAAATGAGCCTAAATGGAATCTTAATTTAGTTGTCTCCACGTATTTTTTTAAAAAAAAAAATTTAACTTTCAAAGTTCATAATAATCCATTTTGTTTTTTATGATCAAATATTTTGATTTTAATGAATAGTGATTACGCATATGCATTGACAAACATGGGTGAAAAACGAAACGTAACAATTAAAATGGCATGAGGTAGTAAGATATATACCTATTAAGCACTTAATTTCCAAATTAATTTTACAATGTTAACCAAACAAGTAGTTAGCGCCAATCATAGGTTTATCATCTTGATTTATCGAGGGGTGAGCTAGTCAATCCGGTAAAAAGTGAAGGTTATTTTTGTTATTCTTACTTCTCTCTTCTCCTTCCTTCAATCCCGACATTACTATTCATCTTCTTCATCTCCTCCTCCACCTTCATTCATCTTCTTTCATCTCCTCTATATCCATTGATATTCTTCCAACATCACCATTTCTGCCACCACCATTTCCAACACCGATTATATCACCCTAAATTCATTTTATTCATCTCCATCCAAAATCGAACACCATTTCTGGTGATTTTACCGTCAAATTAAACGAAATTCTTAAGAAAAATTGAGAATTAAACGAAGAAATCCATAGCTAAGGAAAACGAACAAAAATATTAGTGATTAAAATTGTCATTAACAAGCATGATTAAAGAAATGAAACAACTTAAATAAAAAATGAGGAATGTATTATTTAACACTTCTTTTCTACTTTTTTATGTAAACAAAGAAAGCGCTTAATAATAATCGATCATATCAAAGATTATTTGGTATTCTAGTCTTTCATCCTCACAGACTCAAATTAACTCAATAATAATTGAATTATAAATTATAAATTCTTTTTCCAATCTATCCCATAAGAATAAATCTTATTAATTAATTCAAAAATAGTTATTTTTAGTAAAGATGAAACTATATTTTATAGGTACATTTAAAAAGCCTTAAATATAAAGTCCCATTAGTTAGAAGTTCAAATTTGCAAGGACTATTTTGAATTACCTCCTAGACTTCTCCTAGAACCACAATCTCATCCTTTTGTTAAGTGAATTCTTAACTTTCATGATGTATCGTAATAACGACATGTTCTGATTTACTAAACGAGCTGAAATGAACTGAATTGATTGGAGCTAAACTGAACTAAAATGAATTGTTTATGAGAAAAGGAAATTAGGAACTGAATTGAATTAATTGGAGCTGAACTGAATTGAACTAAACTGAAATTAAGCTTAGGGATGTCAATGGGGCGGGTCAAGTAGGAGACCCGCCCCAATGGGGCGGAGATGGGTCTTGGTTTGGTGGGTGGTGGGGCGGGGATGGGGATAAAAACTATACCCACAATGGGTGATGGGGCGGGGGTGGATTTAAAGTTGTATCGCCCCATCCCCGCCCCGCCCCACTTCGTACCTGCCTCATCCCCACATCATACCCACGTCTATATATCTTTAAAAGCAAATTTATATATTATTTTATAAAATAATTACGTGAAACAAAATATTAATTATAATACTTTGTACTATACTTATATTATATTATAGATAAAAAAAAGTGTGTAATTTTAAGAATGTTTTTTTTTATTATTATAAGCTGTATTATTTATGTAGGACTGTGTATTTGAGAGACAGAGATTAGGTGGGTCTTGGGTGGGGATAATGTGGGGATGGATATCCAAGTGGGGGGTGGGGCGGGGATGGTTTTGGAGTTGTACCCGCCGGGGCGGGAATGGGATGAATATTGGACCCGCCGCGGGGATGGGGATAGGGATGGGGATGGGTATGAAAATGTTAGGTGGGGATGGGGATGGGAAGCCAACATCCAACCCGCCTCGCCCCTCCCCATTGACATCCCTAATTAAGCTGAAGAGAACAGGCCCCTAGTGCAGAAGTTATAGGAATGGAGAAAATGGCTATACATACTCTAAGATTAATTCAAACAATCCTACTAAGAAACTGTGGCCTAGCTATAGTGAAAGGCCGACTTATTTTTACAAGTACTTATCTTCATCATGTTTAATCATAATTTAGATGTTATTGAAAATAAAAATTAATAATCCTATAGATCTATGTCATAATAAACAACATACTTAGAGAATTCACAATGGCGAGCTATATGTACATATAGTTTTGGGTTGCCACATCATTAGTCTCCAACCTACATGATTTTAAGCTATAACCTCTACAATAGTAAGATACATCCTTTAAAATAAATAAATCACAAAAAAATAAAAATAACAAACAAACAAATGCGTAAAAAATATTAAACAAATCAATATATGAGTATTGGGTGGAGTGGAATTACATACCTCTATAGAGGTATGTAGCTTGGCTTAGCTACAACCTATATAGCTTCACAATGGCTAGCATGTAGTTTTATATTATTTATTATTTGCAAGCAGGTCCTTTTATGCTACTATTGTAGATCTCTTAATAGCAATTTATACCTTAAATATTATCATCATTTATAAACGCATAAATCAACATACTTAATAATAATAATAATTTACACACTATTAAACACTTAAATTAGTCTTCATTTATTTTATATGTTAACCAAAAGTAATGATTATATCATATCTCATATTATTTGGTACTAAGGGCCTGTTCACTTCAGCTAAATTTCAGTTCAGTTCAATTCAGCTCCACTCAGTTCAGTTTACCAATTCCTTTTCTCATAAACAATTCATTTTAGCTCTATTCAGTTCAGTTTATCAATTCAGTTTAGTTCAATTCTCCTCCAATCAGTTCAGTTCAGTTTAGCTCCAATCAGTTCAATTCAGTTCATTTCATTTCAGCTCATTTTAGTAAATATGAACATGCCCTAAATCATATTATTTCTTTACGTAGTGTTCCAGCCTCTCATTCTCATAGACTAGTATGGAGTCTCAACTAAGAATTAAAAAATTAAAACACTTTATTCTTTTCATTAGATAAATTCTGAATAATTTGATAATAGTTTAAATTGGTGAAGTTGAAACTAATTTTTAAAAGTGCATTTAGAAAGCCTTAAATTATATATATATATATATATATATATATATATATATATATATATATTCCCCAAAGACTTAGGATCTTATCTTCCTCTTTTTTTTTTTTTTTTTTTTTTTTTTTTTTTTTGGGGGGGGGGGTTCAATTCTTAACTTTGTATATTTGTGGTTGTCATAGGAATGGAGAAGAGAAAATGATGGCATACACTCTAAGTCAAGTGAAATTCAAACCGTCCTACAAAACCCTAGGTCCTTAGTTAATTAATAAGAGGACTAACCTTTTTTTTTACGAGTACTTATTTTCACTATATCTAAAAAAAAACCCCGAAATGTAATTTAAAATAACAAGTTCAACTACTTATGCTATCGTAGTAAAATAACACAATTATTTACAGTTTTTAATTTCCTTAAATATCAATAGTTATAAAACGCATAAAACAAATTGTAAATCACTAGCACTTTAATTAGGTCAGAAAATTAGTTATGTTAAGGGTCTTATCTCACGCATAACCTTATCACATGAACACCCCCTCCCCCCCACATGCAAATGGGTCTCACACAAACATATACATCATCTTGACGTTCTATTATTATCTTTTCTAAGTACTCTCAATATAAAAATTATATCAATATCTAAAACTGTTGATTGTGGTGGTTCAATAATTGAATGGGGTAGTTTTTTTGGTAGATCTCTTGCATCTTTAAATTGTATGAAATAATAATAATGGTAATAATAGTAGTTAATGTAGAGATTGCAACATGAGAATGAATAGTCATTGAGAAAAAACTTATTATTGATTTTAATTTTTTTTGGGTGGTACAAAGAGTGGAGAAACCCTACAAAGAAAATGGAGGGGTGGGGATTGAAAATGATAACAGAAGGTGGTGAGTCATATAAGTGTATGGTCCAAAGTATTAATGTTCGTCCATGATTGCTTGCAATTGACCGACCCTTGGCATGGATTATGATTTTTGACATGACATTGGTTTTGGGTGGGGGACTATCTAACGAGACCACTTTTTATTTAACTTTTTCTAATTTGCCAAAATACATAATTTTGAAATTCCAAAATTCTTTCTTCCACTTAATTTTAATTTATGATTACAATATTTTAGTCATTAATTTTACTAATAAATTAAACAATCTTACTGTACAATAAGTAGTAAAAATGTAAAGTCATGTTAGGGTATTGATAAAAATGTTTCATCGACAACACATGAAACTTATAGTGTTGCAAGTAGAAAGGAAAAGGCGAAGTTTTTGATTGTGAAAAATTCTATAGAGTTTTTAACATGAATAAATTACTCTCTTAAGTGTCACACTTTTACTGTAATTTTGCACAATTCGCGTATATATACTAGTTTGATCGATGTTTATGTTTTATACATAATGTCCAATATATTCATATGATTAGTACTAGTTAGAATTTTCTCAATGTATGGTTTTTATATATCAGCTTTTTAAAAATTTAAATTTATTGATATGTAAATATAATATTGATCAAAATTCCGCGTTGGCAAATGTACTAATCAAAGTGAGGCACTTAATGAAAATAAAGGATTAACTATTGTTATCTTGTTGGAAAACCTAAATGAACTCGACCACAATAATTTACAAAAATAATTCAAAATTTATCATTAGCAACAAAAATGTAAAATAATATATGGTCTCAAGGAGAGTTTGTTATATACACCTGGGTATTCCGTACATCCATAGAAATTTTAATCTCATTTTGATTATTGTTTTTTATTTAATCATCAAATAAAAAGCAAAACTGACATTGAGTTAGTTGGGTGTACGGTTCACCCAGGTGTATGTAACAAATTCTAGATCTCAAGAAAGAGTACAAGAAGGAAAAATAACAAGGGAGAGGAAGAATGTGATGAATTACTTCTACATTCACTTTTAGACGTAACGTCTTAACTTTCATGCTTATTAATGTATAGAATTACTTCTACATTCACTTTTAGACGTAACGTCATAACTTTCATGCTTATTAATGTATAGTTTAATTTCTCATATTTCTAACTATAGAATGGTAATAATATAAGAATTGATATTGTGAAAATATAAGAAAAAAATATAACAAGATCTCACATGATTATATTTTGTCTAATATACATAAAAATCAACAATGCTAGTTTAATCAAAGGATGTGAATAGTGCAAAGTTGAAGGTGTTGTTGATAAAAATGAACAGGAAGTAGAGTTTAGAGTCGACAACTGGATTATGAGTTATCAAGTTGTTGCAAAAAATAAATGTGCTGAAATTCATTAATACTAACCCAACCCAACCCAACCCAATATGGGTCAAATGCTTGACACTGACCCTTTTCCCTATAAATCAATTGATCATGTTAACCTGTTTTAACTGGTTTAGCTCAAAACATGGAGAATATTTATATAATCAACTATCTTCTCAAGTTTGATTTTTGAATGTGACTTTTTTTATTGCATTGAAAATTTATCATTAAGTCCAAATTTTGTTACCTAATGAAGTATCTTAGATTCGTAATTAGCTTTTAAAAATTTTAAAATTTCTACTAGTAGCAGGTTTATGTTGGAGAGTGTTGTGATGAACTATCAACAACAATTCTACTACATCCGGTCCAAATTACTCGCTATTTTGGAGTATTATTTGTGAAACATAAAATATTCCAAAGTTGCGAATAATTTGGACTAGAGGTGGTATATTTTTATCATAGATTGGATTGGTATTTTGTTTTGATATTCAAGCAAAGGTCTCCACGCTTGTTTTGACGTTAGTTGCATCCATTGATGCTATGAAACTAATTTAAGACCCTTCCTACTGATACTTTGTTCATAGTTTTTGTAGTTCTAATTTGGATATTTTGTTTGAATTCTCTTCCATGTTCATTATTGAATTTCTTATTTTTAAGGTCACATACTTTGTCATTTGTTTAGGATTTTTTATAACCAAATATAGAATTATGTTCTTTTGTGTTTACATGTTAATATTTTAGCCTCTTAGAAGATTGGCCAATTATGATTTTATGTCTCTATTGGCTTTCTTCAGAAGCCTTTATTTTATTTTATTTTATTATATATATATATATATATATATATATATAGTGTGTGGAAGGTTCTCGTGAGAAATTCTTTTATATGTGAGAATTATTCTTATGTGAGAACACTCTTTATGTTCTAAATTTTTACTGGTATGTTCTATATTTTAAATCTGATGTTCTAAACTTTTCCTCAGGTGTTCTAAATTAAATCAAATGTTCTAAATTAACAGAAAATCTTGTGTGGACTTGGTCCATAATAATATTATTGTGGACCTAAGGTTTATACACACGTAACTGACATTATATTCAACATAATGACCTCTAATTTTAATATAGTAACCTCTTTTTTTTTTAACATAGTAACCTTTTTTAAAACTTGTGTGACCTTTAATGTTATTATGAACATAAAGTACGACATTATGTTGAATAGTGACCTAATTTTGTCATAGTGATTGTTGTTATTCATATTGACCATTATATTAAAAATTTCATTAAAAAAATTAACCTCTTAGCTTTATAATGTCACACTAACTTTTATTTCAACATAATGACCTTTATTTTAATATAATAACCTTTTTTTATAAATAAAACAATTATATTGTCTCTAATGTTGGTGGTCCACAATAAATTAATTTGAACCAGGTCTGTTTAAGAATTTGTACTAAATTAATATTCACATATTCTAAACCATAAATTAGTTAATTTTGATGTTATAAATGTAAAATAACTTGTTTCAAAATTTTAACTTATATGTTCTAAATTTTATAACTTGTGTTCTAAGATTTTTAATTATATGTTCCGGATTTAATTTAAAAGCGTATGTTCTAAATTTTACTCGAATGTACTAAATTTTTACTCACATTTTCTATATTTTATAGAAGGTGTTCTAAATTTTTATTCACATGTTCGTAATCTTAAATCAGATTTTCTAAATTTAATAAAGTAGATTTTCTAAATTTTTACTTACATGTTCTAATTCTTAAATCAGATGTTCTAAACTATTACTCACATAGATGTTCTAAATTATTACTCATATGTTCTAAGTTTTAATTTGAGTCACATGTTCTAAAATTTTACTCACGTGTTTAGAATTTAAGATCAATTCTCATATAAGTATGAATTCTCACATATGGGCCTATTCTCATCGAAACCCTCCTATATATATATATATATATATATATATATATATATATGGGGGTGAGCAAACCGAGTACCTAGTCAAAATTTTAGGACTTGGACTTGGAATTGGTTGGAACCGGGTCCTAAAATTCGGATCCGGAATTGGAATTAGTTCAACCGGGTCCTAAAATTTAAGAATTGGTATTGGACCATCGGGTATCGGTTTCATTTCCAGGTACCCACTTATGTATGTAATTATTAAAATATAATACAAATTATAATTCTTATTTTAGTTAGGTTCATTTTTAGCGTTTAATACTTATATTTATATGTGCATTAAGCTATTTGTATCTATGTTAGGTATTAATAATACTTTTTTAATTTACAAATTAGATACATTCAATATATTTTTATTATTTAAAATTTGTTTAGTTTAGCATACATTAGGTAACTGGGTACCCAACCGGTTCCGGTTCCAAAAAATTGAGAATTGGAATTGGTTATAACCGAGTCCTTAATTGGTGGTTCCAATTCCGGTTCCGGACCCGTCGATTCCGGTTCCAATTCTGGGTACCCGGAAGTTTTTCTCACCTATATATATATATATATATATATATATATATATATATATATATATATATATATATATATATATATATATATATATATATATATAGAGTTACTAGGGCGAATGATGAGAATCGATCCCAGGATCACCTGGAAGTGGGAGGGAAACTTTAACCTTTTGAGCTAACCTTGACTCTCATTTTTACTTTTGTTATGGCTTTTGGTTCTTTCTAGGAATAGGGAAATCACTAGTTTAGTCCCGTGCGTCGCACAAATTAAATAGCTATTATTTGGTTAAAATAGTTGTTAATATTCTTTATTTGAAAAATAGTTTAATCATAATTTCATTAATTTATTTTAGAAGAAGTATTGTACGTAGTATTTATTTAAAAATTTGAAAGAAAAAAAGGGATGATATCAAAAATAGTTTGTGCGGGAAATTTTTTTATAGAAAGTTGACATGTGTCCCTTAATGATAATGATACCATCATGTTTTGTTTTAGTAATAGTTAATAGATTTGTTGCTTTGGTCATTGTCTGGAATAGAGAATCCATTTGCAATTATGGGTGGTTTGGATAAGCCAAATATATTAACTAATACTAAAACAAAACATACCGACATTATATTTTTCTAAAATTATACGCATGTCGCTTTCTCATAAAAAAAATTTCCTGCCAAAATGGTTTAATGATATCATCTTTATTTATTTTATTTTTTTTAAAGATGAACTAACTACTCTATTTATAATTGATTTGAAAATTATTATATTTATTTTGACTAAAAAATCAAATAGATTATGCTTCTATAAACTACTATACAAACGATTAATTGTTGGAAGATAAATTAATAATTTTGATGACATTTGTGCCAAATGTATAATGTGTATTTTTTGTTTCATTAATATGCATCCTTAAATAATTCTCTTTTGACTGTTTCAATTATTAATTGTAAATAATGTGGTTCATATATATCCTTAAATGTAAATTATTGGTATATCTAATTCTAACCTTATATATACAGTACAATGTAATGCAACCTAACTTAAATTACAAGAAATAATAATTTTAACCGTGCATCGCACAGGGATAACTTAGTTATCACTAACATTTGGGCAAGCTGAAGATGTAGTAAGCCCGTTGTTATATTTGCATGTTTTGGGTTTGTGGGCATGTTTCATGGAGAAGTTATAGTGTAAGATTGCAGCAGCCTCCATTCATCATTTACCAATTGCCATTGCCTGTTTCATGGAGGTAATGATGGCTACTATAGTGGCAACGACAAAGCTGATTCGGATTGAACACAAGCTCCCATGTGTTGTTCTTCTCGATCATCTTGATTTCTTCATTCATGGCATCGATCCATTCTTCTTATTGTGCTGCCTCTTGGAAGCCTTGTGGTTCACTAGCGATGAGAGCCATGATGGCATTATTACACTGATATTTATCCAAGTAGGCTAGAGGACACCTGGGTCACTGTGATCGTCGAACTTCTTGAATTGGACTTGAAGAACTTCTTTAATGTGTAAACACTTTAAATCAACCCAGCTCTGATACCACTCGTTAGGGTTGGTGAATGCATAACGAAAGTGAAGATGTGTTTGATTGAGAAGTATAAATTGAATTAATAGTTGACAAGATAATTAATATAAATCAACACACGGTTTTATGTAATGATGAACAATTTTATTCCACTTTTTGAAAATAAGAGAGTACAAGTATCTCTTTAAGAACTTTATATTACAATATGACTTTCTCTATATTACTCTCTAAGGAGTATTACAAAGTAGGAATAGTAGATTCGTAAAGAAGGTAAATAGTACAAGGAGGTGTAGTATGTAGGAAGGCTTATGTATAGTATGACTTCTTGTGTTGAATTGTATTCAATGATTGAATGCCCATGACACACACACACACACACACACACACACACCCCACACACACACACACACACACACACACACACATATATATATATATATAGCTTGGAAGAAATGACCGAAATATTCTAAAAATTCCTCCATTATTCTTGTATCCGTAACGTTCTAGAAAATTCACAAACCATGTATTATATTCTAATAGCTTTCAATGTCAATAATGCTCTAGAACATTATTCTAGAGAAATCAAAAGTAAGTAATGACCTTACTTGATTACTTCAGAAGCCTCTGGAATATGCACAATACTCCACCAAAATAATGGGCTTATAAAATTTGGGCCATACCCAACAATCTCCACCTTGGACCAAATTTTATATGTGCGCTCGTCGTATTATACCCTATCGACATTGTGAATATGTCACACGCTAAACCCGATTTAAACTCAGGTTCAGAATAGAAAGTGACTTACTTGGACCCGTATTATGAGAACGTTGTTGTGGAGTGGGGATTGAGTATGATGAAGCCACAATTGCAGATCCTTGTAACATATAGAGATTTCTATGTTTGATGACCTTCAATATTTACTGAGCACCTTTGGAGACTTTGAGTACTCCACCTTGAGCTGAAATCTTATATCCTTTTCAGTCCAGAATGCCAAGAGAGATGATATTCTTCTTCAGATGAGGAACATGATGAACATTAGACAAAGTCCTGATCACACCATTTTGCATCTTGATCCTTACAGAGCCAACACCACAAACTTTGCAATGATAAACGTTACCCATTGTAACAGTTTTATTCTTCACTAGCTGATAGTCGGTAAAGTGAGACTTTTGAGAACAAATATGGTTGGCAAAACTCGAATCAAGTGAAGAAGCTAAGAGAACTTCATCATCGAACTCTATTTCAGAACTGGCTTCTGTCATCTTTGCCTTTTCTTTTCGAGCTTTTTATTTGTAAACCAACATTCTTCAACTGTGTGCTCAAGTTTCTTGCAAAACTTGCAAGAATTTCCGAATTTGTGCCCATTAAATTTGGACTTCTTATTGGTATTTTTACCACCGTGTGATCTCCCTTTTATATTTAAACCTTCGGCATTTTCATTAGAATGAACTTCAAGGTCAAACTTTTCTTTTGAGAGTAAGTGAGATTTAACATCCTCAAAAGAAAGAGTAAAGGTGGTAAGGAGACAATTAATAACATGACCGTATTCTCATCGTCTATTATACATCTAAATTTTCAAGGTCAATAATAATTGAATTAAATTCATCGAGATGAGTTTGAATTGACGTACCTTCAACCATCCAGATTGTATAGAGCCTTTCTTTAAGTCGAAGCTTGTAAGGCTTTTAGTCATATATAGTGACTCTAAATTTAGCCATAGGCCGACTGTTGTGTCTTTATGGACAAACTCACGAAATACCTCCTTGGATAAACATAGTTGGATTGTCGAGAGGGCTTTTTTGTCCAACTCTTGCCATTGCTCGTCTGTCATTGACTTTGGTTTTTTAGCTTTTCCATCCAGAGCCTTCTTTAATCCACTCTGTACTAGAACGACTTTCATCTGGACTTTCCAAATGCTAAAATTAATCTTGCCGTCAAATTTCTTAATCTCAAACTTCGTGACAGAAGACATCTTTAATGTAAACACTCTAAATCAACTTTTGGCTCTGATACCACTTGTTAGTGTTGGTGAATGCGCAACGAAAGTGAAGATGTATTTGATTGAGAAGTATAAATTGAATTGATAATTGATAAGTATTTAATATAAATCAATACACAATTTTATGGAATGACGAACACTATTATTCCACTATTTGAAAATACAAGAGTACAAGTATCCCTTTAAGGGTTTATATTACGATATTACTCTCTAAGGAGTATTACAAAGTAGGTTTAGTGGATTCGTAAAGAAGGTAAATTATACAAGGAGGTGTAGTATGTAGAAAGACTTATGTATGGTATGACTCCTTGTGTTGTGTTGTATTCAATGAACAAATGCCCATGACCTATATTTATAAGTGTAAATGGAGCTTGGAAGAAATGACCGGAATACTCTAGAAATTCCTTGATTATTCTTGTATCCATAATGTTCTAGAAAATTCACGAACCGTGTATTATATTCTCATAACTTTCAATGTTAATAATGCTCTAGAACATTCAAGTAAGATAATATTTTTAAAGAAATTAAAAGCAAGTAATGAACTTACTTGATTATTCCAAAAGCCTTTAGAATATGCACAATACTCCACCAAAGTGACGGGCTTATAAAATTTAAGCCATACCCAACAATCTCTAACATTTGGTATCAGATGTGGCAACGGTTGGACAATCCGGGCAAGATGTGGTAGCAACCAAAACAAGGGTTAGAGGAAATAGCTGCCAGAGGACATTAGTGGCTGAGGAGAGGCGCAGCAGAGGTGTAACCGTGTAAGTAACTAGAGGTTGGATTCAAAGGTGAGACTCTGAAGAAAAGTAAACCAAAGATTGTATGGATTACAATTCTCAAATTAACCCCAGCGCCATTACTTAGAAAAAAAAAAAACAAAAACAAAACCAACACGGATCATGTTAAAGTTCCCAGCAACACATTTTTGCTTGAAACTCTATAACCCAAAAGGCGTAGTAATCTTTAGAGCATTCAACATCAATTGAAAGCTCAGCTGGAGCATTCTCATCCATGGCAATAATACCATAGGATGAAATTTTAGCAAAAAGCAGTACCTTAAACTCAACTTATGGTTTAAATGTATTTTACCGCAAGATGCTATAATAATAAATTAAAAGTAATATCTATATACACCCATATTGATACATATTGGAAACAAAAAGAAAAAAAAAATATTGCACGAGTGAGGAAGTGAAATAATTATAAAGAGAGGGGGTGGTATAAAATTTTAAACCACCATTAGGAATGCTCTTATGATCCATGTTCCCACTACAGATCGAGATTGTAGCTCCGATAGGGGGGGGGGGGGGGGTTGTCAAGATTAATGCTGCTGCAACAGTGATAAATTTGCTTGGAGGATTGGGTGTAGTGGGGCGCAATTTTTGTGTAAGTTTCAAGTTTCCAGTTTGCTACGACATGACAAGTTTGATATTGCTATGGGCAAAGCCTAGCCTGGGCCTTGTAACAACAAGATTAGCTGAAAGATACAAGGTAAAGTGAGCAAACTATCAAAGGATGATCTCCTAACCCTCTCCGATGGAAGTTAATGGACACGTCCATCGCTCGATAAAGTATCACTTTGTCTCAGAAATTAGGCTACAACTATCAACATAAGGACGGCCTTTTTAACCTCTAATCGTCTACTGTATAGTTTTTGGGAGTGCAATCGAACCTAAGTTGATAGAGCTCTGACAGGGCTTGGCAAGACTAACTCGCTTCTGTTTATCTAACTCAAAGCCAAACTAAACTAGAAATCACATGAATCCATTGAGACCTAAACCAACACTGATCCAAACCAAATCAATCTATATATACATGACTAATATTGGTTAATCTATCATTACAAGCTACCTGACAATAAACTCAAATTATTCCAAACCGAAACAAATGACTCCTTGACTGAATATGAATAAAATCAAACCACATCAAATGACTCAATACCACTACCCGATCATCCTGCACCCAAAACAAATGAGTTATTATTTAACTAGTCCAATAAATTAATGGAGAATTCAAGATAAAAAAAATTGTGCAAACATAACTCACAGTTAAAAATAAAATTATATAACCTATATTGAATAAGCATTTGACCTTTTTCTTTATAACAAAAATATAGAAACAGTATACGTTCTAATGTGGTTGGTTTGATAAACCGCATCTGAATCATAAACCACAATGGCACAATGTGGTCAAAATTCTAAACCAAAAATTTCGAACAGAAAATTGCACCATGCTACAAAAATCGGTTTGGTGTGTGGTGTGAACCACGCTTTAAAGTTTAAACAATCCTAGTCACCACAATTAGGTAGTCACAATCATGATCAGTAGCTAGAAACATTAGTGTCATGAGTCATGAATGTCATCAAATGAGCAAAATAAATCCTTTAGGATAATATAAGATAAAATGGACTGGGCAAAAACAGATGGATATTTAAGATGTTGCAAAATGTAGAAAGCATACAGAGGATACAAGAACAACAAAATAATGAAGCATTCTCCTACAGAAGAAAGGACAAGCTTCATATCAAGCTTTATGTTATATCAAACCAACATGACAACACCAGAAAAGCAAGGCAAGTTACAAAGTTTTACTACTATACTGATATGGAAGCTAACTATCCCTTTCTATGCTGATTTGCACTGTATGAAGCAAATTAATACCTTACAGCGAGAACTGCATCATATACCCAAATACAGGAACACACAAGGCCAATTTTTTGCTCACTTGCCCATTTAAAGAGCTTATTTTGAGCTTTCCAAATGGGAAGACGAGTAGAGAATTTGCAATGTATAGGGGATATTGTAGGGCGTATTTTACTCTTTAACATTGATCACTTACTTTTAAGTGCTGAAACTTATTCCATTATGTTATCCTCTTTTCAAATACAAAGAAGTACAAATAATTGCCTTCATTTTTATACAAGGGAAGAGACTTACATGATTTTTGCCTTCTCTTTTAATTACAAATGAATATGAATAGAATATGGAACATTGAAAAGAAAGGGACCACAGAAGAATAGTTGACCCAGGACCTAACAAAATTGCATATACAATGGCTTAGTATCACTGTTTTAACCAGCTGCCATCTAATATATATTCACATATCACAAGTCATTACAACTAATTTAATTGCATTAGGAACTATTATCACATCTTGTATTTAAGTTTACTTTCAATATTACACACATTCCCCTGTCCTAATGTAAACCAGAATTACAGAGTAAAAATCTGACACCCTTGCTTTCCCAAGTTCTGAAATGCCGTATCCACAAAGACCACATAAGTTTATTTTACAGTTGATGGATTCTAAGCAATGTCAAAAGTCTTCTAGCATTTTCTTTTCATGCTGTAGCAAAATCTTAAAAACAAAGCTAGTTGAATCACCAAGTAGGCAAGTATACAAAGGACCAAACATCTCAACATTGATCTGATGCACTTCATCTAAACTCTAAAAGCTACACTCAACATTCTTACAGAAAAAGCAACTCAAAGCCAGGCATGCAAGGTCTCTCTCTGATCTTATTCTCCTCTTAGGCCCCAGATAATAGAGCAAATGAATTTCAAGTTGCTTGCCCATGACAAGAATTATCAAATTCGCGCACAAGTTCTAGACAGATCATAGAGCTCTAACATATAGGATAACCAGTAGCGAAAAATTCCAAGGAGAAAAGTCAAATACATCCAGAAAAATATAGACTTAAATCGAGGCTATGCTGAAATTTCAGTGAATCCTATTGGACACAAATTACACCTTCTCATGAACAAATTAAAAGTTACTTCTGATTTAGGGTTTAATGGTCAGAATATCTTACAGTACAACAGATGACAAAAGATGGGAAATAAGTTTAGATTGCAAAAAACAGAACACTCTGTTAAGCAGCTCCAAGCTGGCCTTCCAGATAGCCAATAGAAAAATGTGGCCAAGTGGTTTACCTACAGAAATTATATAGCTGACTAGAATGGGAAAAAAGATTCAGTTAATAAACATCATCCCCAATTTAGAAGTAAACCAAGGTCTTATCTTTAGCTAGCGGACTTCGTTTTCCCAGTCTCTTTTCATTCTTTGCTCACAAGTCTTTCTGTACCCTACATCCTTAGACTTCCTTTAACGGCCAATTGTTTACATGGTAATATTTGATGGAATGTAATTGAGATTGCATATAAATTATACAAGATAATTTCCATGCCAAAGTTAATACAACTGCAACTTTACTCACAAATATTAACTTCTCTTCATAAAATCAGTAATGACCATGTTTGTAATGTATTTCTCCTTATAAGTATGATTGCATGAATCTTTGCAAACTAGTCATATGTTATACCATAAACATTTCCTGTGAAAAATGCACTACATATCCGTACTACGTTTGCAAATTATATACTAAGATTTAGGTGACCATACCCACCAGTCCACCACTTGCATTCTAGGCTTTTAAATACAATTCTTTCAGAGATACCAGTCATACTAACATGTTTGGCCAAAAGAACTTATGTTCTGTGATCTTGTCAGCCTATTACCAGATATGACATCAATCACCATTAATAAAATAAGCAGCTACAAAACAAAATGTCCAAGAAGTGGAATTCCCAGCAGACTAGGAACTCAAAGAAATTCACAAAGAAGACCAACTTTATCTTCATATATATAGGGTTTTTGTTCTGAGTCAATTTTTAATAACAGTTCTTAACCAGTGTAGTACTAGGTTTACTTCCCAATCTAACACAATACCTATCTCCCATTTCCTTTTCCACAATATGATTAACAATTCGTTTTCTATTCTTTTCAATTTCCCAATGAATCAAAGCAAAGAGCCATCATATTATTGTTATACCAAGCACTACAGTGAACAAATTCACTCAATCATTCACAACACCGAAAAGACAAACTCCAACTAAAAGACAAGCTATACCATCTTATAAAGCCAGTGGCTCCAATTATTACAAAATATGAAAGTGGGATACAACGTTCTTCAAGCAAAATAATCTACCCCTAATTCTACTAAAGCCCAAATACATGAAAAAAAAAAAAATCAAAAAAAAAAAAAAAAAAAAAAAAAAAAAAAACCTAAGGGCTTCCCTAATGTTATCAACTAATCCAGCTTCATCCACCTTGTACTCGAAAAATAGCAAAACAAACTTGAAAAATCACATGAACATATGTGCAGTCCCTCTAATCTAAATTACAACACCTAAGTTACTGCCTCAACAAAATACCTACAAATAACACCAGCAAACATATAAAAACCAAGCAAAAAGTCCGAATTTGGGAAATAGAAACAAATTAAACAATGCTACAAAGATCAGGGCTTCCACTAATGCTATCAGCTAATCCGGCTACAAATGTTAATCACCCACCTGGTGCTCAAAAAACTGCAAAGCAACTCAAAAAATTTCCATGATCATATGTCCACAACATCATAGGTGCAAACCCTCTAATCTAAACTATAACACCTAATTTACTGCCCTCAACAAACCTACTAACAACATCATCAAACATATAAAACCAAGCAAAAAGTCTCTATGGAAAGAAATAAAACAATGCTACCAAGATCATAAACATATTAAAAACAAAGAATAGAGCTTTCAAAAAAAAAAAAAAAAAAAAAAAAAGGAATAGCTAAAAATCCAATAATAATAATCATAAAATAAAAAAAAAACACTAATAAAAGTATCATTCTTCACAAGTCACAACATATATTCTAACTTAAATAACCTAACACATTGATCAAATTCTAAAAACTAACCTCGATAAAAAAAATAAAAAAAAATTCTAAGCATCAGGGTCATCACTGTCATCAGAATCCTCAGGAGGAAGATCAGTAGCAAGATAAGCACCAGGATTAATGATTTTCCGGCGAGTTCGAGACGGAAGAATATTATCAAGATCAACCTCAGCCAAGGGATCTTCAGCAATATCACTACCATCAGATAATTCATCACCGAATTCATCGGAACCCGAATCATCAGAATCATCATCGGAATCATCTTCATCTTCTTCTTCGTCTTCTTCAATTAGAATACCCTTCCCTTTCCTGTCAATTTCAGCTTTGCTGCCATTGGAACCCTTCACTTCTTCAACTTCTTTTGCTTCTGGGTCTAGTTGTTCTACGATACTCTTTCCTTTGTGTACGACGTCGTTTTCTGGGGTTGGTTCAAGAGATTCGGGAGTATCTTTGCCATTGTTATCTGGGGTTTCGAGTTTCTGCCTTTTGACATCAATGGCGGAGTTATCGGTAGTCGGATCTGGGATACGCTTGGTTGGCAATGTGGGTTCGGGGCAATTATTGACGTCCGCCATTGATGGATTTTGGGGATTTTTGAGCTTGGGTTCTCTCGGAAGAGAGGGAGAGAAAGGGGGCAAAGGGTATATGAAGGGTTCAGGCGTTCAGCAGCGACTGAGCGAGTGATTTTTGATTTTTTTTTTTTTTTAAAGCTTTTTACTGAAGTTAGGGCTGATATTTTCGTAATTAATCTATCTATTAACTATTATTAAAACAAAACATTGTTGACATCATTTCTCCTCAAAATAGTATGCGTGTTGGTTTTTTAAGAATTTTTTTCCCACGTAAAACCATTGATGATGTCATTTTTTTTGTGTTAGTTTTTTTTTTTTTTTTTTTGGAGTTATTGTATATATATATACTATAATCTATACTATCTATTAAAAGGCGTTTATAAAATTATGTATGTGCCACATGTACCCCTTCTTGAGGAATTTTAAAGGGAGGAAAGTTAGGCATTTATAAATGCATAACATTGATTAAAATATTATTAAAACACATGATAGAGAGAGAAAAGAGGAGAGAGATAGGAAGAGAGGTCTGTAGGTGGACTCCACCTATTTTTTTGGTCGGATTTGTATCACGTGATAGGGGACCACATGTTGATTGTTCCACTGAAAGTTTATATGATACCATTGAATCATTAGTGGTACCATTTTTGCATAAATTTTGTATAACTGAATGCATATATAATACCATTATGTGCATATATAGTTACACGGTATATTCAGTGGACCATTTGATCATCCAATGATACCAGAATATGCATTCCTTTGTACATATGTATAATTACATAAATACCCCTTGTTATGCATTTGTAAATGCCTAATTTCCTCCATTTCTAGTTCCTCCCCCTTCTTACATCCGTATTATGCCACATCATCATTCAACAACCTCTACCATTATGCCACATCATCATTCAATTATCCAAATTAAATTAAAAATGCATGCAAAAAACCACATGTATTGTCATCATAGCTAGAATTAAATTATAATCTATGTTTCCACATTTATGTATAAATACATATAGTACAAGTATGATAATGTAATATAAAATAATAAAAAAAAATCCAAAATGAGTTATTGTTGTCATTGTTTTCAAATTTACCACTTAAAAAAAATTATGAACTACGTCTTTTAAAATATCTAATATAAAAACGAAATTATTCAAAGTATCACCCGAGGCAAGCCCGGGCCACACACTAGTTTTTTTTTATTAAAACCGTGCGTCGCACAGGGATAATCTAGTTAATAGTAAAACAAAACGTTGTTGACATTTATGTCACTCTCATAATAAAATCTAGGTTAGTCTCATGCGATGCATGACGTAATACTTGTTTTGCTTATTTAGATGTATGTAATACATATTTAAGAAAAACACTAATGAATCGTCTGCTTTCTTATTAGATAAAATTGAGCTATTACGAAAGATATGATGTTAAATATAGAGTATTATAATCATATAACATACTATATACTTCATAATTTAAATAAAATTTAAAACATATTTATAAGATTTTACTCCGGAGCATTAATTCACTGTTCATCCTCCATTAATTTTTTAAGAACTAATAAGGAATAATAAAAACACCAAAAACGACACTATAAATGTATAAAGTAGGGGGAGATAAAATGTTTCTAGAAAAATGAAATATTCTAGCCACTAACTTTTAATTTTAATCCATGGAAATATTGTGTAATTAGTCAAGTTTAGCATAAAATATTTTAGGAAATGTGCAATTAATTTAATAATTCCAAACATTTTTTTTATCTTGAAAAAAAAATAATAATGTTACCAAAATTTTGGAGGGAAATTTTTTTATGGGAAGTTGACACTTGTAAATGATGATGTCAGCAGTTATTTTTTTTAGTTATATTTATTATAGATTTTCCTGCCTTAATGGAAGGATGATGTCATCATTTTTTTGAGCTGTCATTTTTAATAATTTGAAATTTGAATATTAGAAGCTTTTGCATTTCAACTACAAGAATCAATTTATCCTTAAAAAATGAAATAATTTTAGTTAACCCACTATTTAATAGACTCCTACATTGAAATAATGTACAAATTTGTCCTAAAAAAAATGTACAAATTATAACTATAGATTTTATATAAATCATGCATCGCACAGGTTCTAATCTAGTAATTGCAACAATAGATGTTTCACAAAGTTTTAAGGAAAAATAAAAATTAAAAATTCAACCTTTCACCGGTCTTCCCTAAGAAATCCAATCTTTCGATTATTCCAAAAAAAAAAATCCAACCTTTACCCTCAATTTTCATCTAAAGATCCATTACTTATGTGAATTTCTAAACACTGCCACCAAAAATGATCACCACCGCCAACATTCGGTGTGAATGGACAATCGTACCCTTATTACTTCGGTAACGTTTATAATCAAACTAAAATATTCGAAATATATATAATCCGGTTATTAAATAAATTAAATGGATAATAAATCTTATCCAAAATCCAAAGATAATAATTATGTTTTAAAATATTTTTGGCGCCAAAATTCAAATATTATTTTAACTCCGAAATTCAAATAGTAAAAATTACTAAAATACCCTTTTTAAAAAATAATAATTAATTAATTAATTAGAAAATATGTTCCAAAAATACAGGGTATTACACAAATGACGGTTTTCGGAGCATTCCTCTTCATCTCTCGCATTCTTGTCGTCGTACCCTAGGGTTTCGTCGTTAATCCTGAATCCTCGACGCTCTTCGTAACGACCTAGCCTTATTACGACGGGTGGTGGCTAGGTCGTTAGGAAGAGCGTCGAGGATCCCGGATTAACGGCAGAACCCTAAGGTACGACGACAACAATTCGAGAGATGAAGAGGAATGCTCCGAAAACCGTCGTTTGTGTAATACCCTGTATTTTTGGAACATATTTTCTAATAAATTAATTATTATTTTCTAAAAAGGGTATTTTAGTAATTTATTTTACTATTTGAATTTCGGAGCCAAAATAATATTTGAATTTTGGCACCAAAAGTATTTTAAAATATAATTATTATCTTTGGATTTTGGATAAGATTTGTTATCCATTTATTTTATTAAATAACCGGATTATATATATTTCGGATATTTTAGTTAAGAAACAATTATATTTTATTAATTATTAAAAGGTCCGAAAATTCCTATGATTAGCTATGAATTTTGGATATTCCTAGTGTGGAAAATATGATTTTATTAGTTAAATTATTTAGTGAATAATTGATATTTTCTTAATTAATTATTTTATGCAATTATTATTTACACAATCATTGTTAATCCTTAAAATCTACCAAAATAAGTTCCTAAAATCTACACAGAGGTCCGAAAATTTGAGCTATGGAAAGGTCAAATTTTTCAAACACCTTGATTGATTTTGAGTAATTTATTTTTGTAGTTTATGTTTTTAATTATCTTCCTTAATTTTATTACTTTTCCTTAATTCTTATTTTTCATCTCCTAAATATTTGATCATCTTGTTTTTCTACCTTAAATCATCCTTGATTATTCCCTAAGAAAATCCATTTACCATATTATTTTTCATAACAACATGCTTTCCATAAAATAATTATTCCTGATGTGTCCAATTTATATAGTGTTTTACCCCCGTCCCTTGGTCATAATTAGTAGTGTTTTTGGCTCTTTAGAGCCACTTTTATTACTAATTGGTATTTTCTAATGTTTTTGTAGTTTTGCTTGATTTTTGTAGGAAATTGCACATTTGGAGCGTTTTCCGGGTTTTTCATGGAGCAACTAAGAACATTAGGAGGACACGACCTTTCTTTGAAGCCCAGGACTGGTTCACTAGTACAGGAAAGGGATATTGCGACGCTAAGAAATGGGCTCCTGCGACGCAAAAAAGCGCTGCTACACCCTTTACCGAAGCCACGAAAAGTGACGTGTAAGCTGGTGCCGCAAGACCCTATAGCGACACTATTTAATAACGTCGGTATAGTGTTTAAAAAAGCGTCGCGACCTTGACGCGCTTTTCGGCATCTTATAGAGGCACTTGTAAGCGTCGCCAATTCCTTGGAACCCGCATTGTACACAGCCTACCAAGGCACTTGTAAGCGCTGCCATAGCTTGTTAGGAGTGTTTTTCTATACTTTTAGCGTCACTTTTAAGCGCCGGCATAATTTATGTAACGCACTTACCTATAGCCTATCAAGGCACTTTTAAGCGTCGTAAGAAGTAAACTACCACACTATCTTACACAGGCACTTTTTAACGTCGCAAGATGTACAATGGTGTGGTTATGTAATAGCATTTATAATAACATTTAGAGCGTTGCTAAATTACCTGTTTTTTACATGATAAAATTCTAAACACCAAAAATTTTATTAAAATAAATTATGGTCATAAATGTCATCGAACAAGAAACATGAAATAAAGTATCTAAAATCATTTAAACAAATAACCATCTAAATTCCTACACATTTATATATATGTATATATATATATATAAAATAAAAAAAAAAAAAACCGTTCAGCAGCTAGAATGTACTTAATAAGTAAACCAAAACTATGCCAATAGAAGATTTATTTTATAAGACTAAATATTGATGCTTTAAATTGTCTTCATGTTCCAACTTTGAAGTTGCCAAAGCATAACCTGCATGAGTGAAAACAAATAGTCAACTACTATATTTAAAATTATTATATGATGATAAAAAAATAAAAAAAAATAAAAAATATATGTTAGACATTTAATAACCAATCTAACCTTGGTAACGCAATAACTAATCTCTACGATTAATGTCATTGTTAGCTCTGGGAGAAGCTTCAACATCCTAGAAAAATAACAAAGGAGAAAAGTTATCAACTTTATATCATCAAGTTAAAAGGCGCAAATGTACCAATCAATAATAAGAAATCAAACCTGGAAATTACTACATACATATTACTAACATTCCCAACATTAAACACTCAAAGATGAAAGAGACATTCCTAACATTAAACAAAGTATTAATTAATAGTTCCTACATTACTAACATTATCGTCAATGTAATATGCAAAATTGTTAATTTAGAATTTTGCAAATGACAATGTTCAACCAATTTCACTTAAAAGTAAAGACAAAAAATTGTAACCAAATTAGTACGATCCTTAATTAAGTGTTCCAAGTTCACACAACATATTTCTTTTATATGATTCTAGTAAGTAATCATACAATTAAAAATAAGCAACTTATGTAACTATGAGACAGAACCATTTTCTACTTATTACAATTACTCTACCTACAAGCTAACTGCCAAACAAATACTTTACAGTTATATGGGCATAAAAAAAAAAAAAAAAAAAGTAAGGTGCCCATCAGATTGGTGTTGCATATCGACAACCATATCAAGACCATGCCATAGCTATAAAGACACAAAATAGGAGTTGTAATATAGTATTATAATTAATCACCTGATCATCATCATCTTCTGCCTCTGAATACTCATCAGATTCGGTAGCAAGAGAATCAGTTTCAGATTCAGTTTCAGATTCAGTTTCTGAGGCAAGAGTCACAAGAATGTCATGATCTTCTAGCGTCCTTTTCACCTTTGTCATATTATATGCTTGCTTTTTGACACGATGTCTCAATCTATTCACTTTATCCTTCAGTCGTCGAAAATAGTGTATAATTGCTGCTTCATTATCAGAGGACATTTTCAAACCATTGCAAAATCTAGGGTAAGAGGATTCGCCCACATCCGATGGCTTAACACCTAATCCTAAACCACGGACACGACCATATTGATCTTTTCCTAGAACTTTTGAAACAGGATCATCATCCAAGTCTTCTTGGTCTCCTTGCTCAGTTGCAACTTTTTTTATTTGATTCTATAGAGCATGCACAAATTCATAATAATTTATGAGAAAATAATTGAACTAAATGAGGATTCTAGGAAGGAAAATATTACTCACTGTTATATCCGCTTCACTTTCATGTTGGTGACATTGTAAATAAACTTGAGTACGTGATGGGCTCTTGTTTAAATTTTTTTTTCTAAGATTTTCATCAAAGAGATGTTACAAATTAGCTAATAATCAACAAAGATAAAGTGTGTACGAAAAGTTAAATTATACATGGTTAAAAAAAGATACCATCTCTTCACGAACACGTGCATGACTCTTAGTACCAGTAGTATGAATTGGCTTCACTTTGGCCTTTGCATGTGATTCTTTACTGCGCTTGCTTCTTTTCTTCCACAATGCAAAATAAATTTATATATACATTTACATTATATATAAAAATACATAGGGCAACCAAAAGCAAAGTAACTAGCAAAGCTGCCTATATAATGTTCAAAGTAACTAGCAAGTTTAATATAAACCAAAGTTATATATAAAACAGACCTGTCCTTCTTCTGACCTCCAGAAATTGACAAGACTAACCCATTGATCATAATCAACATCATCATCCGGACAATTATCATAAAGAGTGTTGACATCTGTATCATCATCATAGCCTTTTCCTTTTAAGTAGCATTTGTAATCTATCCATTTATGCCCAATTGACTTCAATATCCACTTCTCAAGTGCTTTTGGGTAAAGAAATCGTCTCTAAAACAAAGAAATATTATAACAATATAAAATATGTACATTTTTCATACAAAAAATAAAATAAAATAAAATAAACTCATATTACCTCAACTTCCTGTAATATCAATTTTTGGTTGTTTTTATTACAACCTTTTTTCAATAAATCCCATCTTGTATAAGTTAGAGAGCAAAGTGACCCATTCCTAGCAACTGTTCCACAAAAGTAGCCTAATACTCCTCCTTCATCACCAATTGGTTGATTCTCTTTATTAACTTCAACTACAATTCTTTGCCCATCTGGTAGATTCCAAACATCTGCTAGAACAGTCTTTCCACGTCTTCTATTTCCATTTGTATCTGTTTTAATAAATAGAACAATATAGTTCCACTAAATTTAAGCAAATGAAAATAAGAAAAAAAAAATCCATGTTTTTGCATCATTCACATTACCTTCAATTGTGTATTCATAAACATCATTTCTGTGACTAGAACCACCTGATTCTTCACTAGAATTGTTGTGCCTTAAGTTTGAAGATTGTTGATTTGTTTGTCTCCCTTGCTGCCTGTGCTCACTTCTTTCATTTGGAAAAATCTGATCCCTTTGACTACTTTGATGCATTTCATTTGAAGGATTTTGGTTTCTTTGTTCCCTTTGCTCCCTTAATTCATGATTAGAAATTTGATCTCTTTGTCTCCTTTGTTGCATTCCATTTGTAGAAGTTTGGTCTCTACGATTCCTTTCATTTGAAGGTTGTTCTCTTTGTACCCTTTGATCTCTTTCGTTTGTAGATCTTTGAGCATGTGACCCATTAACGGAGTTGTTTGTTTGATGCACAATACTGCCATTATCTTGTTGAGGATTGGTAGTTAATCGCAATCTCTTGTTCTTGCTCAACGCCATACCCTAACAATAAAAGAAACTTGAATAAGATTTTTGTGAACCAAAAACAACACAATCAACACTAGATTTTGGTGAACCAGAATCAGATTAGAAAAACAACTCAAAACCACTAGATTTATCTTGTAATTAGAATGCAGAATAGCAACACAAATCTTCATAATTTGAGATGCTAATGGAGTTGAGCTATTCCCTTGCAATACATAATAGGTTATACATTGAAAAAGTTGCAAATTTGCTATAGTCGAGACAAAAGCTTTAGAAATAGAATAGCAGAATAGCATGAAACAAAATTTAGATCAGAATTTAAAAAACAGAATAGCAGAAGTCCATGAAATAGAATAGCATGAAACAGAATAGTAGAATAGCATGAAACAAAACTCAAACAGAAACTCAAAGCATGAAACCAAATAACAGACTTTAGATCAGAGCAACTGTAATTAGTGGGGGAGGGGGGTGATCTCATAGTGACTCAATATTAATTTTTTTTATATAAATCTGCTCAAATGCAACATTTTTGAGCTTCAGATAAGTCCATCTTACTGTCAGAAGCTGACAATAGGGATTCTCAAGATTAAGTTGCTACCTACACATATATAATCAGCCAAATCGATATTCGATCATTGATCAAACAGGAAAAATAAATTAGAGAAACTCACAAATCCGCATCAACTAACCTACTTCGATCACCCTGATACATAATTTTAACTCCCCATTGATCTGAGCTCATCCAATGACAACTTAATTTGATCTTGAACCAATTCCAAACGCTTTGAATACACCTCAAGCTCCAATATTTGTTGTTTTCTCCACTTGTCATCCATTACATCCCCACCACTACCCCCAACCGAATTCACCCCTGAAAAATTCAGGGGAACCGCGTTCAATGCCAATGCCCCGACCCCCTTAATCCCACCACTACTACCTCCAAACATTGCTAATAATTATTTGGTTAAGTAACTATGATAGAAACAGTATGTCTAATGGCTTAAAGGTGTCAAACAACCAAGTTTAATTTCATTGACATGATGTTTTGATAATCTAATCATACTGGTTTAATTCATATTCAATTTGATTGAGATATATCATTGGACCTTATTAATTTCATTACTTATACAGAATTATGAGACATGAGTAATCAGGGTATATACTAAAGATTGAATTAAACACTCAAGAATACATAATTACAAAATTGATAGCCAAAGAAATTAAACACAGCACATGATAAGCAACATGAAACATTAAACACTTCTATTGATGAAAAATTGCTGAGAAAATATGCATTACATAGACGAAATTACATCTAAATAAACATGCAATAAACATACCTGAAAGTAGCCTCTTTTCTGGATCTCTTTCTTTTTGACAAGAGTTTTTTCGAGAATATTGAAATTAGAACTGCAATTATAGCCGAAATTGATAGGAAAAACTGAGCTTAATTCAGCAAATTGGAATTGGCGAAATAAACATATAAAGATTAGAAATTGACAAAACCCGGAAAAAAAATCAGAAAATCGTGTAAATTAATTTGCAAAACAGAGAATTTAAGTAAATTAAAAGGGGAAATTCAATAGAAAAACAAAAAAATTATGAGAAAAACTTTACCTTAGAATGAGAATTTTGAATTTGTATGGGTCGATTAAAATTCTCAAACAAAATTGACGAATTGGGCAAATTAAAAGGGAAAATTCAGCAAAAAGAAAACGAATTAAATGTTTATGGTTCTTCAAGTAAAAAATTGAGGATGATATTCAGAGAGATTAGGGAGATTGATGAGCGCACAATTGGGGCAATTCCATATTTTTAGTAGTGATAGGTTAGGGATTTGCAGAAGTATAGTGGGAGTCGTGGGAGTTTTGAAATATTTCACAAAATAAAATAAAACTAAGTGGCGCAGTTTTTTTAGCTGTAACAACGCTATATTGCAGTGCTTTTTAATAAGTGCTCTAATTTTACACGGAAAGTGCATATTTTAGCACTATTAACATGTTGCGCGACTACCAATGCGCCTTAATAGACTGTTTTTGTAGTAGTGGTTAGAGCCGGCGATTAAGGGCTCGGTGTGAGATACCGGGGCATTTGGACCGAGTATTCAAGAGCCGAAAAGAAAATCCAGATTGGGCCGAAGAATCAAGCCCAATCGAAGTCCAAGCCTCGAGGAAGAGACCGGGCCCGATCGGGCAAGCTTGCGCCTGATCGGGCGGGCTCGCAGAAGAAGGCACCAGCAAAAGGCGCGCGCGATCGGGTGAGCATTAGCTCGATCGGGCGCGGCTGCCCAGGAGATACCTTGAAGAAAAAGGCGGGCCCGATCGGGCGCATGTTTTTGGAGGCACCTGATTGCCGAGATTTTAGTTTTCAATTAGGATTTGTTTTAGGGATGTTTTAAGTACGATTTTTGTACGCATTTTGATTACCTTCTCTTTTAGACTTTCTATCTCTACTTAGAATATTTTCTCTCTCTTAGAATTCTCTCAACTTTGTTCTTAATTCCATTCCTTAATCCAGATTACTTTTGGTAACAATTTCTTCTCTTTTAATTTCAGTTACTTTCTTTAATTCTTTCATCATGTCTTATTTTATTGTTTTGATTAGTTTAGATTTAATTATGCGTGAGTAGTTTTATTTCTAGGGTTTATGGGGATCTAATACATAATATGAAGGGGTAATTTGTGATTGTTGATTATCAATGCTTGATTATTTTCCTATTGATTGATCTAATGCTATGCAATTAGGTTTGGCCAGATTTAATTGTATGAGTTTAGCAATATTGATTTGATATTCGAGAGATGAGAATTGATGTTTAGTCTTAGTTTCAATAGGCGGACTAATTTATAAATGGTTAAGTCGAGATTCGAGAGATGGGATTTAATACCGGTAAATTAACTCTGTGATTGCAATACGTAGCGAAAGCCCTTTATAGTCTGATTAATTGATGCATTGATGATTACTTATTATGATTTACCCTGGAATATTTTTTATTGGTGAACCTATGCCCTAGGTTTTTCCTTCATTGATTTACCTCTTATTTTACTCCCTTCCCACTCTTACCTTTAGTAGTTTAATTACCTTTTTATAATAATTTGGTTACTTGATAATTTAGATTGCTTTTAATTAATTAGGAATAAATTGACTTGTTTCCCTATGGTTCGACCCTTCTTCCCTATCTACATAGTTAGTGTATTTAGGTTTTATTTTTGATTAGGTGAATACGACTTGGGCCTGTCAAAATGTGGCGCCATTGCCGGGGAACGAACCCTGGTCATCTGCATGACATGCAGAAATACTTAAAACGGTTTTATTTTTATTTTCTGATTATTATTTTGTAGTCTAGATTATCCCCTCTTGTCTTAGAGAACGTTAGTTCTTTGAGGCAACTCTCATATTTGTCTTTTAGTTCCTTGTTTATGCCCAGATGTTCCAGATCAGGTTACATCCCATTCGATCTCGAGATCGAGCGCTCGTTTCATAGGCAAAGGAATCTTTATAGACAAATCCTGGCGGGTTCTGAGGAAAACAATAATCGAACCTCCATTTGATTCTAGTGACTCAGAAATTCCTTCAGATACAAAATCAGAGATGACGGCTCAAAAGAAGCTCAGTGACTACTCGCAGCCAAAGCTCACAGATTTTCCACACCTTACTCCCACTCCGGCCTTAGATGGAGTGCAATTTGAAATCAAGCCCCAATTTATCACTATGATAGAGAGGAAGCAATTTAGTGGAGCTAAGGGTGAAGATCCTAATCTTCACATTGCATATTTCTGCCAATATTGTAACACCATTAGACAAGCCGGGGTCACGCAGGACCAAATCAGGGAGATTCTTTTTCCCTTTTCATTATGTGGCAAAGCTAAGTTATGGTTTAATGGTTTGAATAGAACTGCACTTGGTATTACTGACTGGGAAACTCTTGCCTTGAATTTTTATAATAAATATTACCCTGCAGAGAGAACAGCTATACTAAGGAGTGCTATTCAGAACTTCGCTCAAGAGGCCGATGAAACTTTATATGAGGCTTGGGAGAGGTTCAAGGATCTACAGAGAGAATGCCCCCACCACAATCTGGCACAATGGCAATTGATCCAAGCTTTCTACAATGGACTTGGAAATTCATCTAGATCAGTTCTAGATTCTGCAGCTAGTGGGAGATTCATGAATTTAAATGTGGACGATGCAGGACAGGTTATCGAAGATATGGAAATACACAATTCCCAATACGAGAATCCGAGAGGGTTTGCAAATAAAGGAAAACATAATGTTGATTCCGTATCCTTTTTGCAAGCTCAATTAACATCTATTTGTTAGAAATTAGATAATCTTATTGCTACTCCTAACTCTGTAGCTAATGTTTCTACTGTTGCTAACAATGAAGCTTTTTGTGAAAATTGTGGAATTGTAGGGCATTGGGAGCAAGATTGTAGGAGTTCCATGGAACAAGTTAATGCCTTCCAAACCTATAGGCAAAATAACCCATATTCCAACTCTTATAATTTTGGTTTCCGAAACCATCCATATGTTTCGTACCGGAGTACCAATGTACAAAACCCTCCACCTTCACAACAACCACAACAGCAACCTCCACCACAGCAGAAATATTACCATCCTAATTCTGGCTAGAAAAACCAAGCACAACCCTCATCATCTTCCGACCCTGCTATGACAGAAATTAGAGAAATGCTTACCAACATGCAAAAGCATATGGAGAGTAGGGATGCGCAAATTGATTCAATTTTAGCTCACAATAAAATCATGGATAATCAAATTGCACAACTTTCATCTACCCTACAAACCCGTCAGCAGGGAGATCTACCATCATAACCAATCCATCCCACAGATCATGCTAATGCAATCACTTTAAGGAGTGGTTCACATTATGATGGACCTCCTATGCCAAAGGGAGATGGACCAGTTCCTGATCCAGATTCCTCTATTCCAAACGCTAATTCTGCTAACCTTATAGGGCTATAAATCTCGGGATAAGGGAGGAGATGTGCAGAGCCCAGTTATCAAACTATCGTTCCCTAATAGACAATTGAAGAGTAAGTTTGATAAACAATTCGGTAAGTTCTTATAGGTTGTGAAAAACTTGCAGGTAACAGTTCCTTTCACTGATTTAATCACTCAGGTTCCTACATATGCTAAATTTATGAAAGACATTCTGACTAGGAAAAGGGCCTTTAATGAGGTAGAAACTGTAGCTTTTACAGAGGAATGTAGTTCCTTATTGCAAAATAAATCCCCTCCTAAATTAAAGGATCCTGGTAGTTTTTCTATCCCTTGTCATATAGGGGATGTTTTTATTGATAAAGATTTGTGTGATTTGGGTGCCAGTGTCAGTGTTATGCCATCGTTTGTTTGTGCTAAACTTAATATGGGTGATTTAAAATTTACTAATATAACTTTGCAAATGGAAGTTCGTTCTGTAAAATACCCTCTAGGTATTTTAGAGGATGTCCCTGTCAGAGTTGGTAAATTTTTTATCCCTGTTGATTTTGTTGTTTTAGACATGGCTGAGGATACACAAATTCCCATTATATTAGGTAGGCCTTTCCTCCATACTGCAGGAGCCATTATTGATATTAAAAATGGTAAACTAACTCTTTCTGTTGGTGATGATAATGTTACTTTTAATTTAGGGAAAATTTTGAAAGGACCTATGCTAGAGGAAAATTGTTGTCTTATTGATGTAATTGATATAATGGATGATATCTGTGATGATAGCTTGCCACAGGTTCTTGCAAGGGATCCCCTGGAGGAAATTCTTTGCGAGAATTTATCTGCAGATAATGCAAGCGTTTGGGGTAATGAAGTACATGATATTGAAAGAGCTCTTTCCCTAAAAGAGTTAGACCCTAAGGAGACAATGAAGGTAGTAAATTTTGTTCAGGAATCGAAACCTGCAGAGGTTAAGAAACCTGAACTAAAACCTCTCCCTTCTCACTTAAAATATAGTTTTCTAGATGAGCAGGAACTATACCCCGTGATCATCAGTACTGCACTTAATGACCTACAAACTTCCCAACTTCTAGGGGTCCTTCAAACCTATAAGAAAGCAATTGGGTACAATATTGATGATCTCAAGGATATTAGCCTTGATTTTTGTATGCACAGGATACATCTAGAGGGAAACTATAAGCCCTGCATTCAACCCCAAAGAAGATTGAATCCTAACATGCAGGAAGTAGTCAAGAAAGAGGTTATGAAATTACTTGATGCGGGTATTATCTATCCTATTTCTGACTCCAAGTGGGTAATTCCTGTGCAGGTAGTGCCTAAAAAAGGTGGGATGACTGTGATCACTAATGATAAAAATGAATTAATTCCCACTAGAACTGTAACAGGGTGGCGTATGTGTATTGATTATCGTAGACTGAATATCGCCACTAAAAAGGACCACTTCCCCCTCTCCTTTATAGATCAAATGCTTGAAAGGTTAGCTAACCATAAGTGTAATACCCTGTATTTTCATACGTATTTTCTTAATTAATTATTATTTTCTAAAAAGGGTATTTTAGTAATTCAATTTACTATTTAAATCTTGGAGCCAAAATGATATTTGAATTTTGGCTCCCAAAGTATTTTGATAACTAATCATTATTTTGGATAAGATTTATTATCCATTTATCCTATTTTAAAAACCGGATTATTTATATTTAAGATATTTTAATTAAGGCAAAAGCTATATTTTATTATTATTTTAATAGGTCCAAAAATCCCAATTAATTAGCTAATAATTTCGGATTTTCCTATGTGAAAATCTGATTTTTATTTAGTTAAATTATTTGGTGAATATTTGGTATTTTATTATTTAATTATTTATTACAATAAATATTATTTACACAATTATTTTTAATTCCTTTAAACTAGCAAAATATATTCCTAAATATTAAATACGAAGGCCGAAAATATGAGCTTAGGAAAGCTCAATAATTTCGACCATCCCATAAAGATTTTGGGAAAATATTTTGGTATTTGTATTTTTAATTATCTCCCTTAAATCTCCTATTTTCCATAATTCTAATTCTCCATCTTTTTGATATCCAATTATTATATTTTCTTGCCATTCATTCTTCTTAATTATTCCCCAAGCAATCCCAATTTCCTAAATATTTTCATGACATACATACCTTCCATATACAATTATACACAATCCCTTCAAATATCAAAACTTTCCTTAAATCTTTGCTCACTTCTTCAAGTAATCTCTTAAACCCTAATTACCATAATTCTTCCTAAATTTTCCTACCATAATTCATGCTCATACTAGCCTATAAATACCCCTTCATACCTCTCACATTCTTCACACCAATTCTCTTCTTTTCTTCTCCTCAATTTTACACAAATCATCCCGTTCATCTTTGAAGCCAATTTTCGGGCACTTCTGGTCAGTTTTTGGGGTAGTGACGTTTCACAAAAAGTTGTTTCTCTCGAAAAATACTTGAGGTTAGGCTCAAGAATCACCCAATTCTGAGCTATATCAAAGGAGTTATAGCCTCTGAAAGTTATACCTTTTATTTCCTACGCAAATTCAATTCTTTTCTTCTCCTTTTCTTTTATTCAATTATTATTATTATTATTATGGGAGATTAATATAAAATTATTATGATTAGTTTTAATTATATAAAATCAGATTTTAATAATGTTCATGTTGAATTAATTTAAGAGGTTCATGTACATATAGTTGGGAGGGTTTAATTTAATTATTTGTGATTATTTGTTAACCTTATATTGATTAAGGTTATATTTATTTGTAGGGTGTTTTTGATCAAGCTACTTGAGAGTTCTTTTGAAGTGTTGTTGGCTAAGTGAAGATCAAGGTACGTTAGGTGGCTAGATACCTTGGAAGTGATCGATTTGAATGAAACATGTTTGAATGATTTATGTTGTTTGAATTAAATTGAATTGAAATGTGGTTTATGAAATAAAAGTATGATAAATAGATTGGTTTTAATAATTAAATTGGGGTATTGATTTTTATAACATGTTTTGATTAATTAATTTATTATTCATGTTTAAAAAGGATTGATTTTGAAAGCAAGTTGGATTTATGGAAAAGGAGTTTGGATTGTTTTCATTAAAGATTGAATTATTGGATTTTAAAGAGGATTTATTGAATCATGGACTATTATTATTATTTATGCTTTATAAGCATGTTGGTAATCCCACTTTGCGGATTTGGTTTATTGATAAGGCCTTGGACTTTGCATGACCGGGTCTTTCCTCAAGAATAGCCTTGTAACATAAGGAGACTAGCTTGGGGGGTGTGCACACTTGAGAGAGGAATTGGTTTTAATACGAGGAATTGGTTTTAATATGAGGAATTGGTTTTAAAATAATTGGATTTGGTTTTATTGATTATTGATATTGGAATTATTGAGAATTGGTTTTAAACCATGAGTTTGGAATTATTGGATTATTTATTGGAAATTGGTTTTAAAGCATGTTTGCGAATAAATTGAGTTTAATTATCTTGCACTTTTCGTACTTAGCATATTTTGCTAACTCGTACTTCTTATTTGTTTTGGTTCGCCCTGTTTACCGTAATGGTAAGCAGTGTTGCTTATGTTCAGGTTGGAGTCAATAAATGATGCATTGGAGTCCCGGGATTGGTTTTCACTAAATTAGGAATTTGGTCTTGTATCTATTTTGAGTACTCATAACATTGGTTACTATTATGGTTATTATTAATAAGGAAGAGTATTGAAGTTTCCGCTACAAAGTATTGTTATTTTCAGTAAGTTGAGTAGCCTTGCGTAATCACGCGACGGTAATACGCCTAAGTCTATCTCTACGGTATAATTATACATATTACACTAGTATTTCCGTAGAGGGAGATTTGGGGGTGTTACAAAGTGGTATCAGATTTTCACAAAGTGGTATCAGATTTTCACAAAGTGGTATCTGATTTCAAGGTCCTAAAAAGATTAAAATTGTAATTAAAATTGTGGGTAGACTTAAGAGGGCATATAGGATAGATAGAGTTTCGCATTTGTGTGTGAGTCAAAAGCCTTATTTTTACTTAAAAAACTATTTTCTTATTTGTGGAAAGATGAAGGAGAAAAGGATTCTTGAGTTCTCTACGGAGGCCTATAATGGATACGACTCTCTGTCTAGGAAAGGCTCGCCTCAACGTCGTAGGTAACTTTCCTGGGAGATGCGGGCTCGACCGTCCTTTAATCTCGATTCAAGTACATATTTATTATTTTCGAAAATAAAAAGAATTGAAATTGTTTGAAACTTGAGTATGCGATTATGTGTGCATTAAAGTTGGTGTTAAAACACCTTAGAGTGTGGTCTAGAGGTCCGAATTTTTGAGTTATTACCCATGGTTGGGTAATCTTGAGTTATGTTTGGTTGAGTTATGAATTGCTTATTGCAAATGGATTTTGAATTGGATTGTTTGTGTGATTTGACACTTAATTAATTGTTTTGCATGTATGTGTGAAACAGATGAAAATGATTGATGCAATGAGACACCAATATTTTGACATTCATTACTTGAAAGATAGTGGAGTCACAATTAGTGATTTCATAACTGGAATTTGTACTTTGGCCTTGACCCTTTATGAGAAGGATGGTGAGGAAGTCTTGACCCAACAACCTTGGATGGTTCTTCTAGCCTTGGCCCATTTGCCTAGAATTAAGAAATACCAACATCACTTTGACAAATATGGGGATGTAATTAAGGAAGACGGAATGTGGAATGAGAAGCACCATCATGAAGGCAAGTGGTTAGCAACTATGTCTAGCCTTAAGAGGGACTTGCACTATGTGGAGCACAAGTATGAACCTAAGAGGAAAGTTGTGAAAATTCCCACGATCCCAAGAGATCGAACCTTTGGACCTAATGACCAAATGTACTTCTTAAATGCCCAAGTACCTTTTTCATACCCAAAGAAGCGACATGAGTATGTGGAATCTAGTGATGAGTCCGTACCACCTCTTGGTAGGAGCAAGCATTACTGTTCTCTTAGCCAATCTTTGAGCTCTGAATCTTCAAAACATCCTAGCTCAAAAGCCCAATTCCACATTGCAAAAAGGCCCAGAACTCGTTCTCAAACTGCAAAATAAAGAGCCCAAAACCCCAAAGCTTCTTCAAGCCAACCTTGTGGGGATGTAAGCCCAACAAAAAGCCCAAGTTACACTCATGCCCCAGACAGAAATATAAGTAAATCTGGGTCAAGCTCATCAGGCCTTATTCCAAGCTATAGTGGTTATAACCCAACTCTCATGGCCGAACCAAGCAATAGAAGTGATGATCCGGATTATGATCCTATTGAAGATGGTTATGCCTATAATGTTATTTGATTGTTTTTGAACTATGTTTTTGTTTCATGTTTCAATAATTGTCCTAAGTGACAAGGTTGTATTTTCATTAATTATTAATGAAATAAAATGAATTATTTGAAATTTCTCTATGTTATTAAGTGAATTAAATGCTTGTATGAGTAGAACTTGTTTTGATTTCCAAGTGTAATAATCATACCCAGGAATTATGTCTCCAAGAATGAGGGAACATTTAAGGAGTAAGCGCACTGGTTCCAAAGTTGGAAAGATCCTTAAGCAGTTGACCCAAATTACTGAGAACATCACGAAAGTGGTGAACAGGGAACACCAAAATCCCAAGCTTGATGCCTATTGTGAAGTCTTTAAGAGGGTAGCTGCAGCTAAACCACCTATTTACTTGGGAAAAGAGGACCCAACCAGCCTTGAAAACTGGATTAGGGAGTTTGACAAGCTGTTTGATGCTATCAATTGCCCAAGTGAGCTGAGGGTGAACAGTGGAGTTTACTACTTGAGGGAGGAAGCTGACTTATGGTAGGCCCAAAGAAAGGATGAGTTGCTGAAAAGACCAAACTTTGGGTGGGATGAGTTCAAGGAAGCCTTGAGAGAGAAGTTTTACCCTTCCTACCTTAGAAAGCAGAAGTGTATGGAGTTTACCAACCTAAGAATGGGAAACATGTCAATCAGTGAATACTACAACAAGTTCATTGAGTTGATGAGGTTTTCCCCGGAAGTAGTCCCTACTGAAACCATTAAAGCTCAAAGATTTGAGCAAGGCCTAACCTTGACCCTCCAAGGGAAGCTAGGAGGAGTGACTTTTGAGACCCTAGATGAAGTCTATGGCCGTGCAGCCCATCTGTACGGAATTAAAGGGAGGGAGATAGAGCAGGTGGGAGAGAAAAGGAAGAACCCAGACTCTTTTCACGGGGGTGAAAAGAGGCGCAAGCCTAATGGAAATTACCAAGGGAATTCTGGAGATAGGAGGGACAATAAGGGGAACTTTGGGAAGGGGAATGCGGGACAGTCATCCAACCATAAAGGGAATGGGAACCAAAGGGGTGAGAAACCCAAGAGGAAGTATTTCTGCAAGAGGTGTGAGAAAGACCACCCAGGGAAGGACTGTGAGGGAAACCCGGTAACTTGTCGTTACTGTCAGAAGTTGGGACATCGTGAGTATGAGTGTTTCAAGAAGGAAGCTGATGTTAAGTCTGGGAAGGTGAAAGAGTCTAGTGCACCTAGTAAACCACCTCAATCTAGTGGACCTACAACCAAGGCTGGAACCAGTAGCGGTACGAGAGGTGCCCCAAAGGGCCGTGTGTTCGTGATGAACAGTTGGCATGCTGAGTCTGCTAATGATGTGGTAATTGGTGTTTTCTTTATAAGTTCTTTTCCTGTGAAAGTCTTGTTTAATTCAGGGGCGTCGCATTCTTTTATTTTTAAGGAAGTAGTTGGGAGTCTCGGGTTAGAGAGTCCTGAGTCAGTTTCTCTAGATGTGTCTATTCCGCCTGGGGAAGTGAGGAGTTGTTCGAGATTGTTTTTGAGTGTGCCTATTTCCATCTCTGGGGTAGAGTTTCTGGCTGATTTGATCGAGTTTGACTTGAATGACTTTGATGTGATTCTGGGTATGGATTGGTTGGGAAAGTATGAAGCAAAAATTGATTGTGCGGCTGAAAAGGTCACCTTGACTAGCCCAAGTAAGACCAAAGTGGTGTATAAAAAGGAAGGGAAAAGTTCAAGGTTGAGAATTGTGTCTGCAATGCAACTACAGAAGCTAGTTAAGAAGGGTTGTCCTTTGTTTTTGTGTAGTGTTCAAGAGGTTGAAAGTGAGGAAAAGAAAGGTGAAGAGGGTATTCCTGTTGTAGAAGAGTTTCCAGATGTGTTTCCGGATGAGATTCCTGGTATGCCACCAGTGAGGGATGTCGAGTTCATTATCAATCTAGTGCCTGGAACTGGACCTATTTCTAAGGCTCCATATAAGATGGCTCCAGCTGAGTTGAGGGAGTTGAAGACCCAGTTGGATGATTTGTTTATATTAGGCCTAGTTCATCACCCTGGGGAGCCCCAGTATTGTTTATAAAGAAGAAGGATGGGATTATGAGGTTGTGTATTGATTACCGAGAGTTGAATGAGGTGACGGTGAAGAATAAGTATCCATTACCAAGGATCGATGATTTGTTTGACCAGTTGAAAGGAGCAGGGGTATTCTCAAAAATAAATTTGAGATCGGGTTATCACCAGTTGAGAATTGCGGAGCAAGATATTGCAAAGAGTACTTTTAGGACCCGTTATGGTCATTATGAGTTCACATTTATGCCATTTGGTTTGACCAATGCACCTGCAGTGTTCATGGACTTGATGCATAGGATTTTTAGGCCATACTTGGATAAGTCTATAGTGGTGTTTATTGATGATATTTTGATATATTCAAAGAATGAAGAAGAGCATAAGGAGCATTTGAGACAAGTGTTGTCATGTTTAAGAGAGAATCAGTTGTATGCCAAGTTGTCTAAGTGTGAGTTTTGGTTGGAGAAAGTAGCATTTTTGGGCCATGTGATTTCCAAGGACGGAGTTTCAGTGGACCCAAGCAAGATTCGAGCTGTGAGTGATTGGCCAACCCCAAAGAATGTGTCGGATGTAAGGAGTTTCTTGGGTTTAGCAGGCTATTACAGAAGGTTTGTGAAGGATTTTTCAAGGATCGCGAAGCCCATGACAAGTTTGATGAAAAAGGAGCATAAGTTCTCATAGACCCAAGAGTGTGAGGAGGCATTTAAGATCTTGAAAGAAAGGTTAACCACAACACCTGCGCTGGCTTTGCCGGATGGGAGTGATCCATATGACGTGTATAGTGATGCATCGAGGTTAGGATTGGGATGTGTATTGATGTAGAATCGAAGGGTGATTGCGTATGTCTCGAGACAGTTGAAGGTTCACGAAGGGAATTACCCAACCCATGATTTGGAGTTAGCTGCAATAGTGTTTGCCTTGAAGATTTGGAGACATTACTTGTATGGGGTGACATGTAGGATTTTCACGGATCATAAGAGTTTGAAGTACATTTTCACCCAGACGCACTTGAATGGGAGACAGAGACGATGGTTGGAGTATATGAGTGATTATACATTGGATATTCATTATCATGAGGGAAAGGCTAATGTGGCGGCAGATGCTTTGAGCAGAAAGTCAGAACATACGGTGAATGTGATGGTAGTCCCATATCAGTTGTGTGTGGAATTTTAGAAGTTGAACTTGGAGGTGATGGAACATGGTGAAGTGGTTAGGATGTTAAATGCCTTGGTGGTTCAACCATCCATTTATGATGAGATAAGGGATAGTCAATTGGAAGATGAGAAGTTAAAAGAAATTAAGAAGAAGATTGACGAAGGGCAAGTGTTGGATTTCACCATTGGTGATGAGGGAAGCATTCGTTTTAAGGGAAGATGGTGTGTGCCGCAGAATCGTAGTGATTTGAAGCAAATATTGATGGAAGAAGCCCATAATTCTCCTTATTCAATGCATGCTGGAGGGGATAAGTTGTATAAGGACATGAAGAAGACTTTTTTGTGGCCCAGTATGAAGAAAGAAGTGGCTGAATTTGTTGCTAAGTGTTTGACATGTCAGAAGGTGAAGATTAAGCATCGTAGGCCTCAAGGAAAGGTCCAATCCTTGGAGGTGCCCAAGTGGAAATGGGATTCGATTTCTATGGATTTTATGGGAGCTTTGCCAAAGACCAAGGCAGGAAATGACACTATTTGGGTGATAGTGGACAGGTTGACCAAGTCACCAGCGTTCATACCCATGAGAAGTACTTGGACCATGGATCAGTTGGGAAGAGCTTATGTGAAGTTTGTGGTGAAGTACCATGGGGTACCCACGGATATCATTTCGGAAAGAGATTCAAGGTTTTTGTCTAACTTTTGGCAAAGTTTGTAAAAGGCGATGGGAACTAAGTTGTTAATGAGCACAACATTTCATCCTGCGACAGATGGTTAGACAGAAAAAACGATTCAGACATTGGAGGACATGTTAAGAGCTTGTGTGATGGAGTATCAAGGGTCTTGGGAAGACCACTTGGATTTGATAGAGTTCTATTACAACAACCGTTACCATGAAAGCATTGGGATGGCACCGTTTGAAGCTTTGTATGGTCGAAAGTGTAGAAGCCCAGTATGTTGGAATGATATAAGTGAAAATATGGTACTTGGACCAGAAATGATTGAGGATATGGTGAAGCAGGTCAAGTTGATCCAAGAAAAGATTAAAGCAGCCCAAGATCGACAGAAAAGTTATGCTGATTTGAAAAGGAGGGAAGAGGAATATGAAGTAGGAGAGAAGGTTTTGTTAAAGATTTCACCCATGAAAGGTGTGATGAGGTTCGGGAAGAAAGGAAAATTAAGCCCAAAATACATAGGGCCTTATGAGATCATTCAGAAAGTGGGAAAAGTGGCTTATAAGTTGGATTTGCCTAACGAGCTTGAAAGGGTTCACAATGTGTTCCATGTGAGCAAAATCCAAAAGTATATTCCTGATGTGACACATGTGTTACAACCAGAAACCATTGAAATGGATGAGAATTTGACTTATGAGGAAAGACCAGTAAAGATTCTTGACTCTAAGGTCAGGAGCACAAGGAACAAGGATGTGAGCATTGTGAAAGTATTGTGGTCAAATCAGAAAATTGAAGAGGCTACATGGGAAGCTGAGGCTGATATGAGGAAACGTTACCCAGAACTGTTTGTCTAAGGTTAGTGGTCGAGTTACGGGGGCGTAACTCCTTTTAAGGGGGGTAGAGGGCGATAGAGTTTCGCGCGTCTACTTTTCGAGTCATTTTTGAGTGATTTCGAGTCTTATTTAAGTTTAGTTGGAGTCTTGAGTCAAGTTAGGATGTGCATGAACCAATAATTTCAAAATGATTTTTGTTTCTTTTGGCTAAGTTTCGGGTCGAAACTTATTTTAAGGGGGGTAGACTGTAATACCCCGTATTTTCATACGTATTTTCCTAATTAATTATTATGTTCTAAAAAGGGTATTTTAGTAATTCAATTTACTATTTAAATCTTGGAGCCAAAATGATATTTGAAGTTTGGCGCCAAAAGTATTTTGATAACTAATCATTATTTTGGATAAGATTTATTATCCATTTATCCTATTTTAAAAACCGAATTATTTATATTTAAGATATTTTAATTAAGGCAAAAGCTATATTTTATTATTATTTTAATAGGTCCAAAAATCCCAATTAATTAGCTAATAATTTCGGATTTTCCTATGTGAAAATCTGATTTTTATTTAGTTAAATTATTTGGTGAATATTTGGTATTTTATTATTTAATTATTTATTACAATAAATATTATTTACACAATTATTTTTAATTCCTTTAAACTAGAAAAATATATTCCTAAATACTAAATAGGAAGGCCGAAAATATGAGCTTAGAAAGCTCGATAATTTCGGCCATCCCATAAAGATTTTGGGAAAATATTTTGGTAATTTGTATTTTTAATTATCTCCCTTAAATCTCCTATTTTCCATAATTCTAATTCTCCATCTTTTTGATATCCAATTATTATATTTTCTTGCCATTCATTCTTCTTAATTATTCCCCAAGGAATCCCAATTTCCTTAATATTTTTCATGACATACATACCTTCCATATACAATTATACACAATCCCTTCAAATATCAAAACTTTCCTTAAATCTTTGCTCACTTCTTCAAGTAATCTCTTAAACCCTAATTACCATAATTCTTCCTAAATTTTCCTACCATATTTCATGCTCATACTAGCCTATAAATACCCCTTCATACCTCTCACATTCTTCACATCAATTCTCTTCTTTTCTTCTCCTCAATTTTACACAAATCATCCCGTTCATCTTTGAAGCCAATTTTCGGGCAATTCTGGTCAGTTTTTGGGGTGGTTACGTTTCACAAAAACTTGTTCCTCTCGAGAAATCCTTGAGGTTAGGCTCAAGAATCACCCAATTCTGAGCTATATCAAAGGAGTTATAGCCTCTGAAAGTTATGCCTTTTATTTCCTACGCAAATCCAATTCTTTTCTTCTCCTTTTCTTTTATTCAATTATTATTATTATTATTATGGGAGATTAATATAAAATTATTATGATTAGTTTTAGTTATATAAAATCAGATTTTAATAATGTTCATGTTGAATTAATTTAAGAGGTTCATGTATATATAGTTGGGAGGGTTTAATTTAATTATTTGTGATTATTTGTTAACCTTATATTGATTAAGGTTATATTTATTTGTAGGGTGTTTTTGATCAAGCTACTTGAGAGTTCTTTTGAAGTGTTGTTGGTTAAGTGAAGATCAAGGTACGTTAGGTGGCCAGATACCTTGGAAGTGATCGATTTGAATGAAACATGTTTGAATGATTTATGTTGTTTGAATTAAATTGAATTGAATTATGGTTTATGAAATAAAAGTATGTTTAATAGATTGGTTTTAATAATTAAATTGGAGTATTGATTTTATAACATGTTTTGATTAATTAATTTATTATTCATGTTTAAAAAGGATTGATTTTGAAAGCAAGTTGGATTTAAGGAAAAGGAGTTTGGATTGTTTTCATTAAAGGTTGAATTATTGGATTTAAAAGAGGATTTATTGAATCATGGATTTATTATTATTTATTCTTTATAAGCATGTTGGTAATCCCACTTTGCGGATTTGGTTTATTGATAAGGCCTTGGACTTTGCATGATCGAGTCTTTCCTCATGAATAGCCTTGTAACATAAGGAGACTAGCTTGGGGGGTGTGCACACTTGAGAGAGGAATTGGTTTTAATACGAGGAATTGGTTTTAATATGAGGAATTGGTTTTAAAATAATTGGATTTGGTTTTATTGATTATTGATATTGGAATTATTGAGAATTGGTTTTAAACCATGAGTTTGGAATTATTGGATTATTTATTGGAAATTGGTTTTAAAGCATGTTTGCGAATAAATTGAGTTTAATTATCTTGCACTTTTCGTACTTAGCATATTTTGCTAACTCGTACTTCTTATTTGTTTTGGTTCGCCCTGTTTACCGTAATGGTAAGCAGTGTTGCTTATGTTCAGGTTGGAGTCAATAAATGATGCATTGGAGTCCCGGGATTGGTTTTCACTAAATTAGGAATTTGGTCTTGTATCTATTTTGAGTACTCATAACATTGGTTACTATTATGGTTATTATTAATAAGGAAGAGTATTGAAGTTTCCGCTACAAAGTATTGTTATTTTCAGTAAGTTGAGTAGCCTTGCGTAATCACGCGACGGTAATACGCCTAAGTCTATCTCTACGGTATAATTATACATATTACACTAGTATTTCCGTAGAGGGAGATTTGGGGGTGTTACAATAAGTTCTTTTTCTATTTGGATGGGTATTCGGGATTTTTCCTAATTCCAATTCACCCTGAAGATCAGGAAAAGACTACCTTTACATGCCCTTATGGTACTTTTGCATATCGTAGGATGCCCTTTGGTTTATGTAATGCTCCCGCTACCTTTCAACGTTGCATGATGAGCATTTTTTTTCTGATTTAATAGAGTCTATTTTGGAAGTCTGTATGGACGATTTTAGCGTGTATGGTTCTTCATTTGATTCATGTTTAATGAATCTCGCTAAAATTTTGAAACGATGTGAAGAATGCAATTTGGTACTAAACTGGGAGAAATGTCACTTTATGGTGACAGAGGGAGTAGTTCTAGGTCACATTGTATCTGACAAGGGCATACAAGTAGATAAAGCTAAGATTTCAGTGATTGAGCAATTACCTCCCCCAGTTAATGTTAAGGGAGTTAGAAGTTTCTTAGGTCATGCGGGGTTTTATTGTCGCTTTATCAAAGACTTTTCTAAAATTACTAAACCACTGACTCAGCTTTTACTCACGGATGCCCCTTTTATTTTTACTGACGAGTGTCTAGAGGCTTTTAACAGGATTAAGCAGGCTTTGATATCGGCACCCATCATATGTGCTCCCGATTGGAATCTACCTTTCGAGATTATGTGTGATGCAAGCGACTTTGCACTAAGAGTCGTGCTCGGACAGAGAAAGAACAAAGTTTTGCATGCTATTTATTATGCAAGAAAAACTTTGGATGAAGCCCAAGTAAACTATGCCACTACGGAGGAGGAGTTTCTTGATGTCATATATGCTTTAGAAAAATTTAGATCATATCTTGTTGGTTCTATAGTCATTGTTTTTACTGACCATGCAACTTTGAAGTACTTGATAGCTAAGGCGGAATCAAAGCCTAGGCTACTCCGTTGGGTTCTTTTGCTCCAAGATTTCAATATTGAGATAAAAGATAAAAAGGGAGCAAAGAACGTAGTGGCAGACCACTTATCACGTATCAGGTATGATGAGGGTAAGGATTCTCTTCCTATAGATGATTCTTTCCCGGATGACAACCTTTATGCAGTTGTAGAGCAACACCCTTGGTATGATGACTTTGTTAATAATTTAGTGGGTGGTACTCTACCTCCTGACTTGTCCTACCAACAGAAAAAGAAATTCCTTTCTGATGTTAAACATTATTTTTGGGATGATCCTTTTTTGTTTCGTGAGTGAGCAGATGGATTATTTCGTAGGTGTGTTCCCGAATGGGAAGTTCACGGTGTGCTTACTAGTTGCCACACCTCACCATATGGAGGACATCATGGCCCCTCCAAAACGGTGGCCAAGATTAATGAGTCAGGTTTCTATTGGCCTACTATGTTTAAGGATGCTAACATTTTTGTGCAGGCTTGTGACTCTTGCCAGAGGACTGGCAACATCTCGCGGCGGGATGAGATGTCTCAAACTAGAATCTTGGAAGTTGAAATTTTTGATGTGGGGTGTTGATTACATGGGACAATTCCCTTCTTCAAACGGGAACTGCTATATTCTTGTCGTCGTTGATTATGTATCCAAGTGGGTTAAGGCCATTGCTACTCCTACTAATGATGCCAAGGTGGTCCACAGACTTTTCAAGAAGACTATCTTTCCAAGATTTGGAGTGCCTAGAGCTATTATTAGTGACAGAGGATCTCACTTTCATGAGCGGAAGTTAGACACCCTCCTGTAGACACCCAAATGTGTCTCCCCAAAATCAAACCCAGTGATGAATACTTTTCATGTCATTTGATTATTGAACAAAGCGAAAGTGTAAAAAGTCTAATGATGAGGATGTTTTTATTAAAAATATCTCTTCTTTCTGTTTTTGGAAATATTTCTTTTCTTACCCTATTTTTAAAAAACGTGCATTATAGTTTAGGTTGGTCCATGATATGGGTCTAATAATGGTGTATTTGGATGGATCTTGAAAAGACCGTTCCAACGATATATTATAAGCCCAATTCCGATGAATAATGAGGAAGTTATGGCCAAAATACTAAACTGGGCCCAAACCGGATTTTACCTACGACCCAATGATCATGTGGAGGGTCCAAAGGTCTAATCCTATTCCTAAACTAATTAGAATTAATTAGAAGCTTCCATAATTTTCTAAAAGATCTTAATTATCCTTTTTGAAAAGATAAGATTAAAGATTTTGAGTTAAATAAAAACTTTCCTTTTCTTAAATCCTAATTCTATTCGAATTTAAAAATGTTCAAAGGCAGCCAGATTTTATTTTCGTGCCTCATAATATTTATCTAAATTTTATATGGTTGAATAGATCTTGAAGTTATCTTTCCAATGATATATTATAATGTTAAATCCGAGCTATAACGAAAAAGATATGAATGAGACATGAAACTCTATCCAAAACTGACACCGTCCCACTATATCGGATATATATTTTTATCTACAAATGATTTTAATCTGATTCTAATTGGGTTGAAAATTATACTTCAAGAGATTTCCAAAGACATATTATATGCCTTATTTGGACTTCTAGATCAAAAGATATGATAAAAACAAAATTCGCAAAAACTGTTGTCCATCGAGTTCTATTTCGATTCGAATTCGGATTCTTTTCTTATTCTTCGACTCTCTTTTTTGTCTATAAATAGAGTTCATATCTTCCTTTTTTGAATCACCAACTCTCATCAAGAATTTCTTGATTCTCTCTCTTTTTCTAAACCAACCCTTTTAGAAACAAAATTCCTCATACATTAGCACTAGACATGCCTAGCATTGTTCGAAGTTGCCTTCGCCCTATACGTGAAAGGTTTTAGTTTCTCAGGGTTTGGTCCCAAATATTTATTTCAATTATTTAATTTAATTGTTTTTTTTATTATTTTCCTTGAAGTTACTAGCGCGTGTATTTTGTTATTAGAAAGAGGTACGAGGCATCCAAGTAAGTATTTTAATGGTTTTTATTGATGTTATTATGTAGAAATCATGCTTAGATTGTTATTTTAATTCTTAGTATCATGTCTAGGGTAACTTTAATACCAAGTATGATTAAAAGTATGATTCCTTTTATGTTCTTCCTAATATTTATGATTGTTAGTATCATGTCAGGATTAAAGCTTTGGTTTTTATTGCTTAGTGACATGCTAGGGTTTGTAATTAATCTTGTTAGTATCATGCCTAGGATCTTGCTATTATTATGCTTTAACATGATTATGAATGTTTTAAATATTTTTATGATTTTAATTTTATTATTTATTATTATGTTGCTTGATTGTTATTGCTTGATCACGCCTTTTATGCATGTTTAAAGGGAATTTGTACTTGTAATCATGCTTAATAAGATAATTAATAATCTTGTTTAGGATTAATATGATTATAACACAAGTGATCGCCAATAATAGTTTGTTTGTGCATTAAATTCAACCAACATAGATAAACAAGTTTAGGGTTAAACCTATTGATTGCATGTTAGTCAGAAAGCGCACATGAATACGATCAGAATAAAGTAGAGACCTATTATTAGGGCAGGTTCAATCTCTTTTAGGTTGGATTTGTACCTTCATCCCCGAACCCTATTTGGTTCAAGACCTTATGGAGTTGACGATCTCTTGGATCGTTAAGGGGTGTAACCTTCACCTCGTGAACGGTTTACAAGTTCCTAAAAAATTTGTTGGCGACTCTTTTGCTCTATCTTCTTTCCCTTTGGACGTCACCGTACTTTAGTGTATGGTCACAGTGGGGTTCAAGATAGGGGATTAACGCTTGAAATATTCCCTACAGTTATTGGCGACTCCACCGGGGAAAAATTCTATTTTAATTCGTGAAATTTATTTCGGCAATGATTTAGAATGAGTGGATGAGACTTGAAAAATTCTAAGTATTTAATGTGATTAATTTTGATTAACATTATTGTCATATGCATAAAAAAGATCTCATTGGAAAGACCATCCGTAATGAGTTAAAACATAGGATTTTTACATGTAGGAAATTTGAGGAATATCTTTCACAACTAGGACCGAAATAACACTGCGCGAAACCGGAAATTTTTATCGAGCACAGAAAGATGTTGAGGCATGTAGGAATTAGCGTCAGCGAACAGAAGATTAGTGCCAGGAATTTGACTTTAGCGCCAGACGACAGCTCTGTCACCAGGCGCTACAGCCAAAATCTGGCGCCAACCTCTGTTTGCTGGCGCCAAATTCTTCCAATACCGAGCCAGAAATATGCGTTCTAATTTCGACCAGTTTTTAGCATTGTTTGCTCGATCCTACTTCCTGATTGAGTTTTTTTCTAACTTTTCTGAAACCCATATGTGTTCTACATATGGACATAACCCTCTGGGAATTCATGCTCCATCTACCTGATTGAACGCTCTGAGCAACAAAGGGTACATCCGACAATGTTGAATTCACCAAACCATGGAAGCGAGTTTTTCTAAAACTCGCGGTGTCCCATCAACTCGCACCAACCCTTCACGGTTAGGCTTCCGCGCGGTGCATCCGGATAATTAACCATGGACCCTCTATTGACTAACCCATATCCCGAACTTTAGAGAACTAGAGCCATGATTAGGTTGCAAACTCATTGCATCATATCGTGCCTACTTGACTACTTGTGCATTCTTTGCTTGTGCATACTTTATGTGTTTTTCCTAACCGTTTGTTTGACTTGTGTTAAGCCTAAATAAACTAATTAATGACTAAAGGAATTTTTTAATTAATTAATTAATTAATTAATTTGAGCTAATAAATATGTCTAAAATCGAGTCATAGTTCCTTTAAGTCAACCCGGATTTTTATTCCCGTATACTGCACAAACGTCAACTTGTTTTGGTCATATCCGAAGTTCTAGGAAGAACTACGAGTCGTACAACCTATGGATCTATAGCCCCGAGTTTTATCTTTAATTTGGCGTTGGTTTCATCCAAACCAGAGTCACAAATCAAAAGTTATGACTAAAATACCACAGTATGTCCAGTTTAATGCATATACGCGAGGTCTTAACTTAGTCTTTGCTTGAGTCTAGTCACATAGTCTAGCCACATGGTCATGACACGAGTCTTAAAATCTCACATACACTCACTAGTCTTAGCACACAATTTGAGTATATATCACCATGACCATGTCTTAGGTTCATGCATGAGTCGGTTTTTTTTTTCCGTCATTTGAGTTGGGGGTACATTGTATTCCTAATTTTTCACATCTCTCCATATACATGTTTTCTCCATATCACCACCCTCATTTTTCTACCTTCTTCTATCCATTTCATGTTGAATAAAGTTTGAGTCAATTTATTAACAATGAATATCCCCAAATTTCTTCTCCACAGTACTTGGTCGAGGAGAGAAGGGCGATTAATCAAGGATAACCTCTTTATTCAAGTCTTACTTTTTGATAAACCGATTCGTCAAAAGAGGAAGGCTAAAAAGATAATGGCAACTCAAGAGGAAGTTAATGAACTTAGGAGTCAATTGACTGACGTGACTGAGGTGTTAAAGGCTTTAACCCTCAAAATTGATGATCCTGTGAAGCAACAACAAATGAACCTAATGCAAGAAAGCTTGAGCAAGCTATCTAGTGACTATAAATTTCAGGGCATTAGTTTACAAGGGGTCTTGGTGGATAAAGAACTTCTTCCGCATAATTTCAATGCCAACGACATCCCGAAATTCAAGGCAACTGACAACCCTTATTTTCATTTAAGAGCTTTTGAAACAATAATGAGTATTAAGGGTATTGATAAGAAAATGTTTCCCTCTATATTTTCTCTCTCTTGAAACTGTTGCCAACAATGGTTCTTCTACCTTGACAAAGAGAAAACCTTTACCTGGGAATCGATAGTAAACGCTTTCATTGATAGGTACAAGTGCAATATTCAAGTTGAAACCGATTATAGCCAACTTGAGATGCTAAGACAAAAAGAGAATGAAGGCTTTACTTCTTTCTTTAATAAATGGAAGGAAACTTCTGCTAAGATGATTGAGGTTCCCATTGAAAAAGAATCTGTGAGGATGTTTATCAAGAATCTCCAAGAGAAGTATTCGAAGCATTTAAAATATCAACACAATCTGAATACTTTCAGAGCCGTCTATGACATAGGTATCGAGATCGAAGATGACCTCGCAAAACAAAAAGCTACTAACAATAGTAACCACGGTGGCTGGAAAGGAATGAAGAACGACAATCCTTCTTCTTCCAAAAACGCCCACTCTAGTGATAATGTTAGTACCTTTGACCATAATTGGCGTCTTAGCCATGGACAATCAAGGATCTAAAAGGAAACCTAGGAGAGAGTTCACACCCATTGGAATGACCTACGATGCTGCTTTCGACCGTCTTTACGATCGAGGATTAGTCAAACCTATTGGCCCTACCGAGGATCCAACGCCAGAAAATAGATCTTCGAGATGGAATCCCAACTCTTATTGCAAGTACCATCGAGGACGCGGTCATACTACTGATGAATGCTACAGGTTTCATAATCTCATTCAAGATCTCATAGAAGCAAATAAGATCCCATTGCCTCTAGCTAACGAGAAGACTGGGTGATGATGTCGCAAACAACACAAGACAAGAGGCGAGCTTCAACGACAAGATTTCATGACCTCTTTTTGTATTTCTTTTTTTTATTTTTCCCTTCCCCAATAAGTCTAACATAGGCACCTTTCTTTTCCCTTAGATGAATTTTGTAGAATCTTTCTTTTTCCCTTTTAATAAAATGAGCATTTATTTTCTTGCATATGATCATCGCATTGCATTTAAAAAAAATCATTGTCAAACTAAGCACAAGGTATACCAATGATTTGAGGCACCCCTTGTAGCCACATCATATCACCTTTTACCTTTCTAATTTACAATCCTTTCTTCATAAATCACTTTGAGCCTCGTCTAATGATAGACCTTTCATTTTTCAACCCACATCTACCTAACCTTGGGATGGGATTGTGTGCAACTTATGCAATTTTCAAAAAAAACTTGAGTGACATCAAAAGATTAAAATAGCAAAAAATAAAAAATAATAATAATAATAATAAAAGTGTAGAAAAAGGCAAGTGTTCCAATGTCTTTGACATGAACATGTCTTTGATATGAACACGTCTAAGATTGCTTCTGTTATCGAGTGCTCGGTATTGTGCATGAGAAACATGAATGCCAAGTGAGTGATAGACCGCATGATCAGGATTGCCCACACTTATTAAAATAAAATAAATGGTAAAGCAAAAAAGAGCTAAAAAAGAGTAGAAACTCAAGCATAAAAAAAAATACAAAGATTCAAAAGGGAGGTTGAACACCTTAGGGGCTTATCGAGGGTCTTGAGCCTTTATCCCCTTCTTCTTCAAACCTTTAGCCTAACCACGTTACAACCCTTCAAAAGACCTTTTTGAGGTATACACACACTTGTGCGAGGTTCGACTAGAGCTACGTTCGGCCTGATTCCTAACGGATACGTAGGCAACCTCACATTAAGGTGCGGCCGTAATAAACATACATTCATATTCACATTCACACACTCACACCGTGATCATATCGAGGAATTTCCTATGCTCATCCCTATCTACTTAGAGCTAGACTTGGGGGCTTGATCCTTATATCATTAGCTTACCCAGCCTAAGTGTCACCATTATTTGACTCTTTTCAATATATTTTCATACACTTAGCCCTTGCGGCATAACTTTAGTGTCAGTTTCACACACTACACAGATACATGACCAAATATACCTTCCCTTAGGAACCCTTTGTCATGGAATCTTAACACAATGTTGAAGCATGCCTTGTCATATCAACATCACTCATCAATCATAATTGTCATTGCATCACGAAGTATGAAGTGCTTAGCCTCCGTGCCTAAGTTACCCAAATGCTTTCATCATTGAGTTAATAATTGAGATAGCCTAGGATGGGTTAATCCTTGCACCTTGAGAGATAGTATCAAATGACATTTGACTAAGCTCATTCAACATGCACCTTCAAAAACTTCGCTTCTTTCTTTTTTGCGTCTTTCTTTTCTAGGAGAAAGTCGGTACCCTCCATAAAAATGACGGAAATTTTTTGCTTTTTTGGCATTTTCGAGTTGCACGATCACATTACAATGCACACATGAGTCATGTACACGTTGAGTCATGTCGTGTCATATCACCTTGATTTGAGTCTAACACATGTGTCAAACACTTTGAGTCGAGTCAACCTCGAGTCAGGCAATCACAGTAAGTCAAGTTTATACCTTAAGTCATGACAAGTCAATGAGTCAAGCAACACTAAGTCTTAGGTAAACCCTACTAAAGAAAGATAAGAAAAGTTCTATAGTCAAAACTCAAAAATATAAATGCAGGTGCATCCCAGCAAGCGAGGACATTCTCGGATTTTTTTTGAAAAAACCGTAAATATGATACAGGAGATTCCTCCAAGATAAGAGGAGTTACATGGATCAGTAAATTAGAGATAAAGAGCTTTAATTTGCAAAAGATTTGAGCAGATTTGGTTGAAAGGAAACGACCAAGCTCAAAGTTTGGAGCAAAACCAAGCAACAACGGCAGCAAGAGCAGAATAGGGAAGACCCGACTCCAGCACCAGATGACAAGGCTGTCGTCTGGCAACATCATCTAGCGTCTAGCAACAAGGTTCAGCGCCTGGCGACAGAGCCAATTCTTGGCGCCAGCGATATTTCAGCAGCGACAGAGCTCAAAGCCTCACAAAATGGTTATTGACATGATTAGTAGTCGGCTCGATTACAATCGTAGTAAGTGAATGACCTGACAAAAAATCGTCTCACTTAACTTAAGCGCCTAAAACATTGGCTCATTACAAGCACCAACGTATCGGTTTAAAAGCAAGCACTTAAACGACAATATTTCCAAATACGGATTGTCGTGCATTCTTCTTAAACGACAATATTTCCAAATACGGATTGTCGCGCATTCTTCTTAAACGACAATTTTACCAAAAATTGGATTGTCATCTCCAACTGACAATATTTCCAAAAATGGATTGTCGTGCATCTTCTTCAACGATAATTTTTCCAAGATTTGATTGTCATCTCTGGTAAAGTTTCCAAGCGTGGATTGTCGTGCTCTTTCTCTGTTTGACAATTTTTTTTCAAGCTCGGATTGTCATCGCTGGCAAGTTTTCCGAGATTGGATTGTCATACACCCAATTCCCTATGGCAAAATTTCCCAAAGGATTGTCGTAGGTTTCTATTCATCATAAATTTTGGCAAAGGTTCCTCAACGTGGATTGTCATTCATTTCAGCAAGTGGCAAATTTTCCCAAAGTGGATTGTCGGTCGACTCTTTTTTGCAAATGTTCCAAGACGCGGATTATCAATTGTGGCAATAGTTTCTAAAAGGATTGTCGCATAGCGTTGGCAAATTTCCAAGGTGGATTGCTTTCAAGAGTTATATTCCAAGATGTGGATTGTCGATCGTAGCAAAATTCTTATGACAGATTGTTACGAAGCATTGGCAACTTTTCCCAAAAATTGGATTTTGGCAAATTTTCAGAGATACGGATTGTCGCTTCATCGTGGCAACATTTCCAAGGATGGATTGTTACGAAGCATTAACAAATTTCCCTAAATTGGATTGTCATACATCACACAAGAGTTGTGTTGGCAACTATTCCCAAAGAAAAGAGGATTGTCATCACAACACAAGCACCGACATACTGGTTCACAAGCAGCAAAGTGCCGACGTACTGGCATAGCGGAAGCAAAGTTCAAGCGAGATTTAAAGATCGACAAGCGTTTGTCTTCAGAAGTTTTCTTCGGAATATTATCGCAACAAACAACTGGAGGTGATTTCAAGCGAAGTTGTCTTCGATCGTGTTCCTGGCTTGCGGAAGATGGTCACAAAGTGCTAGAAGGTGGTTTCAAGCGAAGAAATCTTCGATGGGGTTCTCTAGCTTGCAGAAGTCTATCATAGTAGAATTGGAGGCAGCTACAAGCGTAGCAGTATTCAGGCGGCATTCTCTAGCTTGCGGAAGATCGTCACAACAAATCGGTTACCTTCAGAGACGTGTGCTCGACGGTGCAAGATACACGTTTCTTAACTCTCTTATTTGTTTAACTAATGCTAGTTTGCAGGTATCGACGTTACAAGAATGATTTAGGATCGCAGAACGTTCTGAATCATTCTCCGTCCCTATCTATACTTTGACTTTTGTTTTCGAAACTTGCGTTTCTCCAAACTCAGTCAAAGTGGGGGCTTCTGTAGACACCCAAATGTGTCTCCCCAAAATAAAACCCAGTGTTGAATACCTTTCATGTCATTTGATTATCGAACAAAGCGAAAGTGTGAAAAGTCTAGTGATGAGGATGTTTTTATTAAAATATCTCTTCTTTCTGTTTTTGATAATATTTCTTTTCTTACCCTATTTTTAAAAAACGTGCATTCCAGTTTAGTTGGGTCCATGATATGGGTCCAATAATTGTGTAGTTGGATGGGGATTGAAAAGACCGTTCCAACGATATATTATAAGCCCAATTTCGATGAACAATGAGGAAGTTATGGCCAAAATACTAAACTAGGCCCAAACCTGATTTTACCTACGACCTAATGATCATGTGGAGGGTCCAAAGGTCTAATCCTATTCCTAAACTAATTAGGATTAATTAGAAGCTTTCATAAGTATCTAAAAGATCTTAATTATCCTTTTTGAAAAGATAAGATTAAAGAATTTGAGTTAAATAAAAACTTTCCTTTTTTAAAACTTTCCTTTTCTTAAATCCTAATTCTATTCGAATTTAAAGATGTTCAAAGACAGTCATATTTTATTTTTGTACCTCATAATATTTATCCAAATTTTATATGGTTGGATAGATCTTGAAGTTATCTTTCCAATGATATATTATAATGTTAAATCCGAGCTATAACGAAAAAGATATGAATAGGACATGAAACTCTATCCAAAACTGACACCGTCCCACTATTTCGGCCATATCTTTTTATCTACAAAATTTTTTAATCTGATTCTAATTGGGTTAAAGAGTATACTTCAATATCTTTCCAACAACATATTATATGCCTTATTAGACTTCTAGATCAAAAGATATGATAAAAACAAAATTTGCATAAACTGCTGTCCATCGAGTTCTATTTCGATTTGAATTCGGATTCTTTCCTTATTCTTCGACTCTCTTTTTTCTCTATAAATAGAGGTCATATCTCCCTTTTTTGAATCACAAACTCTCATAAATAATTTCTTGAGTCTCTCTCTCTTTCTAAACCAACCCTTTTATAAACAAAATTCCTCATACATTAGCACTAGACATACCTAGCATTGTTCGAAGTTGCTTTCGCCCTAGACGTGAAAGGTTTTAGTTTCTGAGGGTTTGGTCCCAAATCTTTATTTCAATTATTTAATTTAATTGTTGTTTTATTATTTTCCTTAAAGTTACTAACGCGTATATTTTGTTATTAGAAAGAGATACGAGGCATCCAAGTAAGTATTTTAATGGTTTTTATTGATGTTATAATGTAAAAATCATGCTTAGATTGTTATTTTAATTCCTAGTATCATGTCTAGGGTAACTTTAATACCAATTATTATTAAAAGTATGATGCCTTTTATGTTCTTCCTAATATTTATGATTGTTAGTATCATGTTAGGATTAAAGCTTTGATTTTTATTGCTTAGTGACACGCTAGGGTTTGTTATTAATCTTGTTAGTATCATGCCTAGGATCTTGCTATTATTATGCTTTAACATGATTATGATTATTTTTAATATTTTTATGATTATAATTTTATTATTTATTATTATGTTGCTTGATTGTTATTGCTTGATCACGCCTTTTATGCATGTTTAAAGGGAATTTGTACCTGTAATCACGCTTAATAAAATAATTAATAATTTTGTTTAGGGTTAATATGATTATAACTCAAGTGATCGTCAATAATAGTTTGTTTGCGCATTAAATTCAACCAACATAGATAAACAAGTTTGGGGTTAAACCTATTGATTGCATGTTAGTCAGAAAGCGCACATGAATACGATCAGAATAAAGTAGAGGCCTATTATTAGGGCAGGTTCAATCTCTTTAAGGTTGGATTTGTACCTTCATCCCCAAACCCTATTTGGTTCAAGACCTTATGGAGTTGACGATCTCTTGGATCGTTAAGGGGTGTAACCTTCACCTCGTGAACGGTTTACCAGTTCCTAAAAAACTTTGTTGGCGACTCTTTTGCTCTATCTTCTTTCCCTTTGGATGCCACCGTACTTTAGTGTATGATTACAGTGGGGTTCAAGCTAGGGGATTAACGCTTGAAATATTCCCTACACCTCCTCAAAAAGTATGGTGTCTACTGTAGGACTGGTTTAGCCTACCATCCCCAAACTAGTGGCCAAGTTGAAGTTTCCAACCGTGAGATCTAGGCCATTCTAGAGAATGTGGTGGCAAAATCAAGGAAAGATTTGAGCGATAAGTTGGATGACACCCTTTGGGCATACAGAACTGCGTTTAAGACCCCAATAGGTACTACTCCATATAGACTCGTGTACGGTAAAGCATGTCATCTTCAGGTGGAATTAGAATACAAGGCATATTGGGCTATTAAGGAGCTCAATTTGGATGCCAAATTAGTGGGAGAAAAGAGGTTACTTCAACTTAACCAACTCGATGAGTTTAAGTTGGCGGCCTATGATAGTGCTCGTATCTACAAGGAGAAGACAAAGAGATGGCACGACAAGATGATCCTTCCGAGAGAATTCAAAGAAGGTGATAAAGTGGTGTTGTTCAACTCTAGACGTACTTAAACTTTTCCCAGGAAAGTTGAAGTCAAGGTGTTCGGGTCCTTTTACTGTCAAAAGGGCTAACAAATTTGGTTCTGTGGAGGTATTCGATGAACATGGTAACGAGTTCAAGGTCAATGGCCAGAGACTCAAGCTATATCATGAGGGGGCTACGATTGGTGCAGTTGAACTACTTCACCTAAACGGTTCCGGTTCATTTTGAGCTTCAATGTGGTAAGAGGGTCGTGCGGGACCTAGATAAACCAGCGCTTTGCGGGAGACAACCCGTATTTCTTGCTTTCGAGACTAGTTTTTCCTTTGTTTTATTTTTATTTTTTTAGAGAGGTGAGGAAAGTGCAATTTTACCTTTCATAAGTGTTTTTGTACAGGTATTAGATCATAAAGTAAGGAGTTTTAAAGAGAAAAAAGTTTGAAGAAAAGAACCATCCGATTTGGGTACGGGCCCGATCGGGCGAGGCTCGTCCGATCGGGCGCGCACCTAGGGGTCAAAATCAAGCAAAAACGTGCCCGATCGGGCAAGGAGTCCCGATCGGGCAAGGAGTCCCGATCGGGCGCACAATTTGAGTTTTATTGGAGCTTTATTTCGCCCGATCGGGCGCGCAAGGAAGGAAGAGAAATCAAGGGAAATTCGCCCGATCGGGCGAATTTTTGGAGAAATCGAGTGAAGTAAAAAGAAATGTCGGGGGAAGCTCGCCCGATCGAGCGAGCAAAGTGGCAAAAATTTTGTTCGAGTTCGCGCCCGATCGGGCGCGCAACTTTAGAAATCTGCAAACATATGTTCGCCCGATCGGGCGAGGCTCGCCCGATTAGGCGCGCCTATTTCTTAGGCCAGGCTTAAATTCTTTTCTCCCCCTCTCTTTTCTTTCCTTCTTATTTATTCTTCTTCATTCACACTTTCTCTCTCTAAAACCTCCATTTTCAAACCTTCAAACTCACTTTCCTTTCAAGATCTCCTCAAATTCATCCATCAAAACTCTAAAATTTTCACATATTCTTCATCCTTACACCTTCCTCTACATTCTCCACTAAATTTCTATCACTTTCTCTCAAGATTTCTCAAAACCCTTAGAGAGAAAAAGCTTTAAATCCTACCTTTACACATAATATGGCTTCAAAGAGATCAAGACAACAGAGAGGTGAAGGTTCAAGGCAACAACAGCAACCTATGGTCGACCCGGAGCTGGAAATTCCGGGATGGGAGGAAGTTGTCATAACCTCAACCGAACAACGAGCTAGGATGCTTAACCTCATCTAGAGGCAGGTAATTTCTACTCGATTTGTACATCATCCTACTTTGTCTAGGCTAGGAATTGATAACCCGGTAGAGAAATTGTTCAAAGGTATAGGAATCAGTGGATTCTTTCAAATGCATTATGACACCTATGATTATTTGACTTTAGAATTTGTTTCTAGCTTCAATGTTATTAAAACTAATGCTTTAATAACTCATGTCCAATTCCGATTGCTAAACAATGATGTGCATTTAACTTTAAAAGAATTTGGTAAATTATTTGAGCTTAAATCGGATAAACCTATTGAACCCTCCCAAGATCACATTGCCGTGTTCTATAAAAGACTCACCGGGGAGGGTTTACTTAACCTCCAACATGCCAAAGGGACATGGATTCAACATCCCGTCCCAAAGTTTTGGCAAAGGTTTGTCGGCCTCACAATCTTTGGGAGGCATGAATCGGCAAACGTTAGGAGGGATGAACTTGAATTGTTGGCTTCCTATATGATCCCCAATGATGAGAAACTGAACATACCACATAGGATAGCCCAACATTTTCAAAGGGCGGCCAATGCGGCCGAGGGGGGTAGGTCTAGGGAGCCTATCTATTTTGGGGGGTTGGTGACCCATATAGCAGTGAAACACCTAGGATGGAACCCGACCGGGCATAGGAAAGTGGAGGGTTCTACCCTCATGGACCTAGCACACTTAGGGGGCCTTAACTGGGTGCAACCTATGGGAGGTGAGACATGGTGGATAGTCCACCGGGAATCGGGTAGGAGAGACCAAGCTTTCAAACTACCTAACCTCACCTTGACCAAATTTGGGAAGGGGAAGCCTTCCTACACTTTTGAGTTAGATGGTCAAGGCGAGGTTCAAGAGCCTCACCATTCACCACAACCCCACCATTCATCCCAATACCAACCACCACCCCAATACCAACCACCACCCCAACCCTGCATATATGGCATACCCACCTCCTCCGTCGATTATAACATCGACCCCCATGCCCCTTATGACTTTTCAGCTTTTAGGAGCCAACTAGACCTTATTGAGAGAGGGCAAGGGAGAGTGGAGGGTATGGTACAAAACCTAGACTCTAGGTTAAGCACTCTAGATAGGAGGGTTGGCCATGTTGAGAGGAACCTCGGGAGGGGTTTATACCCCATGTATGACTATTATGCACGTCGAGGGGCTATTTCCCTTGAGGCATTAGTTCCCGATTGGTTCCAATACCCCCAAGGAGGGTATTCGACCCCCGGAGCCTTTGGTACTTATGTGGACTACTCTTCAGTCCATGGTTATGGGGCTGATGCTCCTTTTGGGGGGATGGGGGGAAATGTAGACCCTAACTACTTTGTAGGTGGTTCGGGCTATGGTGGTGCTGGTACAAGCCATGGAGGTGTCGGCTCGAGCTATGGAGGAGGCTATCAAAGGATGGATGAGGATGATGATGAGGAGTAGCTACACCCCCAAGTCAATGAGGGCATTGCTTGATTTGGCTTGGGGGGAGATATCTTGTACATATGGTAACTCTTTCTCTCTTTTCTTTATTTATTGCTTTCTAGTGTAGTTTTTATTGCTTTTCTATATGAAAAAAATAAAAGAAATTGAAAAAATAAAAAAATAAAAAAAATACATTCCAATGAATTGTAAATCATGCTTCCCTGAATTCTGTTTAATGGATCAAACTTTCTCTCTCTAGGGTTCTAGTGCATGCTTAGGGCGATTACTATCATGCACTGATCTTCAAAGATGGGCAGAAAGAAGAAATCAACTGCTAATAATTCTTCGGAGAAGGGTGATTCATCATCAATAGGTGCTCCTAGTAGTTCTGCAACTGGATCTGGTGGAAATGGTGGGTTGAGCTCAGTGCTTGCTGATGATGGTTTTGGAGGTCGGGTGGAACTTGTTCATTCACCTCTAGTTCATGCAAGTGTTGGACTCATTACAAGGGAAGAGCATGAGTTTATGAAGGAACAAAATCGGACCCTAGGTATTCCAATGGAGAATAATAAAACCTATGGAACAGTGGATTTGGGGTTTACTGGATCTGGAACTGGGTTTGTTCCTGAGGTTGAAGATGAAACTCATCGATTGAATGCTATTGGGGAGATTCCTGTCATGGATCAAGAAGTGACTGAGAAGGAAGGTGGGGATGGTAGACAGGTGCAACGACGCCTGGATATGGATGGTGCAAGGAAGTCTACTTGGACAAGTTTTTTTCAGCGATCTCCTTTGACAAGTAAAGGTGTATCTCTGCAATTTGTTGCTCCAATTGTTAAAGAGGGTAAAAAAGTGGCGCAAATGCAAAAGAATGAGATTGAAACAATGAATGCTAAGTGGATTACCTCGATTATCATGTATGTTGTGGGTAATACTCCAACTCTTTCTGCAGTTAAGAGGTATATTACTACTGTCTGGAATCATGCTCAAATGCCTAATGTTTACTTACATGATGATGGTTATTTTGTTGCTCAATTTAATTCTATTGAAGATAGGGATGTGATTTTAGCTGGAGGGCCATATACTTTCTTAATAAACATCTGATTATTAAACCCTGGTCTTCGGATTTTAATTTCTATGAGGAGATTTTGAAGATCATACCTCTCTGGATTAAGTTCCCTAACCTTCCTTTAAACTGCTGGAGTGCTGATTCTTTGAGCAGGATTGCTAGCACCTTAGGTGTTCCTCTGTTTGTTGATGATTGTACTACCAGACAGCAGAGAGTTTCTTTTGCTCGTGTCTTGGTTGAAATGGATGTCACTACTACTTTACCAGATCATGTGTGGATTGAGGATGATCTAGGGGTTGAGTTTAAGCAAAAAGTGGTTTATGATTGGAAACCATCTTATTGTAAGAAGTGCCAAATGCCAGGGCATGACTGTTCTGCTTATGGTAAAGCTCCAATAGCTGTTGAGAAGCCACCCCAAAAGCAGGTTTGGGTGCCTAAGAAAGTGCAACCTCAGCAGGATATAGCTCCATCATCTTTGCAGACTCAGCCAGGACCTGTTGCTATTACTCCTGAGCACCAGACTATTGCCAGTACCCAGTCTGGTGTTGATGCTGGCTGGAGAGTGGCTACTAAGAAGACAAAGAATAGGGGCATTCCTATTCAAGCTACTAATGGTTTAAATTCTCTTAATTCTGTTGTATCTGAGGTTGAGAATGTGGTTACTGGGGATACTTTTGCTCAGGATGTGCCTGGGGAACCTCCAGATTTTGAATGATTAATCTTTTCACCTGGAATGTTAGGGGTCTTAATGACCCTGCTAAGGTAACTGAGGTTAAGAATTTGATAAATACTCATAATATCAAAGTAATTGCTTTATTTGAAACTAGAATAAAACCGCAAAACTGTAGAAAATATGTTAAGAAGTTTGGGAGGCATTGGCATTGGGAAATGAATTATTCTTGTTGTGACAGGGGTAGGATTTGGTTAGGCTGGCAACCTAGCTTTGTTACTGTCTCTGTTTGCTCTGTTTCTACTCAAGTCATTCAGTGTGAGATCACTGATCATGTTACTGGGCATCCTTTTTTCTTTTCTACTGTTTATGGACTGCATTTTGTTGATACTAGGAAACGTTTGTGGTCGGATTTGGGCAACATTGCTGACTCTGTGAACAATCATACTTGGTTGATTTCGAGTGATTTCAATACTATGTTGAATCTTACTGATAGAATAAATGGCTCTGCTGTCACTCTTCATGAAATTCTAGATTTCTCTAATTTTGTTACTACTTATGGTCTTACTGTTCTTAACAGTATTGGCCATTATTTTTCTTGGCATAAGGGTGGTGGTAGTAATAGTACTGCTAGCAGAATTGATTGGTGTTTAGGGAATTCTAGTTGGATGATGACAAAAATTGATGTTGTTGCTGAGTATTTGAATCCTTCTACTTCTGATCACAGTCCAATCTTATTGTCATGTATTGAGAATGCTGCTGGTGGTGGGAGACCCTTCAAATTCTTTGATTTTTTAGCCGATCATCATAGCTTTATGTCTATCATTGAGAATTGTTGGAGTGCTGAAGTTAAGGGTACTATTATGTTTTCTATCCGGTCTAGATTGAAGGTGATTAAGGATAAGCTCAAAAGCTTGCATAATGAGGAATTCAAGGGTATTCATGAGAAAATTGATCTTGCTAGAAATGATTTGTATGACATTCAAACCCAATTACAGTTTGACTATTCTGATGCTTCTCTTCTTCTACAAGAAAGTGATAAAGTTGTTGTTCTGAAGAAATTGTTGAATATTAATGAGTCGGCTTTGAGACAAAAGTCTAGAATTCAGTGGTTGCAGATTGGAGATTCTAATCATCAATTCTTTTATTCTTTTGTCAGAGAAAGGAATAGGATTAACAGAATTTCTATTCTCTACAATGATCAGAATGTGAAGCTTACAAGCCATGATGATATTTTGCATGAAGCTATCAGGTTCTATGGTGGTCTTCTTGGGTCTTCTGCTCCTTCTCTTCCTATGATCAATCTTCTTACTATGAGATCTGGTCCTAGGCTTTCTTCTTATCAAAGGGCTTTTCTCTGCAGTTCTATTACTGATGCTGAAATTGAGAATGCCTTGATGGGAATTAATGGAAAGAAAGCTCCTGGTCTTGATGGTCTAAATGCCTTATTTTTCAAGAAAACTTGGGGTGTTATGAAACATGACATTTGCTTGGCTATCAAAGATTTTTTTCTCAAAAAGCAAATTCTCAAGCAAGTTAATTGCACTTTTGTCACTTTGGTCCCTAAAGTTCCTAATCCTACTAGGATCAAAGACTTTAGACCTATTGCTTGTTGCTCAGTCTTATATAAAATCATTGCTAAAATCTTAACTTCTAGGCTTCAGTTGGTGATTGGTAGTATTGTGAGTGACTGTCAAACTGGCTTCATTCCTGGCAGGCATATTTCTGATAATATTCTGCTGGCTACAGATCTTATCAAAGGCTATACAAGGAAGCATGTTTCTCCTAGATGCATGATTAAAGTAGATTTAAAAAAAAGCCTATGATTCCATTGAATGGATCTTTTTGAGGAATGTAATGCAAGAGCTTGGTTTCCCTGATCTTTTCTTAGAATGGATCTTTACTTGCCTATCTTCTGTTTCTTACAGTATTCTTATTAATGGGAAGCCTAGCCCTCCCTTCCCTGCTAAGAAAGGTTTGAGACAGGGAGATCTCCTTTCTCCCTTTCTCTTTGCCATTGGAATGGAGTATTTGTCAAGGAATATGGCTCAGTTGAAGCATGATTCTAATTTCAACTTTCACCCTAAGTGTGAAAAATTGAATCTTACTCATTTAATGTTTGCAGATGATCTTTTGCAGAGCTGATATCATTTCTGCTAAAATGCTTTTTCAAGCTTTTAAGCTTTTTTCTGCTGCTTCTGGTTTAGAAGCTAACTTGGAGAAAAGTAACATCTATATTGGAGGTACTGGTTCTAATATTCAGCAGCAAATTCTTAATGAGTTGCAGATTCCTACAGGTACTTTTCCTTATAGATACTTAGGTGTCCCCTTGGCCACTAAGAAGCTTTCTTATGCTGAGTGTAAACCTTTGATAGATAAGGTGGTTGCTAGAGCTAAGGTTTGGACTACTAAGACTTTAGCTTACTTAGGGAGATTGCAACTAGTTAAAGTTATTCTCTTAAGCTTACAGTCTTATTGGTGCCAGATTTTTATTATGCCTAAGAAGGTGATCAAAGAAATTCAGAAGATTTGTAGACTGTTTCTTTGGACTGGCAGCACTGCTTCTTCAAAAAAAGCTCCTGTTTCTTGGAGCACTCTTTGCCTTCCTAGAGTTGCAGGGGGCTGGAATATTAAAGATATGGTGTTATGGAACAAAGCTGATATCTGCAAGCTTCTTTGGGTTATTTCTTGTAAGAAAGATAGGCTCTGGGTGAAATGGATTGATGCATACTATACTAAGAACAGATATATCCTTAGTATTAGTTACCCTGCTAACTGCTCTTGGGCTCTCAGGAAAATCCTTGACTGTTCTCATATTATTGTCTTTGCTGGTGGTTGGGACAAATTTGTTAAGAAGGGGTCATTCTCTATCAAGGAAATGTACAAGTATCTGCAAGGTGATTTTATTAAAGTTCCTTGGAGTAGAGTTCTGTGTCAAAACAAAGCTTCTCCTAGAAGCTTATTTATTGCTTGGCTTGCTATCAACAATAGACTTCCTACCAGAGACAGATTAGTTACTTGGGGAGTTGTGGATAATGGTGAGTGATGTCTTTGTAATAGTGCCACTGAAACTGTTGAGCATTTATTTTTTCAGTGCAATTTCTCTGCTCAGATTTGGGGTTTGATTCTTAATCATCTACAGTTTTATAGAGTTCCTGGGTCTTTTACTGATGAGCTTGCTTGGATTATAAAGAGTGCTAAGAAGACAAATGCTAAGCATCAGGTCTTCTTGATTTTTTTGCTGAATGCTTATATGCTATCTGGCTGTAATGACCAGGTTTTCAATCAGAACCACAATGCTATTTCTGCTGCTCAGATGTTCAGAGAAATCAGATTCAAGGTTTCTTGCAGATGCAGTGATGCTATGAGGCTTTTTTGTTAATTCTGTTTAGTGTTTTGTTGTTTTTGCTGTTTGTTGCTTTTTTTGGTTTTCTGGTGCTTGTACCAGTCTTTTTGGTGTTTGGGTGTATTCTCTAACTGTTTCTCTTGGTAATTAATAAAATCTCTTTAATTGCCAAAAAAAAAAATCATGCTTCCCTGTGTCCCATACTTGGAAAATATTGTTTTGATTCTTGGTATATGATAATGAGCTTTGTGAATTTGTTGATCATGATTTGAAGTTTAATTGTTTGGATGCCTAAACATGCGTCAATTTTGCCAACTATTTGTGAATATAGTGCTTGACTAGTTGATTTGGTTGGAATTGTGTGATAGTTCCTGGTATGTCAAGGAATTTGAGTATTGGTTTGCAACTATTAGTAATGTTTATATGGCTCAATATTATGCACATTGAGGAGGACGAAGACATTTGTTCTCTTAGGTAGATATCAGACGATATTAGATACATTTGTTCCCTTCTTGCTACCCATGTTGTTTCTTGTGCCCTTTTTATTAATTATTTAGCCACATTACAAGCCTATACGAGCCCCATTGGTTACTAGTTCCAAGCTTAGCTTGGGGGAGCTATTAGTTGTTGAGGTGAGGGAGTTGTGGTGTGCATTCTATTTGCACAATGTGGGAATAAAAGAAGAGTGGTTGTTATTTTGATATTATGATTGGAAAAATATTGATGGTTTGTGTTTCAAAGTTGAAATTTTCCAATGTGAGATAAAAAGAAAAAAAAAAGAGCAAAGAAAAAAATTATTTCCAATGTTCAAATGTTCTATGTGAAGGTTGCTCAAGAAAAAAAAAGAAGAAAAAAAATCAGAAAAAAAAGGTTCAAGTTTGAAAAAAGAAAGAAAAGAAAAAAAAATAAGTAGTTCAAAGTTTGTTTTAATTCACTCTATTTTCCTATTATCATACTTTGTGGTTGAATATGTAAGTGTTGGGATTATTGTTATGTATGGGATTTCTTGGTGAATTTTTGTGGAGTTTAGTTGTGATTGAGATGTTTTGGTCATTACTTGTTTTTGACCTTGGGTTTTGTTAGGATATGGCTCCCTTAAGCATGGCTTTTCTCTCACATTTTTCCTAAATTTATCCTACCCTTTATCCTAGCCTTACATTACAAGCTTTAAAGACCTTCCGACCTTTGTGCATAGAGTTGTATGAATGTGAAAGTGTTGTTTATCAATACAAGTTATGATTTGACATATTTCGAGTCAACTAGTAGGTTGAGCATACATCTTTTTAAACACACGAGAGTGTGAGTTGGGAGGGCATTGTTCACATATAAAGAGGTTGGTTGGAGGGTGATCGAGTACATCTTTTACTCGCCACATAAATGAGAGTTGAGTGTGTGAGCACTAGTCTTGAATTCTATATGCTCATGTGGTTTGCTCTACTTGACAATTGTTGGGAAGGAAGAATGATTAGATGAATAAGATTGATTGACATTGAAGCATGTTCATTAGATTTTCCTTGAATCGTTTATGCTTGATTTTGTTTACTTGGGATGAAGCATGTTTTATATGTTCATTGATGAGCTCTTTGCTTAGGGACAAGCAAAGGTTTGGCTTGGGGGAGTTTGATGTGTCCAATTTATATAGTGTTTTACCCCCGTCCCTTGGTCATAATTAGTAGTGTTTTTGGCTCTGTAGAGCCACTTTTATTACTAATTGGTGTTTTCTAGTGTTTTTGTAGTTTTGCTTGAGTTTTGTAGGAAATTGCACATTTTGAGCGTTTTCCGGGTTTTTCATGGAGCAACTACGAACATTAGGAGGTCACGACCTTTCTTTGAAGCCCAGGACTGGTTAGAGCCGGTGATTAAGGGTTCGGTGTGTGATACTGGGGCATTTGGACCGAGTATTCAAGACCCAAAGAGGAAATCTGGATTAGGCCGAAGAATCAAGCCCAATCGAAGTCCAAGCCTCGAGGAAGACACCGGGCCTGATCGGGCAAGCTTGCGCCCGATCGGGCGGGCGCGCAGAAGAAGGCACCAGCAAAAGGCGCGCGCGATCGGCTGAGAATTAGCTCGATCGGGCGCGGCTGCCCAGGAGATACCTTGAAGAAAAAGGCGTGCCCGATCGGGCGGCCCTTCGCCCGATCGGGCACGTGTTTTTGGAGGCACCTGATTGTCGAGATTTTAGTTTTCAATTAGGATTATTTGTTTTAGGGATGTTTTAAGTACGATTTTTGTACGTATTTTGATTACCTTCTCTTTTAGCTTTTCTCTCTCTACTTAGAATATTTTCTCTCTCTTAAAATTCTCTCAACTTTGTTCTTAATTCCATTCCTTAATCCAGATTACTTTTGGTAACAATTTCTTCTCTTTTAATTTCATTTATTTTCTTTAATTCTTTCATCATGTCTTATTTTATTGTTTTGATTAGTTTAGATTTAATTATGCGTGAGTAGTTTTATTTCTAGGTTTTATGGGGATCTAATAAATAATATGAAGGGCTAATTTGTGATTGTTGATTGTCAATGCTTGATTATTTTCCTATTGATTGATTTAATGCTATGCAATTAGGTTTGGCCAGATTTAATTGTATGAGTTTAGCAATATTGATTCGAGGTTCGAGAGATGAGAATTGATGTTTAGGCTTAGTTTCAATAGGCGGACTAATTTATAAATGGTTAAGTCGAGATTCGAGAGATGAGATTTAATACCGGCAAATTAACTCTGTGATTGTAATACGTCGCGAAATCCCTCTATAATCTGATTAATTGATGCATAGATGATTGCTTATTATGATACCCTGGAATATTGTTTATTGGTGAACCTATGCCCTAGGTTTTTCCTTCATTGATTTACCTCTTATTTTACTCCCTTCCTACTCTTACCTTTAGTAGATTAATTACCTTTTTATAATAATTTGGTTACTTGATAATTTAGATTGCTTTTAATTAGTTAGGAATAAATTGACTTGTTTCCCTGTGGTTCGACCCTTCTTCCCTATCTACATAGTGGATTTAGGTTTTATTTTTGATTAGGTGAATACGACTTGAGCTTGTCAATTCCTTAGCCACCTTAATATTAGACTTTCCTTAATTTATTTCCCTCTTTTCCAAGTAATTTCCTTAAAAACATTTATCATAATTGTTCCTACATTTTTCTAATAATTCTTCCACGAGCTAGCCTACAAAAGCCCTTGAATCATAACTAAAACACTCACACCAAATTCTCTAATTTCTCACTTATTCTCTCTAATTCTCTCCTCTACAATTCTCTTGCTTTAGCACTGACACCACCACCAAACACCACCGCCAGTTGCCACCTTCCTCGGCCAGCCACCGCCGCCGACCACAGCAGCCATCTATTGAGCGGCGGTCACTCCTTTTACACCACCTTTCTTCTTCTTCTTCCTTGGTTTTCTACCTCTTCTTCTTTTCTCTGAATTAATTAATATTATTATTATGGGGGTTTTATAAAAGTTATTAAGAATATTTTTAGTAAAAATAAAATCAAATTACTATTCAAGTTTATGAAAAAGTAATTTATAGGGTTTATGTACATATAGTTGGGGGTTTTATTTAAATAATTGTGATTATTTGTTAGCCTTATATGGATTAAGGTTATATTTATTTGTAGGGTGTGCTTGATAAGAGTGCTTGATAAGGGTGTGCTTGATAAGAGTGATTATTTGTTAGCCTTATATGGATCAATGGTATGTTTAGGTGGCTAGATACCTTTGAGAGTGATTAGTTTGAATAACATGTTTTATATGATTTTATTGGTGATTGAACTTAATTCAATTAAATCATATCTTATGAAATAAAATATGTTTACCGAATTGGGTTTAACAAATAAATTGGAGTATTGATTTTGTATCATGTTTCGAACAATTAAATTATTTATGTTTTTAAAAGGTTTGATCTTGAGAGCATGTTGAATTTGATAAAAAAGAGTTTGAGTTGTTGTATTAGAATTATTGAATTAAAGAGGTTTTATTGATGTTTTTTGTTATAACCACTACAATAAATGAGTCAAATATCGATGGTAAAAAACCATCGGTATTTGGCCAATGGAAAACCATTCATCCGAAAAACAAGAAATACCGATAGAAAAGCCATCGGTTAAGTTTTAATGATGGTTTTATCGATGGCAGAACCACGTCGCGTTCTTTTAAAATAACGATGACAAAATCCATCGGAGTTTTTCACCAATGGCAAAAAACCATCGAAAATACCCTACTCACCCCCATACCCTCCTACCCCTTATCCCCCCATACCTTATACTACCCCTAATAGCCTCCCACCTCCACCCAAACCACCTGCCACCACCACCCAAAACCTCTCACCACTGCCTCGACCACCTCCTTTTTCACCTCCAACTATCCACCACTTACCAACACCTCCAACCATAAATTCACAAAAAAAATGCAAAATAACGTAAAAGTTCTTAATTTGAAAACAAAAAACATGGAAAAAAACCCACAACATTTAAACCCACAAATATCAACCCACAATATTAAACAAAAAATAAACAACAATGTTAAACCAATTCACGAAATCAAAATTAAACCCTCAAAAGTCAACTCACAAAATTAAAATTAAACACACAAAAATCAACCCATGAGATCAAAATCAAACCACAAAAAAGAAAATTAACCCACAAATAAAAAGCAACATACATTGTCATATTTCACCTTTTTTTTGGGTTTAAATGGTCAAACTTGACCATGAAAATTCCAGATCTGGAATTTTAATGGTTGAGGTTGACCAAACAAATCGTAAACTTTGATTTAAAAATGACTGCTTGTGATTGTGATGCTAGTAACCACATAACTTTATAAAATAAATATGGTAGGTCATTATGGTGGTGGTGGTTTTGATGAGGGAGATGACGGCGAGAGAAAGATCGCTAAATAAGGAGAGAGGAGACAGAGAACAGTGAGAGGAGAAGGAGGGAGAAGAGAGGAGTAGGAGGTCGGGGAGGAGGGAGGAGAGGAGAAACATGAGAAGGGAGAAGAGAAAAGAGAGAGGAGAAGGAGAGAAGAGAAGCATAGAGGAGAAGGAGAGAAGAGAGAAGGGAGGCGCATGAGGTACTATAGGGATGCTTCTTAATCTCTTATTTAGGGTTTGGGTAAATTAAGAATTCGAATATTTTTAAAAAAAAATTTTAGAAAATACCGAAGGTAAAATACTAACGGTATTTATTTTTTACCGATGGCTTTTAACCATCGGTAAAAAGAAAATTCTTTTTCAAAAAAATGATTTAGTTATCGAAAAAATTATACCGATAGCTAGGCCATCGATATTTCCCAAAATACCGATGGGTTGTAAAAACTATCAGTAAATTTCATTTTTAACGATGGATTTTATTGGCCAATTGTTGACTCGAACGAACAATACAAGAGGGGGAGGGGTATTGTAGGAAAACTGGGATAATTTTTGCGGAATTTGTAAAGAAACTAAGCGAAATACTTAAAGTGCACAAAGAGATTTTACGTGGAAAACTTCTTGGCCCTAATCAAGAAGAAAAACCACGACCACAAGGGATTTTAAAACTCAACTCTTAATTATAATAAGGTAAACAACCTATTACAATCTAAGACTCTAACTCAAGTTCCTCAACAAACTTGAGTTCCCCTTCAACCGATCCCTTAATTAGTTGAATGCTGAAAAACTCTCTCTTTTTCCTTGCTTCACTCAAAGCAATAAACACTCTAGACTTCACTCAAACTCTTACCCCAAATTACAATTTAAAGAATTAAACTCTTAATATAAATCACAAAGACACTTTTAGACTCAAGTGGAATAAGTAAGAATAAATATGCTAGAATGCTCAAGTGTGTTTTTGCAAACTGAAGAAAGCGTTAGTTATAGAGTTAGAAATGCATCCACTAATCAGTTAGTTTGTTCTACTAACTCCATGTTCCTCAACTTGAGGAGCACGTAGAAGTGAAATACTTGTGCTGCAAGTGAACGCAACTAACCCATGATTTTTTCAAACTCTTTTACTGCTTCCTTATTTTTCTCAACTAATCAATATTATTATTAAAACTCAAAGGAAGGATTATCATTCCGCCATGTGTCACTCCTTTTGCCATGTGTCATCTTATTTTAATTGACAAAGCACCATATAAGGGATTATATGTCAATGTGATGATCGTAGCAATATTCTCATGAGCTATTACTTGATTCATTTATTATTCACATTCACATAGTGAATAAAAATTAATAACACTCCATAATTGTTTCTAGAAAAATAATATTGTTTTTTTCCTTGATTTACACTTAATAATTTAATGGTCTTATAAATTGCCCAAAATTAATTTATAATTTACATTGTCCATAATAACATAACAGAAAGCTAATTAATTTTCCTCATACTAATTAAGTATGTAACTGAAATTGACATTAAAAAGCTAATTATTTCACCTTCATATGTAGTATTATTCTTCTTGGTTCATTGTAGTTTTAACATCAATGTCATCACCAATTCTAACTCATACTATAAAGTTTGTAACTGAAAAATTAAAATCTGACATTATATCATTATTTCACCTTCATATGCAGTATTATTATAAATTCTTGGTTCTTTGTAGTTTTAACATCGATGGCATCACCAATTCTAACCTCATTAAATTATTTTATTTTCCCCTCAAATAAATGTTTAGAAAGTTCACTACTACAAAATGCGTGTGTTTTTTGGATGCTTTTTAGGCCTTTTTTCGACGCTAAAAAGCGTCGAAAAATAATTTCTCGACGCTGCAAAAAAGCGTCGCAAATCCAAGAGTCGAAAATTTTTCGGAGACACAAAAAAGCGTCGAGATTCTCGACGCTTTTTATTGTCCAAACTAATATACGAAGCGTCCAAAATTACATATTTCGCACATTATCCCAAATGTATGTAGTTTTTTTAGCGACGCTTTTTCCTGTCCACATAATCAAATTTTGCGACGCTTTTTGTTGTCTTGTGTTTATTCGTGTTAGCCTACGGTATGGCGGGAAAGTCTTTGAAATTTGAAAATGTGCAATTATATAGACATTAAAAAGCGTCTAGATTTATTTTTTAAGCTTTTTTTTTTTTCTTTTTTTCCTTTTATTAAATTATTACATCATACATACATTATAGTTATTTAAATTTATCATAAATTAAATTAATAACATTAAAATTCAAATAAACAAATATTCAATATAACAAGATCAGATTAAAAAAAACAATAATTAATCAACAATAATAAGAGTATGTTGCTAACAATTACCAAATTTATAAATAAAAGAAAACATCAACACAATTAACTAAAATAAAAAAAAAATCGCATATTATAGTAGCTTGTCCCTAAATAAATACATCACTAATATAAATAAGACTAAAACCAAAATAGATAGATGATGGCGTTATAGACAATATAGTTGCTTGTTTTGACGCTCAAGTGTCCCGACCTATTCTCTTGTTGCTCCTACATTGCCTTTTCCAATCTTAAAAAAAAAAAAAAAAAACAAAGTATAAATTAGTACATTACACAATATAGCCTTACACACACACACACACACACACACACAAGCTCAAAATTATATTGGCTTATACACACACACACACACATCACTTTCTCAGTCCAAAACTATCCCAGTTGCTAACAAAATAAAGAATTATATTGGGTATCAACAATTTTCCACAAGGAATGTAAAAGCAGGAACTGTTTCTGCTATATCAACTAATCATCTCCTATCAGCCTGAATTTTGCAGCAGCAAAGAGCTTTTCACATATTAGGTATTACAGCATGGCATCAAACATAATGTCTAAAAAACAAATGAACAAAAACTAATACTCTGCATTTCTCTATATGTGAAACGCATGGCATCACTTTAAAGTTTCAAACCTAGGTTTTGTTACTGGTTATTATAATAATAACCAGTCTTTTTCCTAATTAACTTTGGCGCTATTGTTTAGTCCTAGATTCTTGCTTCTGTCTGAGTAAAAAAAGTGGACATAATAAAAATTTTGCTTCTACAAGAACAACTATTTGTAATGAAGACTCTTCTAAACACACACACACACCCCCCCCCCCAATAAGTGATAAATGGGCTTATCTGTGGACAGGACAGCGCATGATCAACCAAAGATCTCTAGTTTCACTATCTCGCAAGCAAGATGGAACTTTCAGCCAAACTAATTTTCCCAGATGGAACAGAAAGCAATGGACAAGCATTTCTGATTCTTGAAGGGAAAATGATTACATATTCAGTGATTCATTGATATTATAATTGAAGGGTGAAGTAAATGTATAGGCATCTGATGTTTCAAATCAGGATTAGTGAACGTTGAAGAATATGCAATGAATGAGAAAGAAGGATAAAAACCACTCAACCCGGATTTCTATTATAAAATTAGTAAAAGGAGAAAGAAGAGTGTAACAGAAACTTTAAAATATTATTCTTTCAATGGTCATCATGCAAGAGCACACTACATAATACACAGCACAATGCAAATGAGCATATATAATCAAAGTTGATGTTGTAGTTGGTAGCATGATTATACAGAGCACTACAGGTTTTGTTATCCCAATTAACCAAGTCAATAGATGGCTAAATGAAGCCTCATCTTCTACATAATAAAAATTTTCTTAGCATATTTAGGTTCAAAGCATGGTGGTGTTCCCAATGGGTGGGAACTAATGGATCAGATTTAGAAATGGAGACTCAATGGATTCTCTTCGAAGTTCCTGAGATTATGTCCAGATCAACTCAGCAGATAAAGATACAGCACATCACTTCATTATATCTCAAATCACTAAAGATTCATAATTTTCGTTGTCATACCCTTTTACCAGATGCAAAAAGAAAAGACACAACCAACACATGAAACTATTTGATTAGGAAAATTTGGACTGACTTGATCTTTGTCAAGGAAGTTCCACTACAACCTTAATAAAGTTTATTCAGTAATTAAATTTTGTACTACGTAAAATAAAGCTTTTGTACAGAAAATTTTCACAATAGATATTATAATTATATATTATGTTCACAAGAAATTTGCATATAGGATATTATTAAAAATTGTGCATGCACCAGCTTAGATATAGTTTGTATAATTTAATATAATGTTCTTAATTATGCTATTTCTGTATTATATCCGGAGTACATGGAAAATGATAAATCATCTCCAACTCTTCCAATAGAGAAAAAAACAAACAAGTGATCATCACATATATTCCTAATTGTGAATAAAAATATTAGTTCTAAGTAGGCATGCAGACTAAATCAATTTAAGTAGGCAACTAGATAGTCAAGAAATAGCACATCACAGTAGGTAATCACAATCAAATAATCAACCAGCATATCTGCATTAAATAATCAGCTTGTAATCCACTTTTCCTTTTCATTTATCACATTAAGAAATAGCACATCACAGTAGGTAATCCACACAATACAGGATTTGAAAAGTTTGAGTTTTTTAGTTCTGGATTTCAGTTCTGAAATTGTTAAGAATATATAGTAAACAGCAAGTTACAATACACAATACATCAAGTTACTACACAATACAGCAAGTAGCAGGGGAGCAGGGCAGACAAGCAGAATAAAAGCAGCAGGGGAGCAGGGCAGACAAGCAGTAGCAGGGGAGCAGGGCACACTCACACACACACACACACACACACACACACACACACATCACAAGCAAGCATTCACACAAGCTCTTACTTTCACACACACACACAAGCTTTGAATTTCACACACACACACACAAGCATTTTTGGATTGAAGTTCTGATTTCCATTTCTGAACTTCAGATCTGATTTTTAGCTCTGAACTTCAGATCTGAATTCAGTTATGGATTTCAGCTCTGATTTCAGTCATAAAGAGAAATGTGACTTTGTTACCTGATGTTTTGCCTTTCCCTTGACCCTATAGTGTTTTGCAAGAATTCAGATGCTTTGTCTAGAAGACCCGGAGATGCATTCCCTTGACCCTATAGTGTTTCAGATCTGAAACACTAATGTTCGTCAAGGGAATGCATCTCCGGGTCTTCTAGACAAATAGACTAGTGTTTGCTTTGTTGGAATTATTTTTACCCTCCTAAAACAAAATGAAAGTGTATACCAAGACAAATCAACAAGACCCCACATAACTACGTAGTATATATTTTCTTCTATATAACCGCGATATGAGGTTGAATAGAAATGTTTGATGTCAAAAGTGCAAAAGTTGCAATATCTATACATCAAGAGATCTTTCAAGAAGATAAATGAAAGCCTCACATTTAATGAAAAGCCACAAGTACCAAATAACAGTAAACTCAGCTATACATTTAGTTCTATCATGATTAAAAAATTAGGCAGAACACACAGAAATTAGCTACTTTCATTCACTATCTAAATTATAAATCTATTCAGATACTTCATTTCTTTTATACAGACAAATAAGTCATCCATAACAAAGAATCCTGAATATCAGAAAATTAAAGCAATTTTGGATAATCTATGGGCATGTGCCCATTGCTGCCACATTGTTTTACTGATGGAGTGTCATGGATCCTGTGTATAGATCTTTTATCAAATCTTAATTCTACTTCGTCACTCACAAAGAAAAAGGTGTATATCCTTTGAGCAAGATGTGATACCCGAGTGTAAATTGTCCAGCTAGACAAAATATGCACAATGCGGAGATTGGCACTGAAAGTAACAAAATTCATGGGGTAAGGAATTGAAGGGGTCCTTGTAAAGACTACAATGATTCCCAAACATCATGCAATATGCATGTGTAAGAAGGGAAAAGCAACGAGTCAAACTCTATTTTTCCTACAATACAATAACGAATAAACTGAGAATATCAAAATATGATAGAAGAAAAACAAAGTGATCAAATCTTAAATAACTGAGCACCCAGATGGGGAAGCTGAGAGGAAAAGGAAAAAAGAACGATATGAACCACATTAGGTGGAAAAAATGGAATTGGGGAAACTAAAGACAAAGGATATTGCTAGATACAGTCCATGTAAAAACTACTGTGTTTCAACTTCCAATATAGCATATTTAAGGGGGAAATCATAAAGTTTGATTTCATCTCTGAGATAAAGCCCAATATTAGACCAAATTCACTGTCCCAAAATCAATCTCACTGTCCTCCTCTTATATATAGAGTACATTATTTATATGAGATTACCTGCTATGGCTCCCACACCTCAAAAGAAAACAACAATACGTACATTCTTAACAACAAGACTTGATTCATCAGCAGTTCCCAAACCTAGGATCATATCCTGTTCACACTGCTGCCTTGGCTCTATACGTACATATCATAATAACGAACAAACAAACTTATACATTCTTAACAACAAGACTTGATTCATCAGCAGCAGGCCGTGAGTATTGGGGGTGTTGTCTAATGATTTATAAGGGAATGAGTATTGCTTCTAAGAGTAGAGCATGTGAGGACATAATGCAATCATCAGCCACAAAATCACCATAGAAAAACAAGAAAATTCATATCAAAAACCCATAAAATTCATATCAAAAACCCATAAAATTCAAAGCCTACAAATTTCATATCAAAAACCAGAAAATTCATATATATCAAAAACCCATAAAATTCAAAGCCTACAAAATTCATATCAAAAACCAGAAAATTCAAAGCCTATAATATTCATATAAAAAACCCATAACATTCCAAACTAAAACCCTAAAACGCCATAAAAATCAAAACAAAAACCAAAAAACAATATGAAAAAAAAAAACATGAAAAATTGGATTTTAAAACAGAATTCACGAAAAAAACAACATAAAAAGAAATTAATTTATCTAATTAAGGGCAAAAAATTACCTCGCAATAAGAGATCGATTCTTGTTCTTCACCAACGCAAAATCGAAGACATGCAAACAAATAATTCCCAATTTTAACGAAAATTTAGAGAATTGTGATATATTATATGCCAAAAACGATAGAGAAATATACCTAGCAACAATATTGTTCAGCAAATTGTAAATTAATACCTCAAATTTATGAAAGTGACGAGCCACAAAACCCCAAATTCCTTGAAATTTAGCAAGCAAAACCCAGAAATTAACCTAAAATTTGAGATTTTTTTTGTCGCTGATGAAAGTGATGATGGAGTCCAAGTTTGGAGGAGAGCAGAATAGAATATGGGCAGTTTAATTGGGAACCTTTTTCTTTTTTTTTTTTTTTTTTTTTTTGAAGACGTTTAATTGGGAACCTAATTCGACTGAGCTGAGGGTGAAAAAACACGAACCCGCTAATTATTTCATTAAAAAAATTCAAAATTGTGGGCAACCTAACTCACGTGCATAGCACGTGAGTTTTTCGACGCTTTTAAGTGTCGAGAAAATTTTCGACTACAAAAAGCGTCGCAAAAAGACGGAACCAAAAGTTATAGACTGACGCCTCTTCAACAGCGTCGAACCAATTGCGTCCAAAAATCACTCTTTTTGTAGTAGTGGTTATAACTCTTTCATATAAATAATTCATTGTATGTCAAATATGTCCTTACTAATCACCCCTCTATATTCCAATTTAGAATAGAATATGTTAGCTTCCATTATTGGAGCTGAGAGAGATCATCAAGAATGGTTGATCTACTTTATAGTATTTTTGTGCGGGTTTGTTATGGAGAGGAAGATTGGACATACATCACTAAAAGGATGGACAAAACAACCATGCAAAAGAGAAAAGGTAAACAATAATAATCATCCATATTATATCCAAATCTTAACTGATTTCTTTAATCGGTTGTTGTTATCTTCTGTACGTTCAACATAAATCAAGTACCTATAATGTCACTACTTCAACATGTACATGATCCATGTACCAAAAAAAAAAAAAAAAAAAAAAAGAAAAAGAAAAAAAAGGGACATGATGACAAGCAAGTATAGTTCGTTATGTTGTAGGATGAAGTTATTAATCTATTTGAAATAAATAGAGAGGATTATGTGGAAGAAGAAGTGAGCATTAAATTATTTACAAATTAAGTTAGTGGAGTTGAAAAAAAAATATAGTATTAGCTGTAGTATGTACATCGAATTATATATTAAGACTTTAGGGAGGATTAATGATGAACATTAGTGTTTTTAATTAAGTAGAAAATTATTAAAATTATGGATCTAATACAAATACTATATCATCTTATTCCTATACATATAGAAGAACTAACTATTTAACAATTTGCTTAACTCATTTTTATTACATCAAACATGTAATGACCCGGGCAACGCCCGGGCCAACAACTAGTTTGACTGATTAAAACCCACGTAAAAATATTTCCATTAAAAATCTTTTTCTCAAAAATAAAAACCAAATCAGTTAAAAGATATTTATTAAAGATATTTCCTTCAAATGATATTTTCCAAAAGATAATTATTTACTTGAATAATATCCAATAGGATTTTAGGAAAATATAATTAATAAGATAATTATTCCACTTGACTCTTACTTATGTCAATATAATTTATACGTACAAGAAGCTAAAAAGATAACCTATTAACTTTTAAACTCCTCGCTTTCTCTGAGGAATCTTCGACACTGAAGCTTCCATTCTTTAGTTCCCTCGGGGAACTAATGTCCTGCTTCCTTGATTTTAACTTCTCACTTAGTATTAGGTTTCCTTTGTCTTCCAGTATGCTCGTTCCTCCTCTGGTACATCATCACATACTTTAGTTTCCTCCTCGAAACCTAAGACTTACAATACTTAAACACACTTGTTAAAACGTGTAAGTTTGCTTGAGTCATCATCAAAACACATAAGGGTCAATACCATCGGTATTTCCCATCGACAAATGAGCTTATTCTAGTAGTGAAGCTTTACAATCATGATTATTAAATTAATTCCACTATGCAGATTCATTGAAAACTATAGACTTTGTATGACTTAGTCTTTTCTCAAGAATAACCTTTTAATATAAGGATACTTTATTCGACGGTGTGCACACTTAGAGAGGAAATTTGATTTTTCAAAAGAATTAATTTTAAAAATCACTATTATTATTGGATTATTGAGTTATTGGAATTATATTTGAGTATATTGAGAATTCGTTTTTAAATCATGAGTTTTGGAATTATTAGATTAATTATTGTATTGGTTTAAAAAGCATGTTTGCAAATAAATTGAATTTACTTGTCTTGCACTTATTGACTTAACATATTTTACTAATCCGTATTTCCTATTTGTTTTAGTTCGCCATGTTTACCTCAATATTAGGCAGTGTTGAGTCTCGGGATATTCTTCACTTAGATATAGGAATGTTGGTCTTTGTTCTATTTTGAGTACTCATAACAATGGTTTCTATTTATAGTAAATATTAATAAAGAAAGAGTTTGAATTTCCGGTGCAAAGTATTGTTTTGGTTAGTTATTTTGAGCAACTTTGCGTAATCACACGACGGTAATACGCCTAAGTCTATCTCTACAATATAATTATATGTATTATACTGGTATTTCTGTAGATGGAGATTTTGGGGTGTTACAAAGTAGTATTTGTTTTTCAGTCCTAAAAAGATTAAAATTGGGAATAAAATAAATTGTGGGTAGACTTAAGAAGGCATATAGGATAGAGTTTCACATTTGTGTGTGAAATTTAAAAGCTTTATTTTATATATAAAAACTATTTTCCTATCTATAGAAAGCTGATTGAGAAAAAGATGTTCGGGTTCTCTACGGAGGCCTATAATGGGTACGACTCTTTGTCTAGGTAAGGCTCGCCTCGACGCTTTGGCCTTAACCCTCTATGAAAAATATGGATTGAAAGATTTGACCCAACCACCTTGGATGGTTCTTTTGGACTTTGCCATCTACCTAGAGTTCTCAAATATGAACCTCTCTTTGACAACTATGGGGATGTGATCCAGAAGAATGGTTATGGAATGAAAAAATCATCATTAAGGGAAGTGGTTAGCAAGCATGTCTAGCTTTAAGAGAGACTGGCACTATGTTGAACGTGATTATGAGCCTAGGAGGAGAATTGTGAGATTTCCCAAAATTTCAAAGACTAGTACCTTGAGAAAAGATGACCAAATGTACTACTTAAATGCCCAAATACTTTTTTCATACCGAAAGGGTCCTCATGAATTAGTGTCATCTATTGATGAGTCCATACCACCTCTTGGAAGGAGCAAGAATTATCGTTCTCTTACTCGTACTCCAAGCTATGAACCTCCAAAACTTCCAAATCAAAAAATCTATATTCATGTTGAAAAAAGGCCTTTATTTCGTACCCAAGAAGTCAATCAAAAGCCACTAAGTCTTGAATATCATCCTCTTTCACCAAAAGTCCATCAAATGCCCAATGCTTTTTCAAATCAACCTCGTGGTAGTATTAGCCCAATCAAAAGCCAAAGTTACTCTCCTTATGCAAGCCTGGATGATACTCTAATTGGCCTCAATTCAAATTCAAGCTTGGACAATACTCCAAAATAAAGTGATTTCAATCCAGTTTACCCAAGTGATAAAGAAAAGTCTAAGCAAGATGATCCTGATTATGACCATGATGAGGATGACTATGTTGAGAGTGCTACTTGAATAATTGAACTATGTTATGTTTATTGCTCTCAATAATTGCTTTAGATGGAAAAGTTGTACTTTTATTCGATTAATGAAATGAAATTATTTTATTGAAATTTTCTCTATGTTATAAAGTGAATTAAATGCTTATGTGAGTAGAACTGGTTTTAATTTATGATAATTTGATGACGGGAAAACTAGGTTGTTATCATGACTAATCTCCATATGGTCCAAAAAAAATTGTGAATAATTAACTTAACCAAAATACTAGTATTGTTTCGGGGTTTTCTGATGTCCTGCGGGAGAGTTACAATTCCGAGACTGGAACCGGACGCCTGTACCTACAAAATAACGGAGACTCCTGAGAGCTCCGCCTCCAACGGTCAAGTTAGTACCTGATTAAGGAGTAATTAATACAGAAATTAAAGTAATAAGGTCTCTCTAGGTGAGAGTATTTAATGTAGGTAATCTGCTTTGCTAGCGAGATCAGCCGGTTATTAGTGTGTTCCGTAATTTTCTCCTCCGTTCCGTTAATTATTCGGTCCCTTGATTAATGAGGATTAATCGAGTATTTATAGCCTTGGGAAGCGTGCAACTCTCTAGGTTTAAGGTAAACCTAGGGCCGATCGGGCTTCTAGACTGAAATGGGCCTTGATGGCCGGTTGTCCCATTTGGCATGGGTGGACACGTGGCGTGTCTTAAGTGGTCCGTGGAGGACGCGTGGCGGAACCTGGTTGGTCCACTTGTCAAACGGCGCTTGGTGGATAAAAATCCCCTAATCATTTGCCCCTCACAGGTGGCACGCGACTGGTCACGTGTCGCCTGTGACAGGCGTCGCACGGTGACAGGCGACGGCCCGTTACAGGTGTCACCTTGCAGACGGCCGGGAGACTCTCCCGCCCAAATTTGAATTCGGAAGCGACCCTTCGCCTTCTTATTTTGCCTATAAAAGGAAGTGCTGACTTCGGTCATTTTCACATTTGAGAATTTTTGCGAGAACATTCGGACCCCTGAACTTGATCTGACATTTTCGGACTTTTTCTGCCTACCGCCTGTTCTGACAAGCCGACTGACCCGAACTTTCAGGACTTCATCAACTGTCATCCGTTCAGGTAACTCAGTTCTCTTACTCTTAATTTTCTTTTTATTTTTTGAAATGGCACCATGGAAGCACACGACACGCCCTAAGTTAGTGATCAGCCGGTCACCGGGGACGGCTGAATCTAGGACTAGGAGTGCCGCCTGCCCTTTTCTGGACCCATCTTTGCCCTTTATACAAAGTCCGACTGAATCTGTGTCTATGCAGAACGTGATGGCCAGAACAAAAAAGACTGCTAGAATATCAAACTCAGACGGCTCCTCCCAAAGGGTACTCCTTAGCGAAACATCTGACCAGGCGCCAGATGTGGAACGAGGCGACTGTCAAGCTGACAGTTCTGAGAGAGGGACCAAGGTGTTCCCTTCTCATCTAACCGTGGACATGTCGAATTTACCTTCTGCTCCTTCTAAGGGAGAGGAGGCGGGCCCCTCTAGGAGAGGGGAGGAGTCGTCCTCTTCGGACTCGTCAAGGGACGAGTCCGATTCCAGCTCTTCTGACCATAGTTCTTCTGACCATAGTTCTTCTGACTCAGAAGAAAAACATAACCGCCTACAAGAGGCGAGAAGTTCCCATGCAGTGGAGAAGGGGGATAATTGGGCAGAGCCGTCCGCCTCTTACAGAGAGGAAAACACCCCCTACTACTGCAGGGTGCCCCGGGGCCGGATCGCAACCATGCGAGACAACGTGGCGAGCTTTATTGCTAACCACAAAATGGGCCCGGAGTATTTACTGTTTGTGCCGGATCCAGAAGATACTGTCGTCTGGCCGGTTGGTACCAGCTATGGTGACGGCTGTTTTGGCTGCTATGTGGCGGCCATCAAAGCTGGTCTGCGCTTCCCATTACATCCGGCTGTTCAGCGGATTTTAGATGGGTATGATCTGGGGTTATGGCAGTTAGCCCCCAACTCTTGGGTAAACGTACTCGGCTATGTGGCCGGGTGCGAACTGAACGGGGTGGAGCCAAGTTTTGAGGCTTTCGCCCACATGAACTATCTCAGCCGGACCCCTAAGTCGGGAGGTACCGGCTGGTATCAACTAACAAGCCACAGGGGTTACCTCATGACGAGAGGTAAGGCAAACAAATGGAAGGATTGGCGGAACACCTTCCTTATTATCGAGAGTTCAGACACGGAGCTGAACAAACGTTTTAACAAGTGGAACAGGGATCCGCCTCTTCTTGCAGGCGGCCGCAGCATGCCGCCTGTTCCCCCAAAGGCTAAAAGAGAGATCCTAGACAAAGGACTCTTCAAAGTAGAGACTAGGGTGAACTCTACTTCAGGGGTACGAGAGCAAGTACCCCTACACTGCGTCCCGAGCTTCAAGTGGCTCTATGATGAGTACTTCTTGGCCGCCTGTGGCCTCGGCAGTCGGTGCTCTAGAGGTAGCCGGCCTGACGAATACTCTGTTTTTTCACGCCTTGTTTACTTGGAATTTTTACTAACTTTGCTGTTTATTTCTTTCAGCCAACGCCATGAGTAAAATAACAGCATCTAAGACTGCGGCGGCCATGCTGCGGGTTTCGCTAATGAAGCAGTCGTACGCCGACTCCCCCAGCAAGGAGGCACCCTTGGTAAGCTTTGAAAACTCTTCCCCTTTAAGTTGTATTATGCATATACTAACTCTTTTTGTTTTCAGTCTGGCACTCCAAGGGCTTCTTCCTCGCAACAGCCGGACCCCAAGGCCCGGAGAACGACTGTTGCAAGCTCTCCTGGGTCTTCCAGGAAAACAGTGGCGGCTGAGAAGCAGCCGGCCACTTCTTCAAAAACCCAGGCGGGGCCGTCTAGATGTATGGACACTTGCTTGTAAAAACTCACTCTTGCTTCCTTCTTGATTAGGTCTAACTTGTCTTTCCTTTTGCTTAATGCAGCCGGCCCCCAGGGACTTGACTTGGTTGAGGTAGCCAAGTCAATGGTTAAAGTAGTTCCTCCCTCTGACAGGGAGGCGGTCAAGGGTGCCGGCACCCTTGACCTCGATGGAATTTCGGGGATCCTAGCTGAGGTATACCCTTTTGAAGTTCCAGGACGCCTGTTAACCCTTTTGATTGGAAACTGACGCCTGTTTTTCTTTGTACTTAGGCCCTGCTCCGAGTCAACAGCCTTCGCAAGCCGATTGATCGGAAAAACAAAGAGGTAAAGGCCGCAAAGGCTATGGCCGCCTCCAGCTGTGATAAAGCAATGTTTCAAATTGCCCAAAATGAAGTACTGACCATTGATCTTCTTTATTATCAGGCGCAGGCGACCGCCGCTGTTCGGGCTCAGCTAGAGGCGGCCCAAAAGAAGGTTGACGAGCTGGAGGGGACCGTCACCAAACTTAAAGCCGAGCTGAAGCCCCTTCGTCAGAAAATGCACTCTTACGAAGCCATGGAGAAATCTTTGGCTAACGTAAAAGAACGCCTGGTGAACCAGGAGAAGAGTCTTACCCAAGAGCTCTCGGACAAGGCCGAGCAAGAGAAACAAGAGCTCGTCCGGGAGATGGTGGAAGACTCCGCCCAAATCCAACGCATGACCTGGGAACGACTGTTCCCCAGTGCCGACTTTGCCTCATGGGAAAGAACGTACCGCCAGTGTTCGGAAATATATAATCAACAGATCCTGGCGGCTGCTGAAGAAGAGGCGATGGACGTTGCGTTGGAGGAGGAAGAGCCGGTTGTGGCGCTTGTGCCACTTGGGGGTAAGGCATCAAAAGATGATGCAGCTAAGGCCGAGTCCAGCAAGAAGAGTGCTGACCAGGCGGCTGCTGCTGATACTGAACTGCCCCCTTCTTAAGCTTTAAGTATATTTTTTTTTTTTTCCTCACGGCCTGCGTGCCGTTTGCTTTGTAATTACCCGGCCAGGGGGCCGGGGTTTTGAATATTCTGCTGGTCTTTTATGGCCGGCTCATTTTAATCAAACTTTTTGTTTTTGTTCAAATTTGTCTAAGTATTTGAAATTTGCTCACTAGACAGACTGTTGTGTATGGCCGAACGTTAAGACAGGTACAAATAGTAAGTATGCCGCCTATGCCCCTGGACGACTGGTTGTCTGTTTCCAGGATAGATGATCAGTCGGCCATTTAATCAATCGGTATTCGAACTCTTTATTCAATTTGACCAAGTAAATAGAATTACCAAGTAGCCAAGGAATTTAAGTAGGAAAACAAGCGGCGGGTACCGATTGTTTCCCTTTATTGCCAATGTTGGCCTCTAATTTGTTATTTGTTAACCTAGCAAGAGTATTGGTTGAGAGCCTTTGTTTATTAAAAACAAGTGGACGACTCGTACCTTTTAGGCTCAGTACTAAGTTTGAGTGACTATTAAGTTAACATAGGAGTTACTTAGTCTTCGTCACAATCTTGATTGAGTAGTAAAGGTATCAGGCGGCGTAGGCCGGCTAGACCCCTTGATTCACCAATGTTTGTTGGCTATTTACTCAATAGGTTATCCAGTAGGAATAGGGGTTCGAGTGCCCTTGTTTGTATAAAACAGGCGGACGACTCAAACTTTAGGTTCCATACCAAATTTGAAGGAGTGACTATGAGTTAACTTTGGAGTTACTCAGTCGCCGTCACTTTTGTTTGAGAAGTAGAGGTACCAGGCGGCGTAGGCCGGCTAGACCCCTTTATTCGCCAATGTTTGTTGGCTATTAACTCAATAGGTTATCCAGTAGGAATAGGGGTTCGAGTGCCCTTGTTTGTATAAAACAGGCGGACGACTCAAACTTTTTAGGTTCCATACCAAATTTGAAGGAGTGACTATGAGTTGACTTTGGAGTTACTCAGTCGCCGTCACTTTTGTTTGAGAAGTAGAGGTACCAGGCGGCGTAGGCCGGCTAGACCCCTTGATTCGCCAATGTTTGTTGGCTATTATCTCAATAGGTACCCCCTGCATTTATCCCAAGTAATACAGGCGGTCATCTGACTCAGATGTCAACTGCTACCACTGGTTTGGTTAGTGATAGAGTTATCCTTGTCTCAAAAACGGCTACGTGGTTGCCCTTTGGGACAGTCGTATAGGTGCCGTGTAATTAGTTTATAGAACAATGTTCCACCCAAAAGGGAGCTGCTCTCTGCGACGAATTTCATCCGAATGGATGCCGCCGGACGCCTGCTATAATGTTGGGACAGGTCGGATTAGTTTTTAAAAGTTAGATCAGTTGACTAGGCGCCTGGTCTGATCATTCGACCGGTGGCCTTGGTAAGTTCTTGGTGAACGTAGGTGCTAAGTCAAAGAAGGGTAGCCGCCTGTTAGGCACAGGGTCGGCCAGGCCCTAATCTTTTTAGCTAAGTATTGTGAGTAAAATACTCAATGGAGAGTAGCCGACTGTAAAGGTACAGACGGCATGCCCCTCTGATGATAGAGTGAAAAAACTCAATGGAGAGTAGCCGACTGTAAAGGAACAGACGGCATGCCCCTCTGAAGATAGAGTGAAAAAACTCAATGGAGAGTAGCCGACTGTAAAGGTACAGACGGCATGCCCCTCTGAAGATAGAGTGAAAAAACTCAATGGAGAGTAGCCGACTGTAAAGGTACAGACGGCATGCCCCTCTGAAGATAGAGTGAAAAAACTCAATGGAGAGTAGCCGACTGTAAAGGTACAGACGGCATGCCCCTCTGAAGATAGAGTGAAAAAACTCAATGGAGAGTAGCCGACTGTAAAGGTACAGACGGCATGCCCCTCGTAATACAAAATTGAATAGTAAGTGCCAACTTTATTAAGTAGCTCTTTACTTTACATCATTCAAAAGAAATATTTCTTAAGGTTATCTACATTCCAAGTTCGAGGCAACGGTTGTCCGTCTGGTGTTTCCAGACGGTAGGTACCGTCCCTGACTTCCGCATAGATTCGGTAGGGTCCTTCCCAGTTGGGAGTTAGTTTGCCAGACTCGTTAGCCCTACCAACTGCTTCCATTTTTCTAAGTACAAAGTCCCCTACTTTGAGTGGACGCCTGTGCACTTTTTTGTTGTATGATCTAGTCATTCTCAGGCGGTAGATTTCATGGCGCAAAACAGCATTGCCCCTCTTTTCAGGAAGTGAGTCTAATGCCAGGCGCATAGCTTCCCAGTTTGCCTCTTCGTCATATAGCATTACTCGAAGAGTCGGCTCGTAGTGTTCTATTGGAAGAACAGCTTCTGCACCATAAGTTAGGAGGAATGGAGTTTCTCCAGTCGCCCCTTTTTCAGTCGTCCTAATGGCCCAAAGAACATGTGGTAGTTCATCTGCCCATAGGCCGCCTGCTCGTTCAATTTTTTTCTTGAGACCGTCTGAGATGATTTTATTAAAGGCTTCTACCTGGCCGTTTGCTTGTGGACGGCCGACAGATGCAAAGTAATGTCCAATTCCTTGGTCTCCCAACCAGCTTTTGAGAACAGGCGTCTCAAATTGGGGACCATTATCAAAAACCATAGACATGGGAACCCCGAACCGAGTGATGACGTTTTTCCAAATGAATGAAATTACATCTTTCGTCTTGATTCCCTTTACAGCCTCCGCCTCTACCCATTTAGTGAAGTAGTCAACGGCAACAAGTATATACCTTCTGCCGCCTGTAGCAGGCGTATATGGACCCAGAATGTCCATGCCCCACTTAGCAAACGGTAGTGGGCTGTGAATGGTAGTGAGGTCAGTAGCCGGACGGTGAATTAATTTGCCAAACCTTTGGCACTTGTCACATTTTTTCACCATCTCCATTGCATCTGCTTCCAAAGTAGGCCAAAAGTAGCCCTGCCGCCTTGCCCTTTGAGCAAGCATCCTACCACCTATATGAGAAGCACAGAAACCAGAGTGAAGATCATCTAGTATCTCTCGTCCCTTTTCAGGAGTAACACACTTTAAGAAGGGTTGAAGGTGCCCCCTCTTGTGCAGTTCCCCCTGTATCATTTCAAAACAGGAGGCTCGTTTTTTCAGTGATGCCGCCTGTTGAGGATCATCCGGCAGTGTACCGTTTGTCAGATATGCCCTGATTGAATCCATCCAGGTTGAGCTTCTGTCTAGAATTCCAATAGGATTTTCCTCGATGCTTCTCTTCTCCATTACTTCCCAAAACACAGTTCGAGGAGTATCGGAGGAGGCGGATGATGCTAATTTCGAGAGTGCATCTGCCTGGTTGTTTTCTGATCTCGGTACTTGGATCAGATGGAAATCCTCAAGGGAGCCGACTGCTTGTCGGACCGCCTGTAAATATTTGATCATGGCCGGATGTGTTGCTTCGTATTCGCCATTGTACTGACTCACTATCAGTTGTGAATCAGAACAGGCGTCTATTTTCCTTGCCCCGGCCGCCTTACACATGCGGATCCCGGCTAGTAAAGCTTCATATTCTGCCTCATTGTTTGAAGCCTGGAAACTGAAGCGTAGAGCATACTCGAACCTGTCGCCCTCTGGAGATTGACATACGACGCCTGCTCCACAACCGTTTGAAGTAGAGCTTCCGTCCACATATACCTTCCAGACTTGGTCTGGAACTTGAGAGTCAGGAGGACGAGTCATCTCTACAATAAAGTCAGCAAAGGCTTGCCCCTTCACTGCTTTTCTAGGCTCGAAAGTAACTTCGAGACTCTGCATTTCTATGGCCCATTTGATCATTCGTCCGGACGACTCCATGGTGGTAAGGGGCCGTTTGATCGGTTGGTCGGTATACACGACGACTGCATGTGCCAGAAAGTAGGGCTTCAATTTTTTAACAGCCATGAAGAGTGCAAGACCAAATTTCTCCACTAGGGGATACCTCAACTCGGCATTTTTCAGTACGTGACTGACAAAGTAGACCGGAAGTTGACAGCCGTCCCTTTCAGCAAGGAGCACCGCGCTTAACGCATGATCAGAGACGGCCAGGTACATGTAGAGATTTTCTTTGGGCAAAGGGCTGACCAGCCTCGGCAAGGAATGCAAGTGAACCTTTAATTTCTGGAAGGCGGCCTCAGCATCCGGCCCCCATTCAAACCTTGCCTTTTTCTTAATTGCCTGGAAAAAGTATAGGCATTTGTCGCCTGATCGGCTTAGAAATCTTCCCAAGGCCGCCAGACAACCTGTTAACTTCTGAACCTCTCGGACGGTACGAGGCGACTGCATGTCAATGACCGCCTGTACCTTCTCAGGGTTCGCCTCTATTCCTCTCTGGTTGATAAGGAATCCGAGAAATTTCCCAGACTCAACTCCAATTACACATTTCTTGGGATTGAGCATGACATGGTGCCGCCTGAGTGTGGCGAAAGTTTCTCGGAGGTCCGTCAGATGATCTTTCTGAAGTTTAGTCTTAACAATCATATCATCAATGTATGCCTCGACGTTTCTCCCAATCTGATCAAAGAACACTGTGTTTATCATTCGTTGGAATGTAGCCGGGGCATTCTTAAGACCAAACGGCATGACCGTATAACAGTATAATCCCTGATCAGTGACGAAGGCCGTCTTCTCCTGATCTTTCTTCCACAAAGGAATTTGATGAAAACCAGAATAGGCGTCCATAAAACTCATCAAGGCATGGCCGGCTGTTGAGTCGACCAGGTTATCAATTTTTGGCAGAGGGTAACTGTCTTTGGGGCACGCCTTGTTCAAGTCTGTGTAGTCTACACACATTCGCCAGGTGCCATTCGGCTTTTTAACAAGTACCACATTTGCAACCCAATCTGGGAAGTAACATTGCCGAATGAACCCTGCATCAAGTAATTTTTTGACTTCGGCGGCGGCCGCCTGACCTCTTTCTTCACCATGGTTCCGCTTCTTTTGCCGTACCGGCTTCTTTTTCGGATCCACAGCGAGTTTGTGTACTGCCAGATCAGGACTAATGCCTGGCATTTCATGGACTTCAAATGCAAAGATGTCCTTGTATTCTTTCAACAGGTTGTGAAAGTCATCACCAAGGTTTCTCAGAGCAGTCGTCCCAACTTTGACTGTTCGGTCAGGGCGGGAGTCGTCTAATATCAGGTCCGTATGCTCACCAGCCGGCTGAGGCCGGAACTCATCCGGCCGGTCCTCTGCCAATGATTGCTATTTTCTTGCCTTTCTGGCGGACTCTGTCTGGGACGCCTTTCTTTTTCTGTCGCCTGTTTCTTGAACAGGCGCACTTTCCTTGACATTGTCAAGGTCTGTTTTTTCTCCACTTGACCCAGTGGCCTTAGCAGTGGGTTTGACATCCGAGAGATAGCACTCTCGGGCCATCCTCTGATCTCCCCTTAGGGAGCCGACTGTTCCATTGTCCCTTTCAAACTTAAGCAGCATAAGTGACGGGATTATAACAGCCTTGGCACTATTCAGGGTTGGGCGACCCAGAATCATGTTGTAGGCAGAGAGTTCCTCTACAACTAGGAATCGGACTACCATGTGTCGTCCTTCCCCTTTTTCGCCCAGGCGGACGGGTAGATCAACTCGTCCCAGTGGGTGGACGACTCCTCCTCCAAACCCTATTAAAGGGTGGGAGGCCGGATGTATGCAGTCCGTCTGATATTTCAGTTTTGACAGACATTTGCTGCTGATGAGATCTGAAGAGCTCCCAGTATCTATGAGGATTCGACCAACTCTCTGGTTGGCCACTTTACATTCAATAACGAGAGGGTCGTCATGCGGCCCCCTTATTCCTCCTAGATCCTCTTCAGTGATGACAATCTCAGGAAATGTATATTTGGACGGCCGTTCTTGGTGAACGGAATTTACATCTAACCGCCTTATATTATCTTTGTTGCCCCTAATAGTGGGGCCGCCTCCTGAGAAGCCGCCTGCAATGGTGTAGACGACTGCATCATCTGTATCGGAACTGTCGGCCTGTTGATTCTTTTTGGCCGACTGCTTTTTTGAGGAAGTATTCCCCGTAGATTTCTTGACATAAGTGTCAAGATCACCTTGATCAGCCAAGCGGTCTAGGTACCGCATGAGACTAATGCAGTCGTTGGTGTGATGACCAATGTCATCATGATAAGCACAGATTTTGTCTTGGTTCCGGTTGCTCGCAGAACCCTTCATGGGGAGCGGTTTCTCAATTGAGAGCCGTCCCTTTATTTCTTTTAGGATAAACTGGTTATCCTTGTTAAACACATACTTTGGGGAGTATGGTTTGAATTCCTTTTTCTTCTTGGCCGGCTGTTTAGAGGAATCAGCCGCCCAGACCCCTTTTCTTTTTGCATCTTTGTTGGACGACTGTTTCTGTCGTCCTTCTCTATTGTCGAACCTCCTCCCGTCCGACTGTTTCATTGTACACAGATCAGTCGCCTGTATATAGGCTTCTGCTTCAATCAAGGCCTCTTGAAGAGTCGCCACCCTTTTTCGAACTAAATCAAATTTGAAGGTAGACCCGTCTTTGAGACCTCTAAAAAAGTCAGTATAAGCTACCTCATCCGGTAACCCTTGAATCTGTATTCTCATCAGGTTGAACCGCCTGATGTAGGAACGAAGCCCCTCCTTTTCACCCTGCTGAATTGTTCCCAAATCAAGGGTCGTTTTCTTCGCAGGGATGTTCATTGCAAAGTTGGAGGCAAATAAGTAAGCAAGCGTCCTGAAACTGTTTACACAACCAGTCGGCAGGTTGCCGAACCATTGCTGTGCAATTCCCTTGAGAGTTGCTGGGAAACACTTGCACCAAGTGGGATCATCCAACCCTTGAAGGTACATCAGGTTGGTGAATGCCATCAGATGGTCTTCCGGGTTAGTAGTGCCATCATAGGCGCCTACTAAAACATTTTTTACCTTGGCCGGCTGAGCGGCTTCAGTAATTTCCTTGGAGAAGGCCGACGGCTGTTCACCAAGTCTAAGCAGCCGTAGCTGCCAGTCCATAGGTTGGACGTTTTTTGCTGCAGGTCCACCAAATGGAGGTGGCTGCATAAAATATTGTTGTTGCGGCACAAATGGTAAATTTGGTACCGCCTGCGCACTATGAAAGCCAGACTGACGGGAGGTGCCGCCTGACTGACTCTCATGGTACGACTGAGTTGGCCTCATCGAGGCATTTCGCAAACTGTCCTGAAAATTTGAAGTAGAAGCCGACTCTGATAATCGGTCACTCTTCTTCTGCTCTAGCAGGTGCCGAGCATCTGTGAACGTTTGCCTTGACCCGTCCGCCTGAATATGACGAACCGGTTTCCTATTTCCCGTAGGATAACGGAGTTTTGTGAAATCAAGAGCAGACGGCTCCCGTTTCTTAGATTTAGGATGGGGAGTCGCCTCTCGCCCTTGAACTGGCTTCCTCTTCAGTGAAGTGGAAGGTTTTTTGGCCGCCTGCTCTTTGACTGAAGCAGGCGGTTTTTTGTTGATCAACTCTTGGATCTCTCCCTTGAATCCCCTCATGAAGGTCATGAGTTCGTTCCTTGTGATGGGAGCAGACCCATCAGTCGGCTGTTGCCGAGCAAGCGGTGCACCTGCTGGCTCGCTTCCTGTTTGAAGATACTCCCGTTCCCTTATTTCAGTATGACGGGTACGGCGGGCCCTTAGGGTCCCGTCTGGAGCTGTATGAGTTTCAACTTCAAATTCACTTTCGGTATCATGGTCCGACTGAACTTGAGGGTCGTCTAGGGGACGCCTCTCTTCTGGGGTCGGTACAGACTTGGATGCCATCTCTGAAGTACTCTCCCCACAGACGGCGCCAAATGTTTCGGGGTTTTCTGATGTCCTGCGGGAGAGTTACAATTCCGAGACTGGAACCGGACGCCTGTACCTACAAAATAACGGAGACTCCTGAGAGCTCCGCCTCCAACGGTCAAGTTAGTACCTGATTAAGGAGTAATTAATACAGAAATTAAAGTAATAAGGTCTCTCTAGGTGAGAGTATTTAATGTAGGTAATCTGCTTTGCTAGCGAGATCAGCCGGTTATTAGTGTGTTCCGTAATTTTCTCCTCCGTTCCGTTAATTATTCGGTCCCTTGATTAATGAGGATTAATCGAGTATTTATAGCCTTGGGAAGCGTGCAACTCTCTAGGTTTAAGGTAAACCTAGGGCCGATCGGGCTTCTAGACTGAAATGGGCCTTGATGGCCGGTTGTCCCATTTGGCATGGGTGGACACGTGGCGTGTCTTAAGTGGTCCGTGGAGGACGCGTGGCGGAACCTGGTTGGTCCACTTGTCAAACGGCGCTTGGTGGATAAAAATCCCCTAATCAAGTATAATGACAAGCTAAGAGGTCAAACCACTAGGAATGGAAAGTAAATGCTATAGTCTTGCGTTAAGTAATCCCGAAGAGTATGAAAATGGTTTGGTTAAGCAAGATTTAAGAAACACAACAATTCAAATATAAATCAATATCACAAACACTAGGGAATTAGGATCCATATGCACTCATAATAGACATGCTAATTGGATAGGAGATTGATCAATCGATCAAACATTGCAAGGGAAAATAGTAATTGCAATCAAAAGGACTCGATAGGCTATTTCCTGGCGTCAAACTAGGGGTCTCTACGAATGACAAGCTAGGAACATCACAAATCAAGTTCAATCGATAAATGTAATTTCCAAATCAATGTGTTTTTCCAATGGAAAATCACAATGCAATCTAGCTTGAAAATCAAGGTTAGCTACTCCTTAACGAGTCAAACACATGCACAATTTCCATCAACCAATTTAATCACAATATCAAATCAATCAAAATCCCCCAATTAGCTATGATCTATCATTTATGCATGCTTTACCACATCCCTAGTAAGAATCTACTCACTAGACATTGTAAAAATGAAGAACAAAACTAAACAAGTCATCAAAATCATCATCAACATTGCAATAAAACTATCAACAATCAATTCAATCAATCAACTTGAAATTCAACAAATTACCAAAATCTACAAAACTTTGATCAAAATCAAAGAAAATGGAGATCAAATGTAGCAATCATCAAATCATCAAGTTTCTCTCTCTAGAATCTAAGAACAAGAATTCCTAAGCATTAACTTTCTCTCTCTAAAACTCTAATTTCAAAATCTAATTCTATCATCATAAATATTCTTTAACAAAAATAAAAAGAAAATCTATATATAGTAAAACTAACAAAGGAAAAATTAGTTGGACGTCCTAAAAAGACCTGTACAGGCGCGCTCTCACTTCGGATTACGCGTCTGCAAAGAAAAGGGTATGGAATGGGAAACAAGGGCTGCGTGCTCGCGCACAGGTGGTGCGCGCTCGTGCCATGGGAGCAGGGCATCCTCCTTGTGCGTTCTTCGATGCAACCCGTGCGCTCCACTTGATAAACATTGGGTGTGGCAGTCCCAAATCTTGCCTACGGTGGGTTCAACACTGCTTCTTAATGCTAGCGCAACATGAGAGCGCAGTCTTGAAGAGTTGGAGCTAGTACACATTAACCTGTGAGCTACAAAGGAGTATGAACTTGCATCTTGAGCTTTATGAAACCCGAGGAAAAGCCATGGAGAGCCTTGGACGCCACCTTTCTCTTGAAAACTAAGAAAATACAAGAAAACGGGAAAACAACTAAGAACGAACAAACTAGAGAAATAAAGGCTAAAACTAGAGAAAAAAACATAAAAAGAGCTATAAAAGCAACTAAGAATCAACCAAAAGGAAGCTAAATGAGTTCCAGATGATGAGTGCCATAGATGACACTCATCAAATTCCCCAAGAAAGACTTTTTCTCGTCCTCGAGAAAAACAAAAAAGCAAGTAGGAATAGGATGAAAAACTTATTCAAATAAGAAAAAGGAAAGAAGGGAATAAGAATGTACACTAAGTAGGGGTGAGCATGGGATAGGTACTCGTACCGATAGTACTAACGATTTGGGTACCTGAAAACCAAAATCCCTAAAAGTGATATCCAAAACCCAAACTTAAGTTCGGGTACCCGGACTTTGGGTACCTGGATTTTCGAATCGGTTATCGGGTACCCAATAAGATATCCAATAATGATAACTAAACTTAATTATGTAGTTATTATGATATAATTTACCACTAATTAACAACAATAGCATATGATTTTGACCAAATTATTAATAATATTACTAATCGTTAATATTATATAGTAATTATGAAGTAAAGTAAGAGTTTAGATTTTAAAAAAATAAATTTAAGTAGGAAAAAAAAGCAAAAAAATGTTATCATATCGGGTAACCGTTAATTTTAAAATAAACCCAATAACCATACCCGATAACAAATTATCGGAACGGGTACCCGAACCGTTATGGTTATCAGATCAGGAACCCTAATTTTCGGAACGGATATGGATTGGTTTTTTGGGTAGCTTTTCTCATCCCTAACACTAAGACTCACTTTTGTAGGACTTATGGTTATTTTTAGCTACAACATGCCCTTTATACCTCAAAGTCGCCAATGAGGAGGAGTGAGGTCTCGTAAGGGTATCCAAAGAGTTTGACCCATAACTCTCAAAGGTAAAATGAGGAAAATCATAAAAGGAAAATGAAATGAAAAAGTAAAAACCAAAAGATTTTGAATGGACTTTTGAAAATGACTAAATACAAATAAATAAACAACTTTCTAGACAAATAAGGGTATGCACGTTCCAAGATATCCAAGGTTGATTGAAACATAAGATATGCTAAGCATATAATAAGACACAATTCACCTTCATCCCAAACAATCTTACCGCGTGCTCCCTACTAGTTTCAAATCCACCTCTAGTGAGCATCTCAATGATTCCTCGAAGGAACCGGAAAAGAAGAGATTTTCAAGGCTACTCGACATCTTGAATATGCAAACTGCTCCATAGGCTTGACTCAAATCTCCCTCCACCGACTTGTGACTCAACCAACAAGGTCAAAAGGTATTGGAAAGGGTTGTAATGTAAGGGTGATAAGGGTGAAGGTATGCTAAAATTTGAAATTTGATGGTATACCTAAATTGTGAAGCAAAGGGTGATCAATCCTCAAAACCATAATCAAGCAATCACCAAACAAAAACACCTACACCCTCAAACTTATTCAAAGCCAAAAACACAAATATACATACAAAAAGTGTAAGAACGCTTCCCCCTAAGCTAAAATGGAGCATTGTCCTCAATGCTCCAAATAGGGAGAAATACACTCACATCAAAATATCTTTGTACTTTTCACTTCCAAAGCATTTGATTTTACTTTGTTTTTTTTCTCATTTTTCTATTTGTCACTTTATTGCATTATCCTCGCCTCTTTTAACTGTGGAGGGGTTTTTCAACTTTTGCATTCGCCTTTATTCACAATAAAAACTTGTTGTTATCAAAAGAAACAAATATTCAAACTCATACACCATATTCTCCAACAATATAAGGACCAATTGCTTCACAAAAACCAAGAATGGAAACAAGTATGAAATAAAAGGCTCAAAAGCTAAAGACATGGCTTGAAAAGAAGGTATATAGCTCAAATGGTTAGCAAGGAGGAAAATGTAAACCCAAAACAAAGGAAATAAAATCTATCATAGAAAAATAAAAACACCACCCCAAAAAGATGCCTTTGTCATTCCTAAATGGCTCGGTCACGATCTCATGAGATAAAAGTCAAGTTCTGGATAAAAAAAAAAGCGATAGTCAAGGATCCATGTGCCGGTCATGCAAAATGTGTTGAAGGCTATAAAAGAATGAAACCTCACATGGTTGTAGCAAAAACTCACTATTAGATTCAAATTCACTATAGGAAGCAACACCTTCTTACCACAAACAAGTAGACTCCGGCTTCCAGGTCCCAAAAGTTCTAAACACACTACCTTAGCATACTTTATCCTAGAATCAACCAAGCATACTCTCAAACTGTGCATACCATTACCATATAGGAAACCATTCATTCAAAAGTATAAATTTGGATGGTATTTGTAGACATCCAAATGTGTCTCCCCAAAAACAAAACCCAGTGATGAATACTTTTCATGTCGCTTAATTATCGAATGAGGTGAAAGTGTGGTAAGTCTTGTGATGCGTTCATTTTAATAAAATCTTTCTTTCTGTTTTCGAAGATCTTCTCTATTTATGAAAATAGCTAGTCCAATATAGCTTGGTCTGTGACAAGGGTCTAGTAATAGTGTAGTTGGGTCGAGCTCGTATAGAGCTTTCCAATGATATAAGCCAAATTCTGATGAATAATGAGCAAGTTATGGTTAAGATATTAAATTGGGTCTGAAATGGTTTTATATATGACCCAATGATCTAGTGGAGGGCCCATTAATTATTATTCCTAAAATTATTAGGATAAATTCTAATCTTCTAGAATAGTCTAGAAGGTTATTTTGAGTTCTAATAGCATTAGGATTGATAATTATTCTCTTTAGAAAAATAATGAATTTGGTTTGAAATAAAACAAGTGTTTTATTATGATCAAATCATGCCTCGGTAGCTACTAAACCATCATTTCAGGCTCAAACTTTGCAATTTGGAAGTTTGGAGCCCGTGATTATACTTGTTGAGAGTCCACCTATTCAACACGAAGTCTCATCTCAGGTTGAACACCAAACACATGTTAACTCCCGAGATGAAGATGATGACGAAGGGTAGACATTAGTGACAAGGAGAAGGCCAAGGAAACAAGTGCATAATCCTAAACCACAACCTTTGAATCGTAAAAGAAAGCAAAAAAATAAGAGGAAATCCAAGCATTCAAATCACGACCCTCGGTCCAAAAAGTGTAGGCTACATAGGGTGCAGCAGCCCAGGCAGCCGCTGCCGGGGCTGCTGCACCCCATGCAGCCGCTGCCGGGGCTGCTGCAGCCCAGGCAGCAAGGTGATTTCAATGCCGGAGCAGCCCCGGCAGCGGCTGCCGAGTCCGGAACTGCCCGGGCAGCGGCTCCCGAGGCCGGAGCTGCCCGGGCAGCTGCTCTGGAGGCCGGAGCAGCGCAGGGAGCACCAGCCGAGGCCACCGCTGCCTCGGCATCGGAGATGGGGGCCGGGGAGTCTTGCTATTTCGGCGGTTTTGTTTTCAAAGGTGCAGTTAGAGAGTGCCTAACAGTTATTTAACACTAAAAAAATTGAGAAATAAATAATTTACCTCCTTAATCAACCTAACCCACGCACGTGGCTAATCAACGAAGCTACCTATAGCTTACCAAAGCTTTGTTATCTCAACCTCGTATATCGGTACGGGTAGTGGGATGTCTTCGAACCCCTCAACCACCGAAGCGATCCCAACCGAGTAATGATGTGGCCCCGCCGCAGCACCGGTCGTTGCTTGGGTACTACCATACGCCACGAAACTCAACTCCATACTATTTGCATGCCCCGGGGCTAGAAGTGCACACCGGGTGTCCTCCTACACAAGTACAAAAAGAAGATAGTTAAACAGGTCTTTTACTACAACATAGATAATATAACGAAATTCATTAAGGTAGAGGGTTACAAATCACCTGTAACTCTAGATATTCATGCGGTGTTGGATTATCAAGCTCCCTTGAGTCCGCATGTGTAGGAGTAGGAATTGCAACAGTACATTAATCATGCCACCTCAGATCTCAATTAACTCAGTATTTTAAAACTTTTAATAACCCAATTGAAATTACCTCAGGTGGCACATCTTCACCACGTATCTCATCTCCTCCATGTCTATCACCTTCTCCTTGTCCTTTTGGCTGAGAACATGAGTCGACTGGTGTACTCGCGAGGAACGGTAAAGTCGATAAGTTCATCTGCTTCACCCAAGCATTGAATTCACCTACTAACTCGTTGTGTACTTGTTCCTTAATTGATGCCACCTTGGCATCCAACTCCCCCGGTGAATTAACACTGGCTCGAGATCTACCCGATTTCGTGTATTCTGGACCCATCACCTTTTTCCATCCAAGCAATGACCCTCCCGAACCTACTACTCGTCCTGGATGGTATGGCCTTCCCTAAGCCATGGTGAAAGGGTCATTCTCCACACTTGGTTCAAATTTTCCCTCCACCAGCTCTTGAGTGTGCTCAAGCTGGAGCAAAAGGAAAAAGGATGTCAGTAAGACAGTTAATGGTTTGTATAGTGATTTTGATGCAAAAGTGACTTAAAATTCAATAGTTTATAGGTAACTTATAAGCTTATCTGCCAATTTTTTGATTTCCGGACCCTTGATGACCCATTTTCCAGTTTCCTTATCAAACGTATGGAGAGAACAAAAGAAATCACCAGCACGACTCACCAAAGTAGTGATCGTGGAACTATTCCTTCGATGCCACTAGAAGCGATTTAGGGTATAAACCCTTATCGATCCACTCAGGTCTCTTTTTAGCAAATGTCTTAAGCCCCATACGATGGACGTACTCCTTCATCTCTGTATTCTTTTTATTTTTCTCTTGAAGTTCCTACATAAAAACAAATGTTAGTATCATTGCTACAAAAAGATTCAAGCTATTATTCAATTGAGATCAGATTTACACAAACTTACAATGGCTTTCTTTTGAGTCTTCATTCTAACGAACTCTTCCCAGTCTTCTTTTGACACGGTCGACCATTTTTGCCACGGGAGAAGGTCATCCTCATTAGCTTTCTTCTTCTTTGATTTCTTCTTCTTCTTGTAGATCCATCCATTAGTCACGTTGGTCTTAAAGCCTCTGAATCTTTCCGATAATAAAGATTCAAACACCCTTCTCTTCCCGGGATCATTAGGAATAGAAAACAGACTCTGCAAGCACACATAAAAACCGATTATTAGTTTCTATTTACTAACAACCATAAGGTTAAAGTTTCTTAAATTGTCTAAATGTGCCAAAAACACACTTACCCTTGTATCATCCCAAAAGGTTTGAATCAAACCCAGAGGTACTTGCCGCATTACAAGTGTAATGGGGATTTTCCGCGCACACATGCCAACCTGATTAGCATATATTGTCGAAGCCATTTGGGCTCGGGTTGGCCGTTGTTGTCATACTCCATCACCATGGGACCGTCCGGTATCTTAAAACTTCTCGTCGGACCCCCTCCCTTTCTTTGAGCCGGTGCCTTTACCCCCCCTCCACCACCTGTGTTGTTATGATCTTGTCCTTGGCCATGAGTTTCAGGAGTCGGGTTCTCACCAACAATCTCACATGCTGTATTTTCAATAGGCGGTGCACGTTCAGCTGAAATTTCAAATTCTTCAAGCCTACGCTCAAACTCATCTTGAGCCTGATCCTCTGGCTCACCCAAGTCATCCTCCTTGTTCACATTATAAGGATCATCCTCGTTCTCATCCTCGTACTCATACTCATACTCATCATCGTCAATGTCCTCTACACAATGAGGGTCATGATCGTCCTCCATGAGATATAAGCACCTGTCAAAGCAATCATAAAACAATATTAGTGTATAGTAAAGTATGAGTGAAAATGAGTACACTTAGGCAATTCAAACTACAAACATGTTAAAATAATGAATATGGGTTGTTAGAATGAATAAATGTTAGTTCATTCACAAAACAAAGGACTTGGGTTAAGTAGAAGCTCATTTAAGCCATTTTCACCTACTTATGGTCCTATAACCTTGTATATGCATGATAATGAGTACACTTAGGAAATTTCAAACTACAAAAATGTTAAATATAATGAATATGGGTTGTTAGAATAATTAAATGTTAGTTCATACACAAAACTAAGGAACTGGGTTAAGTAGAAGCTATTTAAGCCATTTTCACCTACTTATGGTTCTATAACCTTGTATATGCATGATAATGAGTACACTTAGGCAATTTCAAACTACAAAAATGTTAAATATAATGAATATGAGTTCATAGAATGATTAAATGTTAGTTCATACACAAAACAAAGGAATTGGGTTAAGTAGAAGCTATTTAAGCCATTTTCACCTACTTATGGTCCTATAACCTTGTATATGCATGATAATGACTACACTTAGGCAATTTCAAACTACAAACATGTTAAATATAATGAATATGAGTTCATAAAATGATTAAATGTTAGTTCATACACAAAACAAAAGAATTGGGTTAAGTAGAAGCTATTTAAGCCATTTTCACCTACTTATGGTCCTATAACCTTGTATATGCATGATAATGAGTACACTTAGGAAATTTCAAATTAGAAACATGTTAGTTTATATACAAAACAAAGGATTTGGGTCAAATACAAGCTCATTTATGTTATTTATGGTCATTTTCGCCTACTTATGCTCCTATATACATGATAACTAAACTATATTTGCAATGAAACCATTACCAACTTTTAATCAAACTACCTCAATATGAAATTCCTTCGTTGTGGTCTGATCGCATATAACCTGCTTCGTTGTCTATGTCATTTAGTACAACAGGTCTAGGAACAGTGAAAGGTGCAGAATCATTAGACGTATCATATTCTTCCTCATCCTCAACATCTACAATGCCTAGGATTCTTCTTTTATCAGCTAGCACTATAGACCATTTTGAATCGATTGGGTCAGTTACGTAGAACACTTGCTTAGCTTGAGATGCAAGGATAAATGGTTCCGCACTATCATTAAAGTGGCCAAGATCTACAAGAGTAAAGTCCTCATATTTGACGTTACTATAATCAACCCACTTACACTTGAAAAGAGCAACCGTGAAGTCACAATAATCAAGCTCCCATATTTCTTGAATTCGACCATAGTATGACAACTCTGCATCGACATGTGATTTATCCTTAGCACTTGCAAACTCCCTTGACGATGCCACAAGCGTTACACCACTTTTTTGGGTGGAGGAAGATTTCAAATCACGACCCTCGGTCCAAAAAGTGTACCCATTGATGTCATATCCCTCAAATGAACAAACATCATCCATAAGACTGTACGCAAGCCACCGTACTGTATCGGTCACATTAGTATCATCCAATCGACTCATTACTCGATCACGAAACCAATTAACAAACCTCTTATTATGCAATTGTAATACCCTGTATTTTCATACGTATTTTCCTAATTAATTATTATTTTCTAACAAGGGTATTTTAGTAATTCAATTTACTATTTAAATCTTGGAGCCAAAATGATATTTGAATTTTGGCGCCAAAAGTATTTTGAAAACTAATCATTATTTTGGATAAGATTTATTATCCATTTATCCTATTTTAAAAACTGGATTATTTATATTTCAGATATTTTAATTAAGGCAAAAGCTATATTTTATTAGGTCCGAAAATCCCAATTAATTAGCTAATAATTTCGGATTTTCCTATGTGAAAATCTGATTTTTATTTAGTTAAATTATTTGGTGAATATTTGGTATTTTGTTATTTAATTATTTATTACAATAAATATTATTTACACAATTATTTTTATTCCTTAAAACTAGAAAATAATATTCCTAAATACTAAATAGGAAGGCCGAAAATATGAGCTTAGGAAAGCTCAATAATTCCGGCCATCCCATAAAGATTTTTGGAAAATATTTTGGTAATTTGTATTTTTAATTATCTCCCTAAAATCTCCTATTTTCCATAATTCTAATTCTCCATCTTTTTGATATCCAATTATTATATTTTCTTGCCATTAATTCTTCTTAATTATTCCCCAAGCAATCCCAATTTCCTTAATATTTTTCATGACATACATACTTTCCATATTCAATTATACACAATCCCTTCAAATATCAAAACTTTCCTTAAATCTTTGCTCACTTCTCCAAGTAATCTCTTAAACCCTAATTACCATAATTCTTCCTACATTTTCCTACCATAATTCATGCTCATACTAGCCTATAAATACACCTTCATACCTCTCACATTCTTCACACCAATTCTCTTATTTTTCTTCTCCTCAATTTTACACAAATCATCCCGTTCATCATTGAAGCCAATTTTCGGGCACTTCTGGTCCGTTTTTGGGGTAGTAACGTTTCACATAAAGGTGTTCTTCTCAAAAACTTCTTGAGTTTAGGCTCAAGAATCACCCAATTCGGAGCTATATCAAAGGAGTTATAGCCTCTGAAAGTTCTACCTTTTATTTCCTACGCAAATCCAATTCTTTTCTTCTCCTTTTCTTTTATTCAATTATTATTATTATGGGAGATTAATATAAAATTATTATGAGTAGTTTTAATTATATAAAATCAGATTTTAATAATGTTCATGTTGAATTAATTTAAGAGGTTCATGTACATTTAGTTGGGAGGGTTTAATTTAATTATTTGTGATTATTTGTTAACCTTATATTGATTAAGGTTATTTTTATTTGTAGGGTGTTTTTGATCAAGCTACTTGAGAGTTCTTTTGAAGTGTTGTTAGCTAAGTGAAGATCAAGGTACGTTAGGTGGCTAGATACCTTGGAAGTGATCAATTTGAATGAAACATGTTTGAATGATTTATGTTGTTTGAATTAAATTGAATTGAATTATGGTTTATGAAATAAAAGTATGTTTAAAAGATTGGTTTTAACAATTAAACTGGAGTATTGATTTTATAACATGTTTTGATTAATTAATTTATTATTCATGTTTAAAAAGGATTGATTTTGAAAGCAAGTTGGATTTATGGAAAAGGAGTTTGGATTGTTTTTATTAAAGGTTGAATTATTGGATTTAAAAGAGGATTTATTGAATCATGAATTTATTATTATTTATGCTTTATAAGCATGTTGGTAATCCTACTATGCGGATTTGGTTTATTGATAAGGCCTTGGACTTTGCATGACCGGGTCTTTCCTCAAGAATAGCCTTGTAACATAAGGAGACTAGCTTGGGGGGTGTGCACACTTGGGAGAGGAATTGGTTTTAATATGAGGAATTGGTTTTTAAAATAATTGGATTTGGTTTTATTGATTATTGATATTGGAATTATTAAGAATTGGTTTTAAACCATGAGTTTGGAATTATTAGATTATTTATTGGAAATTGGTTTTAAAGCATGTTTGCGAATAAAATGAGTTTAATTATCTTGCACTTATTGTACTTAGCATATTTTTCTAACTCGTATTTCTTATTTGTTTTGGTTCGCCCTGTTTACTGTAATGGTAAGCAGTGTTGCTTATTTTCAGGTTGGAGTCAATAAATGATGCATTGGAGTACCGGGATTGGTTTTCACTAAATTAGAAATTTGGTCTTGTATCTATTTTGAGTGCTCATAACATTGGTTACTATTATGTTTATTATTAATAAAGAAGAGTATTGAAGTTTCCGCTGCAAAGTATTGTTATTTTTAGTAAGTTGAGTAGCCTTGCGTTTTCACGCGACGGTAATACGCCTAAGTCTATCTCTATGGTATAATTATACGTATTGTACTAGTATTTCCGTAGAGGGAGATTTGGGGGTGTTACAGCAACTGCATAAGTGCCCTTTCACCTTTCGATGGAAATTCGTCACGCAAACTAGCCATGTGCTCGTCTAAATATGGGTGCACATCTGAAACATGGTGCAACACATAAAGGTGTGCTGGTGAGAACTGATCTCGGTCAGGTGACATTCGTTTCGACCCAATTGTGCCATGACCATCAAGTCTACCTTCATGTCGAGAAGTAGGAAGACCAATAGGTTGAGCAAGGGCTATGTAGTCCGCCACAAAGTTACCTATCTCCTCACCCACGGTCCCTTGCATCATACTTCCTTCAGGGTGAGCCCGTTTTCGTACTTTATCTTGTAAGGTACCCATGTGTCTTTCCAAAGGGTAACACCACCTCATGAACACTGGACCACACAACTTAATCTCACACACCAAATGAAGAACCAGATGAACCATTATGTCAAAAAATGAGGGTGGGAAATACATCTCAAATTTGCACAAAGTCACAACCACATCTGATTGCAAAGCATCTAATGTACAAGGATCAAGCACTTTGCTAAAAATTGTATTGAAAAACGAACAAAGGCTTGTAATCGCTTCCCTCACGTATTTCGGTAGAATACCACGGATTGCAATCGGTAGGAATACTTGCATCATAATGTGACAATCATGGGATTTCATACTTGTCAGCTTCAATTCTCCATTTAAGGTTACAAATCTTTTCATGTTAGATGAGTTCCCCTAGGGTGATCAAAATGGCGCCGTTGCCGGGGAACGGTGTCAATGCTTGATTGTTTTTGATTGCTTGAGTCTAGGTCTTTGTGTATACTTTTCTTTTTATTTTATTTTTTTTAATTTTTGCTTGTTTTTGTAAAAAAAATGGCAAGTAACTCGTTTCCTCAATATGACAATGAGCCTTTTTGTGAATATTTCAATAGACTTGTGGGATATTTGGATTTTGATTGTTGTAGTCTTTTGGAGGCTTGTGAGATTTTTTATTTTGGTTTGAATGAGCAAACTAGGGATGAAGTTGAATGCATGCATAATGGTGAATTTAGAGCATTATCAATTGATGATGCTTGGGATTTTTATGTTTGGTTTGCTTGGGATGTCTATAATAAGGGTAATCATGATTCTATTATTGATATGCAATGTGTTGATACTTCTAATATTAGCATGAATTCCCATGATTTGTTACATGATCCATTAAGTGAACCTAAAGCACATGATTTCAACTCTATTTCCTCTTTTGTTCATGATGATGAGGTACATGCTCAAGTTGATGCTAATGGTGTGTTTCAATATTCTTCATTATTTACCATGCCTTCTTGTGATGTGCTTCGTTCCCTTAATGATGAATCTAATGTGTTTGATTGTGCCCCCACTCCCCAATGTGATGTATATGCTCATGATCTTAATGTTGATTTTTCCAATCTTGGTTGTACTTCTTCTTCTCTTGTTGAGCCTCAACCTTCAACACCTTTTGAATCCCTTATTGCTACTTTTGAATCTCAAATTAGGTGCATTGAGCTTGATAATGAGCTTGGGCCTAGTAAGGAAATGATTCTTAATTCTATGAGAGGTCAATTAGAGATATTTTAGTTTAGAAGAGTTTTTAGGTTAGTTTTAGGTTTTTAGAGAGTGAAACTCTCAAATTTTGGAGACGGAAAGTGAGGAGCACAATGGTTTTCATGGATTTTGGATAATCAAAGGAGGAATTTGATGATTTGAAGATCTCCATTTTATATCAATGAGCATTTCTTACTCTCTTCTCTCTTTATGCTTTATTAATTGCTTTGTTAATCATGTTTGAGTAGATTCCCTTCTACTAGGTGTTGAGTGAAGCTTTGTTATGGTTAATTGAGTTATTTGAGATAAATTTGATGATAATTGTGTGATTAAATTGATTGAATTGATGATGGCATGTTGTTTGTTTTAGATTGGATTGATCTCCCAAGATAGCAAACTTAATTGCATGTTAGTTCTAGTTTGACAAGGGATTGTGAATTAGAATTTATATATTTGATTGCATTTTGGGTAAATTTCTTCTATGCACCTAGTCAATGAGGGAAATTTGCACAAAGTCACAACCACATCTGATTGCAAAGCATCTAATGTACAAGGATCAAGCACTTTGCTAAAAATTGTATTGAAAAACGAACAAAGGCTTGTAATCGCTTCCCTCACGTATTTCGGTAGAATACCACGGATTGCAATCGGTAGGAATACTTGCATCATAATGTGACAATCATGGGATTTCATACTTGTCAGCTTCAATTCTCCATTTAAGGTTACAAATCTTTTCATGTTAGATGAGTTCCCTGATGGAACCTTAATGTCGTAAAGACATGCACAAAACATACGTTTCTCTACCCTTGACAATGTATAGCAAGCCGGGGGTAAATAATTCTTTTCATCCTTCCCTTTACCCTCAACTTTCTTCTTTGACGCATCTTTGGCCTTTCCCTTTCCCTTGCTCTTCTCCTTCCCTTTTTTCGAAACATTTTCATATTCTTTTCTCGGTTCCTTCCCCTTTCTAACCTTTTCTTGAGGCCACAATTCTGGACGAATCCCCATCTCTTTCAAATCTAACCGTGCACCCTTTCCATCCTTTGCTTTGCCTTGGATATTCATAAGCGTTCCCAAAAGAGAATCACACACATTCTTCTCTATATGCATCACATCAAGACAATGCCTAACGCCATGTTCTCTCTAGTACGGAAGCTTCCAAAAGGTTGATTCTTTCTTAAACAGAGCAACTAAGACCATAGTTTTTTCTGATTTTCCAAACACCGTTCGTATCCCTTTCACCCGAGCACAAATCTCAGCACCAGTCAATGGTCTAGGCGCAGTATCCTCTTCCACTGTTCCATCGAAAGCCTTTTTCTGCCTACGGTACGGGTGATCACGCCTAAGGAACCTTCGAGTCTGTAGGTAGACATCTTTGTGAGAATGAGTAAGGTATACGCTTGATGTGTCATCAATACATATGGGGCATGCTTTTTTCCCTTTGACCTTGTACCCACACAAGTTGCCATATGCAGGGAAGTCATTCATGGTCCACATAAGGGCTGCACGCAATGTGAACATCTCGTTCTAATGAACATCGAAAACGGAAACCCCTTCGTCCCACATCTTTCTCAAGTAATCAATAAGCGGCGCAAGGTAAACATCTATGTCGTTTCTAGGTTTCCTAGGCCCGGTTATTAGCAATGAAAGCAGTACATACTTACGTTTCATGCACAACCAAGGAGGTAAATTATAAATCACTAAAAGTACCGGCCATGTGCTGTGTTGGGTACTAAGAGTGTCAAATGGATTCATCCCGTCCGTGCACAACCCAAGCCATAAATTTCTGACTTCATCACCAAATTTCTCAAACTTCAAATCAATGTTCTTCCACTATGGAGAGTCAGCTAGATGCTTCAGCATTCTATTTTTCTTTCTTCCCTCTGCATGCCACCTCAAGTTTTTAGCGTCTTTTGGTTTTGAGAATAGACGCTTAAACCTTGGAATAATGGGAAGATACCACAACACCTTAGCAGGAGGTCCCTCCGTACCAGGATTGCAACTCATGCGCTTTTAGCGCGACCGCTTGCACCGTGGACACTCCTGCAATTGTTCATACTCATTTCGGTACAGAATACAGTCATTAGGACATGCATGTATCTTCTTATACTCCAAACCAAAAGGACACGTGAGCTTCTTTGCGTAATAGTAAGACTTAGGAATTTCATTCCCATCAGACAACATATCACTTAATGCGGTCAACAAAGAAGTAAAAGTAATGTTTGTCCACCCATGCTTCGACTTAATGTTGAAAAGTGTTAGCACGACCGATAGTTTGGAGTATTTTTTGCACCCAGGATACAAAGGCTTTTTGGAAGCCTCCGATAATAACTCAAACACTCCACCTTCAAAACCATGCAACATCTCATCCACTTGTTCATCCTCGACCTCATCCGCCTGATCATCATCGGCTCCATCCTCACCATTATCAACAATATAGTCATCATTCTCGTATTCCTTATCCACATGAATCTCATTGCTTCTAACACACACATCATTCCGATCAAGATCCCCAATGTACTCTCCACTTTCTCCGTGCCAAATCCACACATGGTATAAATGCCTAAACCCACGACATAATACATGATCTCTAATGATTTCAACACTATCGACCACATTCACATTATTACAATCAACACAAGGATAATAAAAGGTCTTTGCCACCCAGTTTGCGTTGATAAGCTAAAGTCCTCTCGCAAAACTCTTGAACCCCATTCCAAAATTTCAATGTATCGCGTCTACCATACATCCAACCACGATCCTTCTCCATTTAGTAAATTGTCTCTAAACATATATAGCAACATATAATGAATAATGTGTAATTTCTACATATTTTATGTAAATTAAATTTAAGTATAAAACGTGAATATACCATTCATATAGTGAAAAAATGCATGTTTCCAAAGGGTCCTTATCACTCCAACCTAACCCATCCTTGAATGTCTGCTCTTACTAGTGAATGTATGTCAACTTTTCAATTTTAAGGAAAATCCGGCAGCATTTCCCCCTATTTCTCCAAGTACACGATGTAGATAATTAATTACCCACATATGTACCCAGATAACATAGTAAGGAAATGGTAAGCCAAGATGTTCCTTAAAATTGAAAAGAAAACATACATTCACCACCTAAGTGAGAGTACACATTCAAGAACAGTCCCAACCGGGGACTATTGAAGACTTTCTCACTAGTGGAAAAAAGGCCATCCGTAACGGGCAAAAAGGGCCCATCCGTAACGGGCATTGTCCGTTACGTATGCGGCCGTTACGGATGGCCATTGTTATTCGTAACGGGCACTGTCCGTTACAAATAACAACTTATTCGTAACGGGCAATTCAAATGCCCGTTACGAATAATGGGTTATTTGTAACGGGCATTTCAGGTGCCCGTTACGAATAAGTTCATATTTTAATACAATAAGTCATTATTCGTAACGGGCATTTAAGATTATTCGTAACGGGCACTTACAATGTTCGTTACGAATAACTACTTATTCGTAACGGACACTTACAATGTCCGTTACGAATAATGGGTTATTTGTAACGGGTGTTTCAAGTGCCCGTTACGAATAATCTCCAAATAAGACAAAAAAATTAGGGGCATTTGTAACTAGCATTTCAGGTGCTAGTTACAAATACCCCTATTCTTTTTTCCATTTACCACCCAAATTATAATAATAATTTATAACAAACCTAAATATTTCATGCCACAAACATTATCAAACATAACATATACACCAAATCCAATTTTGTATGCTAATTATAAACTAAACTATTGAGAAGTCTAAAACGCTATTGATTATAAAATTTAGTAATGAAATACATTATAAGCATAAACAACAGCAGGCCAGTAGTAACAGCAGCATGCCAGTAGTAACAGCAGCAATCAAGAGCAACAGAAACCAAAAAACTTCATCGCCCAAAGCATGCAGATCTTCTGTATTCCAAGCAGCACACTCAGACTCCAGGTCCTTGCTGTATGTATCCTTGGTGATCGATAGTGTCTGAATAATGTCTAGAAAACAAGTGTTGTAACTTAGGTTCATTGAAAAGCTGCCCCCTTCTTTTTGTTTAGCATATGAGTACTTGTCATACTCATCTACATCAACGTTTCTGTCATTAGTAAAGCATGTTAAATCCCTTAGTGCATCTAAATTAGTAGAAAGAAAAAGTTTGATGAAGCCAGAATATTCAAATGCTGAATTATGCCATGGATTTTCCAAAAGGGAGCTACAAGCATGTTTAGATTATGATAATCAGAATGATAGTAGAAAAGATACACAAAAAAATATCCAAAAATTGAATTAGATAATATTATCACATTAAAAAAAAAAGGTTAGATAATATTTACCCAAACCCATATTATCTTGAAATACATAATACCACATTTCCATCAAAGTGACCCCAAAACCCCAACTGATAAACCAATAAAATTACTGTACTGTGTTGAAAAAATACTTCAAAAGTTAAAGAAGTAGAGAATCTCCAAGATAATAGCAAGAGGAGCATGGAGCATATAAAAAATAACAAGCCTTACTGTGAAAAAGACTTAACAATCATGGTATATCACCAACAACAACAATGGTAAAATAAAAAAGAAATCACACATAATCACAGCAGCTTCTAGAAGGAATAATGATTATAATAAGATAAAGTCAGCTCTGAAATGTAATGATCATAGAGTCTTGTTTCAATAACACAAGATAGGATTGCACTAAACTATATTTCTGAATATTACCAAATTTAGGATGGCGAAGACGGAGCAACAACTATTCCGGATGCATTGCAGATAAACTTTTAACGTTAAACTCATTCTCAGCATGAACATAGACCATCAGCTACTAAGTAACAAAATAGATTTATCAAAAGATCGATGTAAGAAATGAACTATAAAATTAGACAATAATATTGTACCGCTTATATATTATGAAATAAGAGACACATCAAAAGTACCACCTCCATGATCAAAGTTGAGCACATTATTCTCACCGACACTGGTGGCATTTTTGTCAAGACCGTAAGCATACCTCCCTTGGTTGCCTGACGCTGAGAGTCATTGAAGTAGGCAGGGATAGTAACAACAGCGTTCTTCACAGTTGAACCAAGGTAAGCCTCGGAAATCTCCTTCATCTTGGTAAGGACCATGGAGGATATTTCCTCAGCAGCGAACTGCTTGTCCTTGCCATTGTAGCTTACAAAAATCATGGGCTTCTCCCTTGATCCGGGTGTAACCTTAAATGGCCACAACTTCATGTCAGCCTGAACTGATGCATCACTAAATCTCCTTCCAATCAACCTCTTAGCATCTGCATTTAAATCATACCATATTCCCAATTAGATGGTGCACAGACAGTAGAACATTAAATAAAAGTTCTAAACAGAACATAGTATAAAACACAACCTTTTCTACCTAACTTCTAAACCATAACATTATACATCATTATCTGCGACGATGACCACATAAATATCTTTATCAATGTAATTATTTATTTTATCTGCGATGATGACCACATAAATATCTTTATCAATGTAACATTATACATCATTATCTGGGACGATGACCACATAAATATCTTTATCAATGCAATTATATTACTTAAAAACAGCACATTATTTCATAATGCAAGACAACAAAATCATCAATATATCAACTTTTCCTCACTTATTCATATCATTAACCAAACCCGAAACACTAAAGTGACCCATGTGAAAGCAACAAGACCATAAATAGAACATTTGTTAAATTCTAAATAACGCAATTGCAATTTATTATAACAAGTTATCATTATTATAAACATATACCTGAATATCGAACACATTCACATTAGCTCAATGATTTAATCAAGAACATTGATCCATGTTTTCTGGTAACCAATTCATAATTAACCAATTCATAATTAACCCAGAAAAAAATACTCAGATACAAAACCCACCAGATTCCTAACAAAAATAACCAAAAATCCAGGAGCAAAAAAAATAATAACATTTATTGAAACAATAAGCGGATAAATTGAAGAAACAATTCAAGAAATGTCAGACAAAATCCAAGGAATTACTAAAAATCAAAGAAAAAATTATCATAATCATCATAGCATGCAGAAAATTGTGAATCATACAAGATTATTAAGGACTATAGATCTGAACCAAAAAATAAAAATAAACAAACGCAATAAAATACCAAAAATAAATCATACCCCATCCTAAATGCGGATGCTTCTTGTAAGTGACAGGAAACTCGACAACTTTCTCAAATTCAAAGGGGATAAACAATCGAGAAAAGAAGATCAAACTTTGGAAACATTAGTGCGACCCAGGTGAAGAACATCGATAACCTGAAATGTAAAAAAGAGCAGCGAAAAACAAATTAACCTAGATAACAACACTATATGAAACTAGTTTGAAAGTGCTCAACAAGCAAGCTCATTACATGATTATTAATTAACCCCTTGGAAACTGAAAAATAAGCATACCTCCCCAGGATGTATGATGGTTTTGAGCTTCTTTACAAACGGAGAGCAAGCCTCTTCATTAAACTGAGATAACAAGATCAAAACAGAAAAGAAAGTTTAGAGGCTAAGCATTCTAAACTACTAGTACTAGTAGAAGAAAATTTATGACAAAGAAGTTAGCATGAAAAGATGATTTTACTTGAGATATATGCTCTGCAGCAGCAACTCTAGGCTTAACAACTTCAACGTTTGCAATAACAAGTGTATTAGGAACACTCCCATCACTCTGAAAATAAAGATAAGGAGGATCATCATTTAGTAAAAAGATGATAGAACTTAACAACAAAATTAAATGAAAAGATAAATCATTAGGATGATATTGCCTGTTCAGAGAGATAAAGACGTTGCCGATTCTTGTAAGTGGCTTGCTCAAGAAGTGGACCCCATCTACAAAATACAACCATCACATTAACGGTCTAAATTAATGCTTAAAATTTTTAAACTCCACAATCATCACATTCGTGAATTGCAAATTTCTTACATCCACCTTAAAAGACAAATGATAAAAGATAGCAATTTGCTTACATAGTTATATCATACCCAATGTGACACACAATCATGTCAGAATTGGCTACTATATAATTCACGAAACAGAGTTTTTTTTTTAATATTTCTCTCATATTTATTCATTCACAAAACATATCGCACTGCACTTTGGCTTAAAAACAAAAGATGGGACAAAGACTTAGAAAGTAGAAACAAACAAATTATATAAAATAAAAATAAATTTTCTGAATTACAAGTAATCTTAAGACCTTCTAATGTACAGTATAGTAGACTACTTAGAAGATGAAATCTAAAGATGCGGCATTTCAGCATCACTTCAATCCTCAATATAGACACCCTTTACATATTCAAAAAATCAAAACGATGTAGATGCCAAAGTGCCATACTACAATCATAAATCAAAGCAAACTGGGCACACAAGATATAAGTATATAGTCTCTAACATCCACATGCATTTGAAACATCTAAACCGAACCAGATATAGGCAACCTTATCACTAAATAATTAAGTCCTCACTAAACAAACATATAACGGAAATAAGAACATCAAACATAAACCATAAACACAAAATTCTAGCAAACCATAATACTGAACCAACCAAAAACCTAGTTACAGCCGCCGCCGCCAAGGAAAGACACAAATTCAAAGTATTTTTCAAACATTCAAGTACAAACAATCAAATTAAGAAATAACAATAGCCCTAAAAAACAAATAATATGTTTCCCTCTCTCTAGTTCACCCATTTAACTCAAAATTAGAAAGGATTAACGATAACCTATCCTAAAATAGCAACATTCAGCTATCAATTTCTCAGAATTTCATCCGTTTCTCTTCCAAATTACACCATAAACCAATTCAGCTTTGCAAATTTTCTCAATTGAAAAATTTACCCAAAAAAAAATAATCAAAAGAATTAAGCAATTAAAGTCATGATACAAGGATTAATCACCTAGCGAGTGAGAAAATTGAGTTGAATTTCTGGAAAAATTTGAAAATGCCCCCAAATTCCACTACTTTGTAGAGATTCGACGAATGATCGCCGGATTTTGATGTTCAGAATCCTGAGCTTGTTCCGTTGTTCATATAAATATAAAAATGGAGGAGATTGAGTTAGGACTTGAGGAGAAGAGAAAGATTGAGTGAATGCGTGAAATGAGAGAGGAGAGAGGAAAGAGGGCAGGATAACGGCTAAGGACTAGAGGAGAGATAATAAAACCCTAATTATAAGAATGAGATTTTCTCATAACTGGACGGTCTGGACCAAGACATTTGTAACGTGCAATATCTTGTCCGTTACAAATAAATAGTATTCGTAACGGGCAGTATGTTGCCCATTACAAATAACATAGTTTCCGTAACGAGCAATATAGTTCCTGTTACGAATAAACATTTGTAATGGACTGTTATTTTGACCGTTACGAATATGTTTATTGTAACGGGCATAGCTTTGCGCGTTACAAATAGCCCGTTACGAATGACAATTTTTCCACTAGTGTCTCCTAATGAGAAAGCCTTGAACGGGTATCTAGGCATATGATGATGCAAGTATTCTATATATTGTTGTATTTATTTGCAATTAAACAATACACAAGTTGCAATTTCACGAATAAACTTTTATTAAATGGATAAATAGAAAGAAATATAGCTTAGTAAAGTTTATAAGTCATACCAATATAGCAACTACCCACTTGAGCTCAATATGTAATCCTCAAGCTAAACTCGTGCTTCCATTCACAAATCTATTAAAAAAAAACAATAAACAAAAATTATGTTAAATATTATGTATGTACTATTTCTTTCTCATAACATGTCAATTCACTAATTTAATTATAAGCTAAAACTCATCATTCATCGAACTAACAATTGCTAAACTATGTATTTACTAATTTAATTCATGTAATTTATTCAAAATTGCTAAACTAACAACGTTACTAATCTCTAATTTTTTCAAAATTACCCAACAAAACAACTTAAAAGTAACCATTCACCCATTCCAAAATTCATCTACTTTAGCAACAAGGTTACTAATCTCTAATTTATTCAAATATACCCATCAAAACAATTTAATATTCACCATTTAAACATTCCAAAATTCAACTAATTTAATAACAAAGTTTCTAATCTCTAACTTATTCAAAATAATCCATCAAAACAACTTCAAATTAACTATTAAAAGTAACATACCAAATTTCACCTATTTAAGTACCAAGGTTAATATATATTCTATAATTATTTCAAAATTATCCACCAAAACAAATTAAATTAACCATTAAAACATAATAAAATCCAACTAATTGAGAAAAATCACTAATATTTTCACAAATTCCCAATAAAACAACCTAAAATTGAGAAAAATTGGTGTATAATTATATTCAAACCTAAATTTTAATTTGAAAACAATGATTCAACATGAAAAACACATTAATATATGTACATAATTAGAAAAAAATTGTGAAATAAAAAAAAAGGAAAAACCTTGAAATTAGTGGGGAAATTAGCTCGGTGGTGGAGGAGAGCAGCAGCAGCACGACGAGCTTAGGGCAGCAGAACCACGGCGGCGCGGCGAGCAGGTGGTGGCGCGGCTTAGCTTCAACATATTCACAACCCACTTGAAATTGAACAGGGAAAGAGAAGGAACAGGGGAGGAAAACCCGGTCAGGGGAGAAAGAGAAGGGAGGGGCAAGTGGCCGGCGACGGTGGCGGCTGTAATGGTGGTGGGAAAATGGAGAAAGAGAGTGCAGTAGGCTAAGGGTTTGGGCTTGAATGAAATAGTGAAATGAAAGAGAGAAGGAAGAAGAAAGAAAGTATAAGGGCGGGCTTTTTTTTTAATGCAGCGGTTCATTGGCACTAGTTCAAACCGGTGCCCTTTTTATTTTTGGCACCGGTTTGGGCTGAACAGGTGCCTTTTCTCTTTGTTTAAAAACCCGCCCCTTTTTAGGCTGGTTTTTGCCACCGGTTTGGCCTGAACCGGTGGCATTAGGGGGCTGCATATTTGTATTTTTCTACTAGTGAAAGGGTAAAAAGAAAGCAAAAAAGGCCAGCAAGCAAAAGGTCCTCCTTATTGATTTGCTTGAGCAAGAGCCGTTGTCTCCTGTAACTTTGGAGGAATATTTCCCGGAAGACTACTTTACTGTGGTTACGGCGAATATCGTTTCCTTTGTGGAAAGTGAGGAGGAACAAGTTGATGATGAAATATCAACAAAATCAGTTGTACAACAATCCGAGGTGGTAGTAAACCCAAAAACGGAGTTTAATTACTTAATTTTATTAAGAAGAGGATTCCGTATAAAAGCGTGTTTTATCTTTTAATTTGTGCCAAACGACAAAGCTATCTCCAAACGATAGAGCCTATCACCATGCGTGATGCTTGTCGTTTCACGTGGGGCTCTGTCGCTGGCGACAGAGGTTACTTTCATTCCGATTTAAATTTTGATTCTTTTCTATTGATTCCGGACTATTTTCTTATAAATAGGGGTCGTATTTCCCCTAATTTCATTCACAATCATCATAAATCATCCTTAATTCTCTAAAAGCAATAAGATTCTTCTTCTCTCTCTTTCTAAACCTTCCCCTTTTACAAAATTCCGCATTCACAAGTTCTAGACACACCTAGCCAAGTTCGAAGTTGACTTCTCCCTAGACGTGAAAGGTTGATAATTTATGAGGGTTTGGTCCCGAATCCCTATTTAATTTATTTAATTTAATTTGCTGATTTACTATTTTCATTGAAGTTACTAACGCATCTATTTTTTTATTAGAAAGAGATACGAGGCATCCAAGTAAGTTGTTTTAATCAAGCTTATAGTTTTATTTTAATTCCCAGTATCATGTTAGGATGTTATTTATTGCTTTCTAGTATCATGCTTAGGCTTCTTCCTATTTCTTCCAATTATCGTGTTAGGGTTAAAACTTTGATCTTTAATGTTTAGTGACATGATAGGATTTGTTATTAATCTTGTTAGTATCATGCCTAAGGTCTAGCTAATATTATTTTGCTTTGAGAATATTATCATGATGATAATGATTTGTTATTATTATGTTGCTTGATCACACCTTTTATGCATGTTTAAAGGGAATTTGTACTTAAAATCACGTTTAATAAGATAATTAATAATCTTGTTTAGACAAATATGATTATAATTCAAGTGATCGCCAATAATAGATTTGTTTGTGCATTAATATTCAACCAACATAGATTAAACAGGTGTAGGCTTAACCGAATGATTGTATGTTAGTTAGAAAGCGCACATGAATATGAGAAGAATAAAGTAGAGGCCTATTTTTAGGGTAGGTTCAATCTCTTTTAGGTTGGATTTTTACCTTCATCCCCAATATCCAGTCATGGTTCCAGACCACTATGGAGTTAGCGATCTCGTGGATCGTGAAGGGGTGTAACCTTCACCCTGTGAACGGTTTACAAGTTCCTAAAACTTATCGGCGACTCTTTTGCTCTAGCTTCCTTCCCTTTGGGCGCCACCATGCTTAAGTGTATGATCACAGCGGGGCTCAAGTATGGGATGCTTGAAATATTCCCTACATTATTATGTCTAAATCATAAGCAAAACATCAAAAGAAACCAAAAACAATGCCTCAAAATCATTTTTTTTTTTTTTTGTATTTTTGATTTTTGAAAATGACGAAAAGAAAAATAAAGAGAAAAGAGAAGAGAAGAGAAGGAAAATGAAAGGAAAAGAGAAAGAGAAGTAAAAAGATGCATGCTAATCATATAAATCCCAATCGACAAACAAGTGGTCATTTGATAACAATGTCAATGACCCAAACACCTATATGGTTTTAATAGAAAACATCCTCGAACCATTCAACTCATTATAAACTATTCCTAATCTAAGAAAACAATAAAAGAAAAGTAAAGAGGAATATTAGAAAAATCTCACCGAGCTATCCAAGCTAAGCCACTATAAATGAGGTAAACGAAAATTCCACCTCTATGGAGCTCCATAAAGCTATAGCATGAACCTCAAAGCCAAGTGAGAATAGAAAATAAAGAAAAGGAAACACTACACAAAGAAGAAGGTTAGTAACTTCAAAACAAAATAACAAAATAAAGCTATACACTAATCTACCAAGTATTTAAATTATAGCTAGGGTTTGGATTCATGGGGTTTTAATTAAAGGGATTTGGGTTTAATGAAGGAATTGTGTCTTCGATAAGTGCAATTACTAGATATATCAAGGATCACTATTATGGAGATAATAAGTTCGTTCTCTTGGAACGTCATCATCTGTTGCTAGACTATGAGAGATGATCTTTGGGCTAGTCAAATGGTCCAAAGCCCGCTAGAATGGATCCTATGAGGTCACACACAAGGGTATTGGGTTAAGCAAGTTAGAGGCCCATTAATGGGCCTCATGAGCAATTAACTAACCATGAAATGGATTGGGCTAGCATAGTTAGATTGGAAATAAGTTTTGGGCTTTTGACATGGGCTCTTATTTAGAGATGAGATCTATAAATAAGATCCATGCCTAGGGTTGCAAATAAGTAGTCATTATTCACACACAGTGTATTTTGACATCAAGGAAACCAAGCCTAAAGACCCTAATTCTTCTCTCTATTTCACGGCTATCTCTCTCCTCCCCTCGTTCGTACGGCCGGCCACCTTGGTGGCGCGTGTGGTGGTTCATGGTGGTTCGTTGCTCGCACTTCTCCGTAGAAGGTCAATTGAAGAGTTCAATTGCAACTAACTAGCATTAGTGGAGGTCTTAATCTGTGCCCGTGGACCAAGTAGAGGAATCACGCTTGAGGTTCTTTATCTCCCATTGTTCTTGCTCGATCGCTTGTGGAATCACGCTTCAAAGGTACGATTATATGTTCTTTATGTGTTATGCATTAGATCTTGGGATTAGGTACTGTATGAATATGATTCATGTTTTTCCGCTGCGTAGTACCTATAATTCCCTACAGTGGTATCAGAGCCTATTGCATTTACGCATATTGACTGTAATTCTTTGATAGTCCACAATTTTAATTCAATTAGGAGGGAGAATAATTAATTATGGTTCAATCTTTATATTAAATGGAGATTTAATTTTTGGGATATGATTACATGTGCTTAGTTGAAGCATAAGAGTGAAAATTTTGAAAAGTTCAAAATGTTCAGTATGAAGTTCAGTATCAACTTGACTAGATAATAATTGCATTACAATATGATTGTATTGTGAAAATTTGAGTCAAGACATTTACTTAGCAACACATTCAGAATATTGCGATATGATCGTAATAATGAAAATTTAAGCCAAGACCTTGAAGAACATCCAAGAGTTGTGAAATCGTTTTACGACAAACTCCGAAAGAAAACCTTATGAAGTGTTTATGAAGGGAGCAATCAATCTATATGAGATATATTTTGATAATGGATAAAATTACCTATCTTCCAACCATTATTCAGGGGATATACTTTTAAGATAAGCTACAAAACTAAACAAAGATACATAAGTCAAATCAAATTGTAGCAAAGGTTTCATATGTGATATGGATAAGAAGAGTTCTTATAAAGTCTTTCTACAAAGCAAGGAATAAAAGTTGTATTAAATCGTTTAATGCACGATCAATTCCTATACAGAGCACATGGTACTACCACACAAATCATACTTAGCACAAAATGTTTGTTGCTCAAGTAGGAGGGAGAATAATTAATTATGGTTCAATCTTTATATTAAATGGAGATTTAATTTTTGGGATATGATTTAATTGCTCAATTGTTCTAGCAAAATCTGATTTTAGCCCTAGTTTTTTCGAAAATTTTAATTGAAATAAAGCCCTAAATTTTGATTTTTGTGCTTAGTTTTGATGATTTTTCGAATAATTTATGCTTCATAATTTTAATTAGATTGATTTGATACATAAAATATGATTTTTTGTATAATCAATATTTTAATTTAAGAGTTATATAAAAATTGAATTAATTTTGTGAAGAACCTAGATTTGAAATTAAATTGTGAATTTGATTTCAAAATTGAATTAGGCATAATTGTTATGTTTTAATTCAATAGACCTAATTTAATTTAATTTTGCAAAATTTGTTTAATTAAATTGAACTCTCAATAAAAAAAAAGGAAAAGATTTGTTGTTGGGAGGGGGCAGCCGTGGTTGGGTGGACGAACCACCATGAGGTGGGCCACGGCGGCTGCCCAGATGGTCGAAAAGAAGGGCAAGGAGGGCGTGGCTGGAGGACTGGCGGTGTAGTGAGTCGCGGACTGGTGGCAGCAACGAAGTGCAACAGTTGCACACTTGACTGCTGGAGGTTGCGGTTAGCTCGTGGCTGGGCTCCAGCCTAGCTGCGACCCGCGGACAATCCTCAGGTTGTAGCGCCGGCGTCCTGCTGGAACAGTTCCAGCCAGGTTGCTGGTTGCGCCGTGGTGTATTCCTGACTGTGGTTAGGAATGCGGCAGTGCCGTGGCTGGGGTTTGCTCCTGGTTGCGGTTGCAGGTTTACGAGAAGCAGCTACTTCGTTGGTTGGGGATTACTCCCAGGCTGACGTGGCAGCAACAATAAAAAAAAGTTTTTATTTAAATTATTTTGTTTTAAATATATTTTCAAGATAAAATCTGATTTTATTTTGAGATAATATCAAATTTCAAAAGTTGTTTTTGATAATTATCCTTAATTAAAGTTGTTTATTTTGGATAGGATTTGTTAGAATATTCTGAGCATATTCCAAAAAGATAAAGATTGTTTTAAATAATGTGATTATCCCATAATTATTTTTGGATATAATTGATTTAAAATTTTGTGATTGGCTAGTAATTAGGATAGAATTTCCTAACATTGTTAGGATAATCTTTGAGGATAAAAATGATTTATCTTTTAAGATTAAAGTAAGATTTGATTCTATCTCATGACTAATTTAGAATATATGATATTTTATTGATGGTCATGAATAATATATGATATTATCTAATTGCATTAATTAAAATATGAGATATTTTGGTGCCATGTTTCCTTAATTATGAACATTCAATGTTGTAGTTTAGGAAAGCATGATGAGTGATTTATTATGTGTCACTTTATAATATATGATATTATTTACTGCTATATAATGACTAGTATGGCCCAGTAGATTACTAAATACGATCTGTGCACCGTGATGTATTTTTGTAATCTTAGTACGGTCTACGTACCGGTAAAGTATTTTTGTAATTTTATTTCATTTTATTTAAGTAGTAGATAGAAGAGAGTAAAATTACAAGTTACAGTTAATCCAAGAAATCCATGGAGTGAAGGCCCAAAGGAGCAAGATGGATGAGATCCATGAAGGTTCAAGTGGGAGCATTTACTTTATTAGTTTTCTTAGGATTAGGGGTCATGCTATGTCTTGTTTATGCATTCAGTTTATTATGCATGTTAGATTTTATTGATGTTTTGTGATGATGCGCTAGAGTTCACTATTTAATCACAACATAATAAATCTGGGTCCCAGTAATATTGAGATTGCTTTTCCAATCAAAAACCCGATGAAACCTTCGATATTTATGATGGGTCATGCTAAAACTGGGTGTCATAATATATCTAAGGGGAGTGGGGGTAAAACAAATTTTACAATTTTGATTGGTTATACTCAACAAGGTTACCTAAAGAGTTTAGAACCTTGAAGCTAAGGGTAATAATTAAACATGTGATGATTAATTATTCAACCAAGAGTTACAAAGAGTTGTAATCAGTAAAGAGTTTACTCACCTTGAAAATGTAATGGTTGATGGTAGGGCTAAAGTCCGGTCAATTATTGCACAAATAAAGGATCTTGGAATCATTTTATTCAATAGGGATCAAATTAAAATTGAATAAATGCTTTAAAGTTACCAATATTTATTTCGCTTATGGTACTTTAAATTTTATTAAACATAATTGAATTTTGCGTTTACTAGTATAAGTAACATGTTGTTCTAATTTTATTATTATATATAATCTCCTCGATTGAAAATAAAGTTGAGAAATATTCTCAAAAGGTTAAAAGATAATCCATAAAACTATATTCCAATTTTGCTAAGATGGTTCTAAAAGGCAAGTTTTAGAAATCCATGTCACATGTCTAAGGTTGGTTTTATTCAAAATGTTTGAGTAAAATGCCAACACATCTTCATTTTGAAAAGTGTTTCAAGGGATATAATGAGATGGGAGGTACAAACCCTCTAAAACACAAGCATAGAAGTCCAATAAAATCTCTTATTTTCAATATGATTGGATATAATAAAGTGATTGGAAATTTCTATGATCAAAAGTTGATCAAATGACGCTATTCTTCATCCATTTTATATAAGATTTAAATAGTTGATTAAACTCAATTATAAATAATGATTGAATAGACTTAGCAAAATCATGAAATGTGCGTAAAGTAGTTAAGCAAAGCATCATTTTGAACCTAAGAGAAGTGTTCTAAGTGGCTCAAATGGGAAAGGTTTAGGAATATATGAGGATTGCATTAAGAAGTTATAGGCCAAGAAATGCAAACAAGTTGCTACTTCTCAAACCTAGAACTACTCACATGCTAAAAGTTGTTATGAACAACAAATGTTTCCAATTGAATGGACCAATTCCAATTAATTACAGACTACCTCATATAGTTGGAAGGTAAAAGAATGGAAATGTTCCAATTTAAGAAGTATATTATAGAAATTAATTTAGCACATTGCTACTTCTTGGACATATGATGTCTTGTTTAGTTCTCTCTCATTAAGAATGAGGTTGAACTAAATGAAGAAATATGAATCTACAAGTTTAGAAGCAAATGTTGCTACTTCACAAGTAAAGTCTATGAGTATGGAAGCAAAAGTTGCAACTTTACAAGTAGAGCATATATTTCACCTTACCTTGTTATTGGCTAGAATTAAATAAATGTTATTCTCTCTTGCCATTATCAAAACACCATTCAATGTTAGTAATGACTAAGCATCAAAGATTCAAAAACGTGGAATAAATGTTATTCTATGCTTCATTGAGTCATAATGTGTTTTGAAATTGCTAAACAGGTTCAAAGTTCTATATGATCTAATATGTCAATTAATTCGAATGAAAAATGAACATTGCATGCGAAAGATCCAAAGGGATGAACTTTCAATATCATTGGATTATGAATCCATTGATATATGTAAATATCATTCTAATTTGAAAGTATTGACAAAGTCACCATTTAGAGAAATGATGACGAGAACTTAAGGTCGAATACATATCGATGTAAGAAAACCAAAAGTTCAAAGGCTAGAGACGGACAATGAAACTTCATTTGTGATATGATCACATGTGCTTAGTTGAAGCATAAGAGTGAAAATTTTGAAAAGTTCAAAATGTTCAGTATGAAGTTCAGTATCAACTTGACAAGATAATAATTGCATTACAATATGATTGTATTGTGAAAATTTGAGTCAAGACATTTACTTGGCAACACATTCAGAATATTGCGATATGATCGTAATAATGAAAACTTAAGCCAAGACCTTAAAGAACATTCAAGAGTTGTGAAATCGTTTTACGACAAACTCCGAAAGAAAACCTTATGAAGTGTTTATGAAGGGAGCAATCAATCTATATGAGATATATTTTGATAATGGATAAAATACCCTATCTTCCAACCATTATTCAGGGGATATACTTTTAAGATAAGTTACAAAACTAAACAAAGATACATAAGTCAAATCAAATTGTAGCAAAGGTTTCATATGTGATTTGGATAAGAAGAGTTCTTATAAAGTCTTTCTACAAAGCAAGGAATAAAAGTTGTATTAAATCGTTTAATGCACGATCAATTCCTATACAGAGCACAGGGTACTATCACACAAATCATACTTAGCACAAAATGTTTGTTGCTCAAGTAGGTGCCCTTATGGAAATTGTTCCAAAAGGTCAAGTTGGAGTAGTATAAATCTCGAAAGAGTTCGAGAAAAGCAACAAACAAACATGGCTCAAGCCATGGTTGGTTCACCCTATGCTAAAAAGTGCCTCCTCAAAAAGGCAAGTGGGAGTATAAGAATCTCGAAAATTTCGAGAGCCTTGAAAGAGTTCAAGAAAAGCTAATTCGAAAATCTTGAAGAAATTTGAGAAGTAATCGAATCAAAGCAACAATATGAGCATGATTCACCTCATGTTACAAGTGACAATGCATGGTCTCATTAAGTGTAATGGGAATAATAACCATGTGTCGAAGGTAGTACATTCCAAGTGCACATCCTCAATTGTCGTTTCTCATTGAAACTAAACAAAGTTGTTGTATAAGTTTCAATTGTTGCATCAAAACCCATAATGATGACTAGCATATGTAAAACTTAGTCAAAGAAATATGATTTCATATTGATTAAGAGTTCTAAAATATTCATTTTGGAACATGATGATTATGCAAGTAATAAATATGATTTGACAAGTTATGACTCCAAGTGGTTTAAAAACCAGGAAATCTGAAATAGATTCTAAGTCTGTAAGAAAGTGTATGACACTTGAATAATTTGCCTAATTGGGTGAGACCCATTATAAGCAAAACAGACAAGAAAGAATTTTTTTTTCTAAGTAAGCAAAGACTTGTTAAAGGATTCAACTAATTCATAGTATGACTATGACTACGACAAAAACTTTACATTAGTCATGTTGCAAAGATCTATTAAAGATATTTTAGTGATTACTACCTTATAAGATTTGGTAGATGGACTTCAAAACACTTTATTGAAATTGTTCATGAAAGAATATTTGTATATGATACAATCAAAAGTTTGAAGATCCAATAATCCTAGGGATGCATAGCATCATGGAGTTAGTGTTCTATCTTAATTTTGTGAGTAAATCAAATCGTTTGATGATCTCATAAAATGAAGAAAAGGTCTTGTGTGTATAAGATGTTTAGTGGGAGCTATGAAGTCTTCTTGGTCTAGTACAAAGAGCAATTGTTCATTTCTTGAAGGGTCAAGTGATGGCTAATGCATTTTGTATGAAAATCTTGAAGAAGAAGATGAGTGCATTTGGGATTCAAGATTTATAGAGATAGGTCTCGAAGGATGTTTGAGTTTTGGTTAAGAAACTTATATTAATAAGATTCTTATAAGGTTCAACATTATATTGAAAGGAGTTTCAATCCCATGTAACATGACACGTTGCTTAATGATTCAATACTTTGAGAAAGGTTGATGAAATTAAGGTCTTGAGTGATGATCCTTATGCAGTTTGCAAAGGATGCATCATGCATGTCATGGACTATACTCGTCTATTTGATTCACATGTTTTAAGAACAAGTGATGATAGATTTCAATTGAAATCCAATGTTACGTTGGAATACAAATCAGAAATTTCTAAGTTCCTTGTGAAAGGACGAAGGAAAATTCTTAGTGTATGGAGATGAAAATGATTATAAAATTTAGAAATTGCAAAATTCATGTTTATGAGAATGTCTCATGAACTCTACTTTCTAAACCCCTTCCATTTCCAAAGCATGAGAAACATGCTAATGAAATTGGATTGAGGCAAATGATGTAATTAGAAGTTGTATTTGTTTTTGGGGAAAAACAAGTTACATGTGTAATACATTCATTTGCAGAATTATGTTTTGAAACAAAGTTTCAATCTTGTTTAATCGTGGTTTCAAGATTAAATAAAATGTCCAAAATAATTATGGATTGATGGGCTCATCAGGTTAATTTATTTAAATAACCTGGTGAATGAAACCCCACAGGTGAACTAAATTCATACATTATTTAAGTTCCTAGTTCGGAATCATTAAAGTGGACATAAATGATTTCATAAATCGGACTAGCATGTAAGATTGATTGGATAGCGCAGTTTCATGGGCTATAGGAGCGTAATGAAGTTCAGTCAATCACATGGGTATGCATGAATGATGCATGATCAAACTATAAACCTACTTTGAAGTTCAAGTATAGAACTTCCGGATATATTTGTGGATTCCTTTGACATGAGTGGAACATTGATTTCATTCAATGATTGATGTAACTGTGTACATTCAAATGTCTTCCCGTAACTGGAGATTATAAAGGGCGTTTCCTGGTTACCTCATGATTTGAGTGGGAGCCTTGGTTGCCACAAGATTGGATAGAGTCTACCTATTTAATTAGGAATGTGTCTTGGCCCCTTGAAGAGGGAGAATTCAGAAAATGCATGGTCGTGCTCAAATGGATTACATAGTAACCATTTGTTTTGTAATTCTCACTTAGTTTTCAAGAAAAGATTTGTAGACTAATATGATCACGACATGAGATGCAATCATATTATCAAATCGACACACATTGACTTAAGGAATTTGAATATTGCGCACTTGTCTCAGACAAGTGGGAGATTGAAAGAATTGTGTCTTCAATAAGTGCAATTACTAGATATATCAAGGATCACTATTATGGAGATAATAAGTTCGTTCTCTTGGGGCGTCATCATCTGTTGCTAGACTATGAGAGATGATCTTTGGGCTAGTCAAATGGTCCAAAGCCCGCTAGAATGGATCCTATGAGGTCACACACAAGGGTATTGGGTTAAGCAAGTTAGAGGCCCATTCAGTGGCGTATCCAGGATTTTCGAAATGTGGGTTCGAAATTGTGAATAAAAAATGAAGATATTTTAATTAAAGATTTAATATATAAGTTTAAATTTTAGATTGCATTTAGATAAAATAAAATAAAAATAAAAAACAAAAAAAAAATCTACATATAAAAGCATTTTTCATATATTGGAATTGTGTCAATACATCATCACTAAATCTAGCACAATTCATATGTTTACTACTAATTATTGTTGTATGAGTAACATTCTAGTAGTTTTTTTATACAGTAAATGTAAAATTGCAACTCAATAACTTTTATCTCCAAATAATTTAACATTCTAACTTCTAACCCCAAAAGTATTACACACATATTAAAAACCCCAGCTAATATATACAAATGAATTAAACACTGCCAATTATATATCAAATAAAATATGTCAAGTAAGAATCTAACTCCGCAATTAACTATAAGTATTTAATTTGTCAATTATTTATCAAATTAGGCAATTAACAATCATCAAATATTAATAATAAGTAAAAATTTTAAAATAAAGAGTTAATTAAAACTCCTAGTTATTATACTGTGCTTAAACGCTCAGTGTTGACGGGGTCGGAGTTTCATTTACTCGGAGGAGTGGACGAATGGTGCGCAAGAAAATGGTAAATGGATGGTGGGTGCGTGCAGGATGTGGTGATGTTGAGTTAAGAGAAAGAAGGTTGAGGTTGGGGTTTCAATTTGGGGGGAAAAGGAGATAGGAAGTTTCTTCCATAATCGATTCAAAAAAATTAAAAAAGAAGATAAGGGTAGGATTCGAACCCTTGATCTACAACACTGGTTCAAGATAAAAATTACCATTGTGCAGCACTTCAACATCTAGGATAATGTCGCACAAATAATGATTATAACCATTTTTCCCAAAAAAATTGTGGGTTCAATGAACCCGTTTGAACCCCATGTGTATCCGCCCCTGGGCCCATTAATGGGCCTCATAAGCAATTAACTAATCATGAAATGGATTGGGCTAGCAGAGTTAGATTGGAAATAAGTTTTGGGCTTTTGACATGGGCTCTTATTTAGAGATGAGATCTATAAATAAGATCCATGCCTAGGGTTGCAATTAAGTAGTCATAATTCACACACAGTGTATTTTGACATCAAGGCAACCAAGCCAGACCCTAATTCCTCTCTCTATCTCACGGCTATCTCTCTCCTCCCCTCGTTCGTACGGCCGGCCACCTTGGTGGCGTGTGTGGTGGTTCGTGGTGGTTCATAGTGGTTCGTTGCTCACACTTCTCCGTAGAAGGTCAATTGAAGAGTTCAATTGCAACTAACTAGCATTAGTGGAGATCTTAATCTGTTCCCGTGGACCAAGTAGAGGAAACACGCTTGATGTTCTTTATCTCCCATTGTTCTTGCTCGATCGCTCGTGGAATCACGCTTCAAAGGTACGATTATATGTTCTTTATGTGTTATGCATTAGATCTTGGGATTAGGTACTGTATGAATATGATTCATGTTTTTCCGCTGCGTAGTACCTATAATTCCCTACATTTAAAGGGTACAAAGTCTTCATAATTCACAAAATCATCATGAAATCACCATCACTAAGAAACATCATCATCATCTTCATCAAGAAATATTCATCAAAACAACCAAGAGACACTCATGGAAATCATCATCAAAATAACCAACAACATCCAACAACATCATTTAAGAATCAAGAAAGGCAAACACATAACATCAATGCAAGATGAAACAAGGAATTCCTCAACAACAAAATTGGCCCACCGGTTCTTCCCCACAAAGAAAAGGTTCCCCTAAGCTAAATAAAAATACATCTCAACATCTCAACAATTCAAAGCAAAAGACCACATAATAAAAGGGATGGAGGATAAAGCACAAAATGGGGGAACTATTGACCACTAGTCCCGACATCATCATCATTGTTCTCCCCATCGTAGAAAAACCCGGATGGAGGACTATAAGGATCCCATCCCCCGTTATAGCCGGGTGACTAACCCTAATAGCCCCTAAAAGTTATCTTGTTGCCAAGGGCCAAAGGAGTGAATTGCTTGGGAAACTTAAGTGGAAAAGGATGGGTGGGGTCAACATAGGGGTAGTTAGGATCACCACTATAGTCGCTCTCACCAGTTACACGGTAATTGTAGTTACCGTGCTCACTCGGGATAAAACGGGTCTGGTGTTGGATCCTTGCGGACCCGACCAATAAGGGTATGTAATCTTGCCATCACCCCCTCTAGACGGTATGGGACCGAGTTAAGGCAGAAAATATGGAAATTTAACCGCGGGGGTGATATCTACACGATTAACACAAGCATAATACATTTGTTGTTGTTAGAGGAACATACCTTGTTGCATTTCGGTGATTCCCCTCATTTTGTTGTAGATTGCCTCAAAGTCTTGATCGTAAATCCCCTCCATGCGTAGTTGCATGCCTTGCATTTGAGCACAGAAGGCCTCCATGTTGGGGATGGAGAATTGTTGTTGTTATTGTTCATCGAGCACATCCTCCATCTCATCATCACCGTGGAGTCGGTTGCTCAAAGGGACGAACCATATATTGGGAGCATCCCGGTGCAAGGAGGTCAAGGTGGGGCTAGGAAGGTAGAACTGGTGCACGTTCCTTTAGCAACTAATCAAACACCTCATCGTCATTATCCTTCGCCAGGAAGTTCACTTGCTTAAGCTGTGAGATGTCGAGGTATAGCTTTTCTGCCTCCCATACCAGAGTATAAGAAGCTAGATAACGGCCATACCCAAGCTTGGAAGCCAACCTAGTGATCATGCTCCCACAAGTAATTTCCCTGGTCTTCCTTCCACCACTCACAGACACACAACTCCTCATAAAGATATGCCCCATATTCAACCTCCCACGTTACTCTTCTCTAGTGTCCAACCATAACACAACCAATTTGAGCTCTGACGTTTTACCCAAATCCTATCTTGGGAAAACCGAGTATCCCAAAAGTCGATGGAGAAATCGAAGACATGGTTGAAAAATATCACTAGCGAAGGAGTATCGGGTGGCAAACTTATCTAAGCTCGATATATCATTCCACCAAGAATTCTCCGCAAACCATTGAAGTGTTCATGCTCAAGGTGAAGAAGATCGACGCTCGGGTTGAAGTCTAGGGCCGCATTGAATTCGGCTAGAGATAGAGTGCGAGGCTCATTAAAGAGTTGGAAAGATATCTCAAAATCGGCATCACCTGCCATAGTGGTTGAAAATGATGCAAAGAATTCTCTTGTGAGTTCAATATAAGTGGTAACAAGTACTCACAAAATCACCAATCCTTAGGTTTACAAATAACACCCACAAATCTTCATCGATGCCTAATTTGATCATGTCTTGCCGGTGGTAGTGGCGAGAAGGTCTCAAGGTCCTTTTCTTGAAGTCATTTTATATTAGTTTGTGAAGTGGGTTTACGAATTTGAGACGTGGTAGAGGTAGAGGCTCATTGTTTTCTCGTGTTTGGGATGAGAGTGAGTTTGAAGGTGTAGGTTCTTCGATTGTTACTTTGGTTTTTCTCTTCTTTAAGGTGAAGGATTTCAAAATTTCAACATGATAATACCACAATGATGACAACCGAAAACCAATCTACTAATAAATAATCAACCACAAACACAATAGCAACACTACAACATCACACTACTCTAACAAAACCACCACAACAATCACCACAAAGCTACTAAGGTACCACAATATCATAGATTTCAACTTCTCTAATTTACCACCAAAATTGCACAAACGTGCTATACAATCAACAACAATACATGTTAAGCAAAAACAATTAAACAACAACAATTATAAGCATCAACATTGTCAAATTAATCATCAAATTAACCAAAAATGATACTACTACTATTCACAAGCATGAAAAACCAAATTCTCAACTAAAATTGATGAAACAATGTAAAATTGATGAGTGTGAGTTTTGGTAATATTTTGATGATAACATTAGATGGTTTTTAAATGGTGGTAAAATAAAAAAAATTTACAGGTGGTATTGTGGTTATTCTTAAAACTAGAACAATAATAATAGGTGGTAAATGTCAAAACTTTCTTAAGCTAATTAAATAAATGAAGGTATAAGATCAGATAAACATCAACTTGGGAAGTAAGTGAACAATAATTGATTTAGGTTATGAAAATAAATATGGATCAAATTTAAATTAATTCGGTTTTTAATATATACCAATACTTATAAAATCGAGAAAGTTGAATATTTTAAGTGGAAGGTTAATATATGGGAATAATTATCCTAAATTACCAATTATATTTGTGAAATTAGTATAAATAAAACAATTTCTAATAATCACATTAATATCTACGCTTTTTAGTTAGTTTAAATAATAATTTAAGATTAATTATACATTTTATTTTCAATCCCCATTATTGATGAATTTAAGTTCCTAATTATCATTGTTTCGGAGGCCCTCTTATTCTCCACACCATTCGACATACATCCTCATCAGGTAATCCCACCAGCATATTTCCCTCCCCACCTTTTGCTAGCCAAGACAATAGCCAAAACGTACCGAATAAATCCATTATTGCATGGTGTGACACTAGTACCTCCCATCATCACGCCTTGTACAAGGAAATAGAATGGCCAGGACCCTAGCCCCGATTTCATCGCCCACAGTCAAGCATACCTTACCAGCATCCCACCCACTATGTTGCTTGCGGCTGGTTATTGCATGTTGGTTCACATTTATCAATTGTATGTTGCGAATGTTTTCAATCGTATGGTTGTTGTGATGGCACCTAAAAGCTAGTGTTTCCCTCCGATTGATGTTATTAAGATCAATGTTGATGCTCATGTACCAATGAGTGGTATGGCTGGACTTGGTGTGGTTTACAGGAATGCAGAGGGTGTGACAATTGTTGTAGCAAATAAGAGAGTCGGTTTATCTTTGCTAGAGAATGTGGAGGCAATGAATATTCGGTATGGATTGCAGATGGCTCATAGATTGGGATATGCAAGGATTATGGTGGAGTTAGATGTCATTAATGTGGTAAAAGTAGTGACGACAGTTGAGAATGGTCTTTCCTCCAATGATAGAGTTAAGTTTGATTTTTGTACGTGTTCACATATTAAATGATCTTATAACATGGTGGCACATGTTATAGAAAAGTGAAAGATGGGACACAGGTGATAATGTCGAACTTGTACGATTGGGTTCCTGTAGGGAATATTTCAAGCATTACCCCAAACTTGAACTCCACTGTGATCATACACTTAAGCATGGTGGTGTCCAAAGGGAAGGAAGCTAGAGCAAAAGAGTCGCCAACAAGTTTTAGGAATTTGTAAACCGTTCACAGGGTGAAGGTTACACCCCTTAACGATCCATGAGATTGTCAACTCCCATAGGTCTGGAACCATGACTAGAAGTTCGAGGATGAAGGTACAAATTCAATCTAAAAGAGAAAGAACCTGCCATAATAATAGGCCTCTACTTTATCCTTCTCGTATTCATGTGCACTTTCTGACTAACATGCAATCAATAGGTTTACCATAAATCTGTTTAATATATGTTGGTTGAATATTAATGCACATACAAAACTATTATTGGCGATCACTTGAATTATAATCAAATTAACCTAAGCAAGATTATTAATTATCTTATTAAGCGTGATTACAAGTACAAATTCCCTTCAAACATGTATAAAAGGTGTGATCAAGCAATAACAATATAAATCAAGCAACATAATAATAATAAAAATAATAATTATTAAAATAATCATATTAATAGTAAAGCATAATAATAGCAATATCGTAGGCATGATACTAACAAGATTAATAACAAACCCTAGCATGTCACTAAACAATAAAAATCAAAGCTTTAGCCCTAACATGATACTAACATGCTATTAAGAAAGAAAATAGGAAGCATCATAGAAATCATAATTGACATTAGGAACTTATTATTATCACCCTAAGCATCATACTAAGAAAAGCATCCTAACATGATACTAGGAATCAAAATAACAATCTAAACATGATTTATATATCATAATATCAATTAAACAATTAAAGTACTTACTTGGATGCCTCGTACCTCTTTCTAATAACAAAATACACACGTTTGTAACTTCAAGGAAAATATTAAAATTCAAGGAATTGAATTAAATTAAATAATTGAAATAGAGATTTGAGACCAAACCCTCAGAAATATCAAACCTTTCACGTCTAGGGTGAAGGCAACTTCGAACTTGGCTAGGTGTGTCTAGTGCTAATGTATGAGGAATTGTGTTTGTAAAAGGCTAGGTTTAGAAAGAGAATAAGCTTTAGCTGAGAGAGAGAAGAATTAGAGAATTCTGGTTGAGAGTTGATGATTAAAAATGGAGGTATAAGAACGCTTTTTATAACGAAAATAAGCCGGAATTGATAAAAAAAAGAATCGGAGTTTCGAAAAGAATAAAACACGACGCTGTCGCCACACACACCCCTGTCGCCAAATGACAGAGCTTGTCGCTAGGCGACAGACTTGTCACCGCAGCGACAGGCCTGTCGCCAAGCGACAACCTGTAGTGCGGCACTGCAGACAGTTTTTCCACGCGTTTTCATATTTTGATAAAATTTAGGCGTACAAGGGATAAAACTGTAATTTCCTTTAAAACACTTCTTTTACTCTAAATAAAAGTCTTAAAACTCAATTATTAATGCTAATCATATTAGGATTCAAAAGAACCTTCTAGAAGATTCTAGAAGACTATAATAAATCCTAATTTCATTAGGAATGATAAATCATAATAATCCCTCTATATCACTGGACCGCGTATAAAGATCAAACCGGGCCCAGTTTAGTTATTTGGCCATAACTTCCTCATTATTCATCGGAATTGGGCTTATAATATATCGTTGGAAAGCTCTTTTTGAGCCCTATCCAACTACACTATTATTGGACCCTTGCTATGGACCAAACTAAACTGGATTGGCTATTTTCATAAAATAGGTTTTCGAAAACAGAAAGAGAGAATTTTAATAAAAACTTAACCGCAACACTAGACTTTCCACACTTTCACTTCGTTCGATTATGATTCAACGTGAAAGGTATTCATCACTGGGTTTGGTTTTGGGGAGACACATTTGGGTGTCTACAGTTCCTTTCATAAAAGTATCATAACTTTGGCATAAATGGACATGACTTAATTTGATGAATAAAAGCTTTATCTTTCCTTCCAAAAAAAAAAAAAAACGATACTAATTAGCCCATTTTTATGTTTTACTAGAAATCATGCATGATCATGGAGGAAATCTTTTGAGCTCTTTTTTTGTTTCCTTAGATAAGGTCATAAGATTTTGTTTATAATTTTGTATATATATTATTAAGGAAAAATTGCCCAGAATAATCCCACCTTTGGGCCGTCCGCCCAAAATAATCCCACCTTTTGATTATTTTTAAATAATCCGACCTTTATACCAGATCCGCTCTAAATGGTCCCGAGTGACTAGTCACCGGTTGAAGAGGTAACATTTTTTTAATTAAATTTAATTTACACATGTCACAACTTGATTGGTTCAAAATAAAAAAAAATAAAAAAAAAATAAAATCAAAGTTTCATCCACCAGTCACCACCATCCCCGCTACCACCCAAACCCAGAACCACCACTACTACCACGAAAACAAACCCAGGAACCACCGCCACGACGCCACCAAACCAGACCCGAAACCAGATCCTGGAACCACCGCCACCGAACAAGACCCCAGCCAAGCCAACCCCCAAAACCCCCTTTGAAAATTCAAAAACCCGACAAACCAGAACCTGTTAGTTCGACGCGGCTGGACAAATCAAGAACCTGGTCGGCGCGCCGGAGCTAGGTTTAAGGGAGATCGACGACGCGGCTAAAAATTGTGGTGGCTCGCCTGGGTTTTCGCGAAGGAGTAAGGGAGAGGGTTGGTGGTTTAGGGGAGGGGGAGGGGTCGCGCGCCTGAGTGGGGTTTAAGGCTGGCCGGAGTCGCGTGGCTGGCCGGAGCTGTGTGAATGGGGTTGGTCGGAGCCGCGTGAATGGGGTTGGCCGGTTTGGGGGTTGGCTTGGGTGGTGGATGGTTTTTGAATATTGATTTTTTATTTTATTTTTTAAAAAAGATTTATTTTATTTTTATTTTTATTTTTATTTTTTTGACCAATTACAAGCTGCCACGTGTATGGTAACTTGTTATAACAAGTTAAATGACCGGTTGGGATCAGTTATAGCGGAGTGGGTATAAAGGTGGGATTATTTAAAAATAATCCAAAGGTGGGATTATTTTCAGCGGACGGCGCAAAGGTGGGATTATTCCGGGCAATTTTTCCTATTATTAATAAATCAATTAATTAATAAAAAAGTCATCAGTCATCAACAAATAAATCTAAATTAACAAATACATAAAATTTAATCATATATAAAGGTTTCCTTCATCAAAACTATGATCGTTGAGAAGATCTTGCAATATAGTACATCCCTTATATACATCGCTAATAAATGCAACCTTATAGGAAAGAAAAAGATTTATTGTAGTTGTAAGGATGATTATTATATGATTTGCTTGAACATATTTGATAATTCGACAACCGTTGCGATAATGCCGAAAAAGATGATTACTTTTTTTTTTATTAAGCTCTGCCACACAGATAAACCCTAACAGAAAATAACCGACTCTATTTAGGGATATAATTAACCATAAAAAGACAGGGAACAAAAATAAAAATAAAAAATAGTAATTCTAAAATGAGAACTCGAACCAAATTCATAGGTTAAAAGTGCGAACCAAATTCATAGGTTAATGATAAAGCAAAATATTATTAAAGTAAACTATTTTACTTTAAAAGTATATATCTAATTATCCAATCCCTTGCACAAATTTTTGTACCTTTAATGAAGAAAACATATTAATTATCATCAAGAAGCAGCTTTAATAATAAAAATTTCAATCTCAAAGATTAAAGAATTGTTTTTGAAAAGTGTTCATTAATTTATTATTATAAGCAAATAAAAAGTTAGTAAAAATAAATAAAACCATTCACAAGGTAAATGAAATTACTGTAAAGTAAATAAACTAGAAATTTTTTTGAAAAGTTATGTAATTACGACAATTATTTTTTCACCATATATCCTTGAAAATTTTAAAATTCACCATATACCCATGAGTTGTTATAAAAATTTACTATATACTCCTACTGACAATTCACCATATACCACTAAGTTGTTACAAAAATTCATCGTATCCCCTAATGACAACAAGATGAGTGAAATTTGGTTAATTATGTCTCGAAATCACCTTAGATCTCTCCCCTATCAACGAAACCACTCCTCTCCTTTCTTCGATCAACCCCAAAAATTACTCTTAATCTCCATAACCATATCCGTATAAATGATTTTAAGGATGAGAACAGAAAATATGGGGTGGTTTTGAGGGTGGGAAAAAGGAATCTGGTTGGTTTCGGGGGCATGAGAATGTAATTAGGGTGGTTTTGGGTTCTAATTAACCCTAATGACTGACGAAGTTAACAATTATTTGTCACCAAGGATAAATGGTGTATTTTTGTGAAAACTTGGGGTTAGGGTTGTACACCAGTCCAAAATCGGACCGGACCTGACCCAACTTGAATTTACCGGGACCTTTACAAATTGATACTTAAAGACAAGAGACGGTTCCGGTTTATACCTAAAAATCCAGGTTCGATCCGGGTTTGGACCTGAATAGACCTGATTATTGATTTGTTTCGTTTTTTTAAAAAAAAAATTAAATAACATGTTGGGCCTGTTTATGGATCTATTTAGACCTTTTTTTTTTGGTAAATAAGGAAATTTGATTACAAAAAGAGAACAATTACAACTTACAAAATTAGCCAAGTTGCAACCCCCACCACTACACAACCCCAAAGGCAAACAAACACCAAAACAACCCAAAACTGTAAAAGGCCACCTTCTAGGAAGGGTTCCTAAAACAAAAAGAGACAACATACTGGAATCAAGCAAAGAGGCACCTTTTAGGAAAGTTCCACTTTAAAAGGACAAAAAAAAATCACTTACAAAGAAGCAAAAGCAAATCACTAACGGGACATCTACAAGCAACAACAAAAATCATATCCTTAAAAACAAAATCTATAGTTTTATAGCTGTCTATAAACACCACGACATTCCAAATTGAGTGAACAACTTCAGCAAAACATATTGTACATATCCTGTTTCTGGTATTGGCCTTCCTGCAGTACTTGATAATCCATTTCTGCTCACTCTGGAAATCTTGTATAAAATTCCTACGACCAAGAACATTTAAGATATGTCTCCAAATATTCTGAGAATAAGGGCACGAGAAATAGAGGTGAGAAACACTCTCATTTGCAGCCTAATAGAAAACGCAAGTAGGATCACAATTGATATGCCACTATAATAACATGTCCTTAGTAACCATTCTATTTTGCAAGGCAAGCCAGGTAATGAAACCACTCTTTGGAGAAGCTTTGTTGTTGTAAACAATCCTTTTCCAATCCATTCAACCTTGCTTCCTTGAGGTCTAAGCTTAGCATATAGCTTAAAAATACTCATCTTGCCATTATGAACAACATTGGTTCATACAACCACACTGTCAATACAATCCCTGCATTTTAGAATGTTTTTGAGAACCTAATAACATTTCTTGGGTATACTAGCAGTCTAAAAATGCTTATTACTAAAGTAATAAGTATGCACCCATTTAACCCACATGTTAACAGCTTTTTGAGCAAAATCCCAAAGAATCTTGCATATAGAAGCCTTGTTCCAATCCTTTAAGGAAGTGATATTCCAACCTCCAAAACGTTAGGCAAAGTCATATGTTTCCAAGCAACGGGAGCTTTTTTAGACATGTCACCCTTCCCTGTCCAAAGGAAAACTCTTAATCTGGTTTCAATCTCTCTCAAATTCTTTTTGGAAAGAATGGAAATCTAAGCCCCATAAGTCTGGATTCCAAACAAAACACTCTTAATCAACTAAAGTTTGCCTGCACAAGAGATATTTCTAGCAGTCCAACATTCAATTCAATAAGTTTCTTGGAATAAAGAGGGACCCCAAGATACCTAAAAGGAATATAACCCCTAGCAACTCCCAAAATATCCTGCAAATTAGACATTTCATCCTCAAGCTTCAGAAAATTCCTGAAAAATCCTTAAGATGTCAGATCTAGCAAACAACAAGTCATAAGCAAACATAATGTGAGTTATACCAAGCTTCTCACATCTATGGTGAAAATTGAAGTTAGGATCAGTAGTCATTTCCTTCAAAAACCTAGATAAGTATCCATACAAGGGGCAAAAAGAAAAGGTGACATTAGATCACCTTGCCTCAAGCCTTTCTTAGCCTAAAATGGCTTTAAGGGATAGCCATTAATCATAATAGAACAAGAGACAGAAGAAACACAAGCCATAATCCAACTAACCATTTTAGCAGGACACCCAAGTTCATCAAGAACAGTTCTTAAAAAAGACCACTAAATAGAGTCATAAGCCTTTCCGAGATCTATTTTAAGCATACTTCTAGGAGTAATGAACATGTGAGAGTAACCCTTAATTAGTTCAATAACTTACAGAATATATTCTCCAATATGCTTCCCTAAGATAAAACCTGCCGAGCTTCATTAACAATAATTCCAACAACTTTAGCAAGGATGCTAGTGATGACTTTAGAAATCAATTTGTAGACCAAAGTACAGCAATCAACAAGTCTATACTCCTTAACATAAGAAGGATTTTGAACTGTAAGCACAAGAGTAACTATATTACAGTTACAATGCTTGAAAAGCTTACCATGCTCAAAGAATTCCATAATTGCAGAATATATATCAACTTTGATGATATGCCATGCTTCTTAAAAGAAAACAGCATTAAAACCGTCAATGCTTGGAACTTTATCATTTCCAATCCCAGCAAGAGCTTGATTAATCTCACTACAAGTAACTTTAGCATTAAGGACCTCAATAGAGATTGTAGAAAGTTAGTTGCCCGATCTCATAGTTTGTAAGTCAACACTAGGAAGAAAAGAAGCATTGGAGCCTAAAAACTCTTTATAAAATCCCACAATCCACTACTAGAAATTCCATGGTTTTGAGATGCTTTTAAGCTTATTTTCGTCATAAAAAAGGTCAAATTTTTTTCTCTCGACGTTATTAAAAAGCGACGAAAAATGTGAGTCGAGAAATTTATTGGACGCCAAAAGGTGACACAATTTTCGACACTTTTTATTGTCCAAATTTTTATACAAAAAGTCATAAATAGTATTTGTTCGAGCACTTTATTGGATTTGGCGACGCTTTTTGGTGTCCAAAATCTCAAAATTTGCGACTGTAAGGAGGGTGTTCTCATCGAAGAGGATCCTTCATTAGATGCCCAACACTTGTTAGGTGTATTAGGATTTGAATTCCTGACTGTTTGGGGGACCTTGAATTAGAATTGATCTTGTCATCACGCTTTTCTTATAAGAAACAAGTAGGGAGTCGCCAATGAGTTTTAGGAAAACTCATAAACCTCGTTCATGCCTTTCTCCCATGTAGAGTTCATGGGATAATTAGCACGAATCGTAAGTTTACCCATGCCCAAATTGTTCAACATAAACCAGAAATGAGTTTGGGAGCGAGGGTACTAAAATAACGTTCCTTTTAGGGAGGAATAACTATTCTAGCCCTAGTGCGACCTCTACTAGCTCTTCCTTTTTCACAATTTCATCACCAAACAATATGCAACGCAATACCTAAAACTAATTTAGTTGATTTTATTTACACGCATTAATCATGTAGGAATTACATTGCAAAAGTCGTTATTCTTATTTAATCAATATTCGTGAAAGAACCATAAATAAACAATATTCTCCTTGTCTTAAGTGATAAAACAACAATTAATTATTCAAATTCTAGTTGATTAACGAAAGAGTACTATATGAATTAATTAATTAATAGTTTTGTAGACACCCGTTCGTGTCTCCCCAAAACCAAACCCAGTAATGAGTGCCTTTCACGTCGAATCATAATCGAATGAAACGAAAGTGTGGAAAGGTCTAGTGTTGCGGAAAGTTTTTATTTCTTTTCTTTTCTCTTCTCTCTGTTTTTGAAAACTTTATTTTAAGAAAAGAGCCAATCTAGTTTGGTTGGTCCATGATATGGGTCCAATAGTGGTGTAGTTGGATGGGGTTTGCAAAGACCTTTCCAACGATATATTATAAGCCCAATTCCGATGAATATTGAGGAAGTTATGGCCAATTTACTAAACTGGGACCGGTTTGAGCTTTAAATACGGCCCAAAGATATAGGGGAGGGCCTAATATAATTTATCATTTCTAATGTAATTAGGAATGGTATTGGTCTTCTAGAACATTCTAAAAGGTTTTATCATTCTTAATTCAGTTAGGACTCTTCAGAGTTTTAATCAAGATCAAATAGCATTTTCGACTGAAGTTATATTATTTTATCTTCCAGTACGGGAAATTTATCAGATTTTCGAAAACGCGTTGAAATCCAATTTGGCGTCCAACCCCAGGCCTTGGCGCCTGGAATCAGGATTGGCGCCAGACGCCAGCCATTGGCGCCTGGCGCTAGCCACTGGTCCTAGCGCCAATGAGCCAGGGCTGGAGCCAAGTTAGTTTTATGGTCTTCAGACTCTGTTTTGATAAATTATCTTTTTGGATGATTTTCTCTATAAATATCTTATCAAAAACTCCGTTTTCATTATCAATTACCATTCATCAACTCTCTCCATTCATCATCTACATCATTCATTCATCAATTTTCAATAACATTAATCTTTTAGCATTCTTTCTTCCTTGCTTTTTTTAATACAAAATTCCGTATTCGCAAGATCTAGAAACACCTAGCCATATTCGAAGTTGCCTTCGCCCTAGACGTGAAAGGTTTTAATTTCTGAGGGTTTGGTCCCAAATCTCTCTTTCAATTATTTAATTTAATTGCTTTGATTATTATTTTTCCTTGAAGTTACTAACGCGTGTATTTTGTAATTAGAAAGAGGTACAAGGCATCCAAGTAAGTACTTTAATGGTTTAATTGATATTATGATGTAGAAATCATGTTTAGATTGTTATTTTGATTCCTAGTATCATGTGTAGGGTAACTTTAATATCAAGTATGATTAAAAGTATGATGCTTCCTATACTCTTCCTAATATTTATAATTATTATTATGATTATGATTGATTATTATTATTTATTATGTTGCTTGATATGCATATTATTTTATTTGTTATTGCTTGATCACCTTTTATTGCATGTTAAAGGGAATTTGTATTTGCAATCACGCTTAATAAGATATTAATAATCTTGTTAGGTTAATTGTGATTATAATTCAAGTGATCGTCAATAATAGTTTATTTGTGCATTAATATTCAACCAACATAGATTAAACAGGTTTAGGGTTAATCTTATTGATTGTATGTTAGTAAGAAAGCGCACATGAATACGATCAAAATAAAGTAGAGGCCTATTATTAGGGCAGGTTCAATCTCTTTTAGGTTGGATTTGTACCATCATCCCCGGACCCTTATTTGGTTCATGACCTTATGGAGTTGACGATCTCTTGGATCGTTAAGGGGTGTAACCTTCACCTCGTGAACGGTTTACAAGTTCCTTAAAAACTTGTTGGCGACTCTTTTGCTCTATCTTCTTCCCTTTTGGACGCCACCGTACTTTAGTGTATGATCGCAGTGGGGTTCAAGCTAGTGGGATTTAAAGGCTTGAAATAATTCCCTACAGTTTTTGGCGACTCCGCTGGGGAGGATTTCTATTTTAATTCCTGAATTTGTTTCGGAAATGATTTAGAATGGGTGGATGAGACTCGAAAAGTTCTAAGTATTTCATGTGCGTAATTTTGATTAACATTATTGTCATATGCATAAAAAGGTTCTCATTGGAAAGACCATCCGTAATGAGTAAAAAACATAAGGATTTTACACGTAGGAAATTTGAGAAATGTCTTTCACAACTAGGACTGAAATAACACCGCGCGAAAGTGGATGATTTTATTGAGCACAGAAAGCTACTGAGGCATGTGGGAAGTAGCGTCAGGGCCAGATCTTGGCGCCACACTTTTTTTCGTAGCGCCAGACGCCAGTATTGGCGCCAGGCGCTACAGTTAAAAGTTGGCACCAGTCTCTGTTTGCTGGCGCCAATTTCCCCCAATACCGAGCCAGAAATATGCGTTCTAATTTCGACCGGTTTTTCGTATTGTTTGCTCGATCCTACTTCCTGATTGAATTTTTTCTCACTTTTCTAAAACCCATATGTGTTCTACATATGGACAAAACCCTCTGGGAATTCATGCTCTATCTACCTAATTGAACGCTCCTGGCAACAAAGGGTACATCTGAGAGGTTGAATTCACCAAACCATGGAAGTGAGTTTTTTCTAAAAACTCACGGTGTCCTATCCACACGTGTTAACCCTTCACGGTTAGGCTTCTACGCGGTGCATCTGGTCAATTAACCATGGACCCTATTTGACTAAAACATATCCCGAACTTTAGAGGACTAGAGCCATGGTTAGGTTGCGAACTCATTGCATCATATTGTGCCTACTTGACTACTTGTGCATTATTTGTTGTGCATATATATTCTATGCTCCTCCTAACCGTTTGTTGATTTGTGTTGAGATTATAATTAATGACTTAAAGAACTTTGCCTAATTAATTAATTAATTCGAGTCAATAAAGTTTTTTCTTCCTTTAATCGGAATTGACCTAGTACAACTTTAGGCATACCCCAGTTGACTAATAATATCGAAAACAGTCCCAGACCGAGGCTCCAATATTGGTGCCAAAATATGGGCTGTAGCGCCACTGTATGGTGTGTAGCGCCAGACATTTACTAAAAGGTCTGGCGCCAACCACTATATTGTGACGCCAGTCCTTTCGCTTGGCCGATAGTTCGAATTATTTGTCGAGTCATCACCTAATGTCTAATTAATCAGTTTCCTGTTTAATTCGGTTAATTTTGCTGGCAATAATGCTTAATTGATTTAATATTCGAGTTTAGGCACTAAGTCCCATGGTCTTACACAAGAGTCCAAGCGTGTCACTTACACTCAATACACACACCAAAACACATGTCTTGACCATGATTAAGGGAGTCTTGTGTGTGCGCGTCATTTTTCGTCATTTTTTTAGGGGGGTAAGTCGGATATTAATCCTACAATAAATAATAGTACTTAAGTTCCCTAAACACATGTACATTATTGCTCCCTAAAAATATGCATACTTTTTGCATACCCTTTTTTACATACCCCTTTTTTTTTTTTATAAAAACCATAAAGTCAAATTGATTCGAGTCAAGTAATTAAAACGCAAACTGGCTTAATTTACAGCGCGTGGTCAAGAAAGGAAGGACGATTAATCAAAGATAACCTCTTCGTACAAGTCCAACTTTTCGACAAACCTATAGCTCGCAAGAGGAAAGTAAGAGTTATAATGGCAACTCAGGAAGAAGTTAACGATCTCAAGAACCAACTGGCTACTGTAACTGAGACACTAAAGCTTCTCGCACTTAAGATCGAGGATCCCGCGAAGCAACAACAAATGGACCTCATGAAAGAAAGCCTAAGAAAGTTGTCCAACGACTACAAGTTTCAAGAACTCACATCCCAAGGGGTCTCGGTGGATAAGGATCTTCTTCCGCAGAAGTTCAGTGTCAACGACATCCCAAAGTTTAGGGCAATCGACAACCCCTACTTCCATCTAAGGGCATTTTGAAACAATAATGAGTATCAAGGGTATCGATAAGAAAGTTTTCCCTTCTCCGTTCTCGCTATCTCTCGAGACCGTTTGCCAACAATGGTTCTTTTCTCTTGAAAAAGAAAAGACCTCTACCTGGGAATCCGTAGCAAACGCTTTCGTTGATAGGTACAAGTGTAACGTTCAAGTCGAAACTGACCATAGAGAACTTGAAATCCTCAAACAGAAGGAGAATGAAGGCTTCACATCTTTCTTTAACAAGTGGAGAGAAACCTCAGCTAAAATGATTGAGGTACCAAGTGAAAAAGAGTCCGTGAGATTGTTCATTAAAAATCTGCAAGAAAAATATTCAAAACATCTTAAATATCAAAATAACCTTCATACCTTTAAGGCTGTTTATGATATTGGGATTAATATTGAAGATGACTTAGCTAAATCTAAAGCTGCCAACAATAACTCCAAGAGTGGCTGGAAAGGAAAGAAGAACGACAATCCTTCTTCTTCCAAAATCGCCCACTCAAATAATGTTAGCACCTTTAATCTAGGAGAAGTCCTCGCCATGAACAATCAGAGACAAAAGAAACCCTTTAGGAGAAACTTCACTCCTATTGGCATGAGTTATGACACCGCGTTTGATCGACTAAATGCAAAAGGTCTTATAACTCCCATTGGACCATTTGGAGATCCACTAGTCGAGAAGAGGTCGCCTAATTGGAACCCCAATGCACATTACAAATATCATCAAGGTAGGGGCCATTCTACTGAAAGCTGTGGGAAGCTTAAGGAAGCTATACAAGACCTAATTGACAGTAACAAGCTGTCGTTGCCCCCTGCCAGTAAGAAACCGAGTATTGACAATGCACCTCTAGCTCACACATTGGCTATCTCCGATGAAGAAAGCGAAGTTGACCCCTCATCTCTCATTAAGCCTGTCAAAGAAACCAACGTCGAAGAGGAAGAAGAAGAGACCTTTTTCGATGTCAAAGATAATCTTCTAGAATCAGCAAATGAGGTAGAGATACAAATACTCACACTGTATCTGAAGGAGACATTGCAACTGTTACATGAAACTCTCAAAATTTTGAATGAACTTCACAAGGAATATGATGAAGAACCTAAGAGAGAATTCACACCAGTAAAAACGACTTATGAGGCAATACACTTTCCCTTACAAGTCACCGAAAAACCCAAGAAGAGCAATAAAGTTTATACTCCAATTGGGATCCCGTATACACAAATATTTGAAATGCTCTCCGAGAATGGCAAGGTCAAACCTCTCGAACCGAGACCATCTGAATCATTAAAAAGGATAGATAGATATTACTGTCAATACCATCAGTCAGGAGGACACACCCTAGAAAACTGCTTCAAATTCAAGGATTTGGTGCAGAAAATGATTGATAGAAAGGAATTAGTCCAAGTTCAACAAGAAGAGGACATAAATGTTAATGGAGTATGGGACAGTGATGAAGAAGATGTCTATCTAAAAGACATATTAGGACCTTCACCTTCTGCATCATACACCACGGACGACATTTGGGCTGAAGAAGATTCATCAATAGACGTCCTCACAAGATCCGGAAGAATACAACCTCCCGTTTCAACACAACCTATGCCTACTATACAACAAGTTCCCATACCTATCATCGAAGACAATGACATGGTTAAACAATTCAAGAAAACAAAAGTGGAGATGAATGTATGGAAGCTTCTGGAAACATCTCTAGAACATAGGTTAGCTGTGATGAATGCCTTGGACAAAATCGGGATAGATTCTGACACCACTCCTGAGGGACTAGCTAACTTCCTCACGAGTGACCTCCATAGTCCGATTAATCTAATCACCTTCTCTGATAAAGACTTACCCCCGGAAGGTGACAAACACTACAAGGCGTTAAACCTCACGGTAGTCTGCAAAAGAATGAATGTTCCCATGACTCTTGTAGACAATGGATCGGCTATTAATGTCTGTCCACTTAGGACTGCGAGGATGCTCGACATAAAGGATGAGTATTTAACTCCGTCCACACAAGGAATAAGAGCTTACGATAATACTCGACGTCAAGCTCTTGGCAAAATAACCCTAAATGTGACGGCAGGGGCAATAGAACATGCTACTACTTTTCAATTGGTAGACATCAAAGCCTCATTCAATCTGTTGTTAGGACGCCCTTGGCTCCATGATCTAAAGGCCGTCCCTTCATCTCTCCACCAACAAGTGAAAGCCATAGTTGGAGGAATCCCCATCACCATTGATGCTTCGCCAATGAGGATCAAATCAATAGAGAATCCAATCATCAACGTGGAGCACGACGAAGATGATGAAGACCTATGGGGCTTTAACGAAGAAGTCTCCTTAATCCAAGAGGATGAAAGGACATCTCTTTGCGAAGACCCCCATTCCAAAAAGTTTATCAACACTATGCTAAAGAAACAAGGACACTTCCCTGGGATGAACTTAGGAAAGAAGAAGGGGATAGAAAAATCGATAGAGTCACCTGGCCTCCCTAAGCTAGATACTTTCGGACTTGGTTTCGAACCGACTCGGAAAGATCTCAAGCGAGCCCAGGACAAATTGAAAGCACGTAGGGACGCTCGTATTCAAAAGAAAGCAATTCCAATGGATCAGTACCCCCTTACGCTTAATGGTCAGTTTATAAAAGAAGGAGAGGACTATCCATGCCATGAATTTCCCGAACCATTTGTTGTAAATGGCATACGACAACCAGGATTCGAGATTTTTCTGGATTGCTACTTCATTGGCGAAATCCCAACTCCTGTCCATAAGGAGAAAGCACCTCCATGTTTTGACTTTAACGTCATGGGATTACTGTTTGGGCGAGAAAAGAATGAGCCAGTTTTTGAGGAAGATAACTCCTCACTCATTCAAACGGTCCTACAAAGCGAAAACTTCGACCCTTCAAAACTAATTACTCCAGCTGAAGGATTATTGCAAGGGTGGCGCAAGACTATCAAGGTGACCACTCCGAGTGGGAGGAAGATATCAATCACGACAGGACAAGGGCCAATGTTTGAAGAATCGTCAGAGTCAGAGTCAGAGTCTGAGTCAGAGTCTTTCGCTTTAGAACCTTCTAAGGCTTTAACTATAACGCCTTCCCTTCCTATTTCTTCTCCTAGGATAGTTAGTGATCCAGTCCCTGAGGACATATCACTCTTTGATGTAATGATCTCAGAGTATAATAATATCGCTCATTCTCCTTACTTCTCGTGTTCTTCCCTAACCCAAGATTACGAACATTACTTAGCTAACGATGAAAAAGATAAAGAATTTATTAAAGCAATGGAAACACTTGAAAAGAAAACACCAGTAATTGAAGAGACTGAAACAGTTGACATCTCAAATGATTCAACTCATAAAAGAGAAGTCAAAATTGGACTATCAAGAAAGAACCGATTTAATTAACTTGCTTAAAGAATTTATCGATATATTTGCTTCGTCATACGAAGATATGCCAGGCATTAACAGAGAAATAGCTCAACACACTATACCATTAATTCCAGGAACGAAACATGTAAAACAAAAGTTGCGTCAAATGAAACCCGACGTAGCACTTAAAATAAAAGAAGAAGTTCAAAAATAAATAATTGCAGGTTTCATCAAGGTATCCAAATACCCCGAATGGGTCGCCAACGTCGTCCCAGTTCCAAAGAAAGACGGAAGGGTAAGGATGTGTGTCGACTATCGAGATCTAAATAAGGCAATTCCAAAGGACGACTTCCCTTTGCCACACATCGATATTCTGGTAGACAACACAACAAATCACGCGCTTCTCTCATTCATGGACGGATACGCAGGGTACAATCAGATTCTCATGGCGGAAGAAGACATGGAGAAGACAACTTTTATCACACCATGGGGCACTTACTGTTACACGGTAATGCCATTTGGGTTGAAAAACGCAGGTGCTACTTACCAACGTGCAGCAACTGCCTTGCTTCATGACATGATGCACAAAGAAGTTGAAGTATATGTCGACGACATGATTGTGAAATCAAAGGACCGTCCAGGCCATCAAGTAGCCTTAAGGAAATTTTTCGAAAGGCTAAGAAAATACAATATGAGGTTAAATCCATCAAAATATGCTTTTGGAGTCACCTCAGGCAAGCTCTTGGGGTACGTCATAAGCTCTAGAAGAATAGAGATAGATCCAACCAAGATTAAAGCAATCATGTCGATGCCACCGCCCAAGACCGAGAAACAGATTGGAGGATTCATTAGCCGGTTGCAATACATAAGCAGGTTCATATCAAAACTAACAACGATATGTGAACCAATCTTCAAAAAGCTCAAAAAGAATGTACCAGTAATATGGGATGACGAGTGTCAAAAAGCCTTTGACCGGATCAAATCCTATCTTGCAAATCCTCCCGTATTAGCGCCAGCACTTCCCGGAATACCTCTTAGGTTATATTTGACGGTTACCAAGGAGACAATGGGAGCCATGCTAGCACAAGAGGTAGAAAACAAAGAGAATGCAATCTATTACTTAAGTAAGAAGATGCTCGAATACGAAACACGCTATACACCCCTCGAGAAATTGTGCCTCGCTTTGGTGTGGGCCACAACTAAGTTGAGACATTACATGTTGGTGCATACCGTTTTCGTGGTATCTCGATTAGATCCACTCAAATACTTGTTCGAAAAATCAACGCTCAATGGACGTATTTCAAGATGGATAGTCAACTTAGCCTAGTTCGATGTGCGGTTTATGCCACGAAAAGCTATTAAAGGACCCGTGGTGTCAAACTTTCTGGCAGATTTTCCAATAGAAGACTCGACACCAATACAGGACAATGAATTTCCAGATGAAGACTTGATGGTCACCGAAGATGATACTTGGACCTTGTATTTTGACGGAGCCTCAAACCAAAAGGGATGTGGTGTCGGAGTGCTACTAGTATCACCTAAAGAAGAACACATCGCAATCTCAATAAAACTCGATTTTGACGTTACCAACAATGCTGCTGAATATGAAGCATGTGTAGTAGGCCTTGAAACAGCTCTGGCATTGGGAGTAAAGAAGTTAAGGATATTCGGAGATTCCTCTCTAATCATCAATCAAATATCTAAAAGGTGGAAATTAAGGAGCGAAAGCCTAGCCCCTTACCAAACTTATCTGGAAACTCTTACCGATCAGTTAGAGAAGGTGGAATACACATATCTACCTAGAGAAGAAAATCAATTTGCTGATGCCTTGGCAAGATTAGCCTCAATGGTTAGGATTCCCACGAATATCAAGCAAATGCCTCTAACTATCGAAAAAAGGCACAAACCGGCATATATACAGGCTATAGAAGATGACGACCCAGTCCAAGACGAAGATGAAGAACAAGAAGAAGAACCATGGTACACAGACATTCTCAACTACGTCACCAATGGAGAATACCCTCCTCATGCTGACAAAAGAGCAAAACGAGCCTTGAGACTTTTGGCTTCTCAATATGTACTTATACACAACGAGCTACATAAAAGGGTACCTAAAGGTCGAGCCCTCCTATGTGTAGGGAAGGTGGATGCACAAAGAATAATGAGAATGGTCCACGAAGGAATCTGTGGAACTCATATAAATGGCAAAATGTTAGTCCAGAAAATAATGCGAGAAGGGTATTATTGGACTACCATGAATAGGGACTGCCATCAATATGTGAAAAGATGCCCTAAGTGTCAAATTTACGCCAATTTACAGCACGTTCCTCCATCTTTGCTCTACACTTACACATCACCATGGCCATTCTCTACATGGGGAATTGACATAATGGGCAAGATCGCTCCTCCAGGGACAAGAGACCATGAATTTATTTTAGTAGAAATTGATTACTTTACGAAGTGGGTTGAAGCGCAATCATATGCTAAACTCACTAGAAAACATGTAGCACTCTTTATCGAGAGGAATATCATTTGTCGATATGGAGTCCCACATGAAATGATAAGTGACAATGGAACTCACTTTCAAGACGAATGTGAAGAATTGCTACATAAATATGGTATCCAACATCATCATTCGTCCCCTTATAGACCTCAAGCAAACGGAGCAGTCGAGGCAGCTAATAAGAATTTAAAGACTATCATCGAGAAAATGACAGAAAATTATAAGGATTGGCCTGACAAACTTCACTTTGCATTGTGGGGTTATCGCACGTCAATCCGTACGTCAACAGGAAATACACCATTTTCTTTGGTATATGGAATGGATGCCGTACAACCTGTCCAACTAGAAATACCATCTCTACGTATTGCGCTAGAAAGTAAACTCGATGAAGTCGAATGGACTAGGGCACGATATGAAGAATTGATCCTACACGACGAAAAACGACTAGAAGCTCTACAGCACACTCAGTGCTATCAAACTCGTATGGCTAGACATTTTAATAAGAAGGTCAAGACAAGAAATATCAAAGTAGGAGATTTGGTATTAAAAGCGCTAAGAAAAAATGTTTTAGATCCAAGGGAAAAGTTTAGACCTAATTTGTCTGGCCCCTACATTGTCAAAACAATCCTGTCAGGTGGTGCAGCAAAATTAACTGACGTGGATGGCAATGAATTCTCAAACATGACCAATCTTGACCAACTTAAAAAATTCTACCCATAATTACTTGAGTAGGACACTCAAGAGAGCTACGTTTGGCCTGATTCCTTAGGAAAGGATACGTAGGCAACCCATTACGGGTGCGGCCACTTTATTTTTCGACATCTCCGCGTTCCAGAATCAACAAAAAGTCAACAAAAGTCGGAAAAGCAACTGGCGTCACAGAACAGAGTCTGGCGCCAGCCAAAAGCCATTAGCGCCAGACGATGGAATTGGCGCCTGGCGCCAGACCTCAATAGCTGGCGCCAATCTGCAATTACTGACGCCAATTCAGTCATAAAATCTGGGCGAATTTCGGAAAATTTTCGACTTCCGTACTCGAAAGATTTCCGAAAATTAATTTTTTTCGGTTTTTCATTGCTTTAATAAAATAAATTTAAAGTAACAATTTAATTGAAAGCTGAAATTTCATTAATGAAATAAAATTGCATTGTTAATGGAATTTAAATAAGGCTGAAATAAATTAACTTTAAATAAAAATTAAGAATTTAATAAATCTAAAGCTAAGCAATGTTCTAGTCTTTCTTCTCCTTCTTTGCTCTTTTCCAATTCTTTTCCGCCTCCTCCTCTTCATCCATTACTTTAGCTAGTAGGCATCCTTTAGAGGACCTACATTCAATTTTAGAATAGATTGTTTCTCCTTCAGCTACCACCCCATGCTTCTTTTCCACCCAAGCCTTCTTGTCTATAGCTTTCCTTTTCCCCTTATCTTTAGTAGTATTCTTTCTCTTAGGCATTGTAGGTGTCTTGAACTCAATTCTTGCACCTAAGCGTTCCTTGGCCGGTGTCACCCTGTCACCTAAACGATTCTTCACATCGGTTCTACCCTGATCAATTGAAGACTTCTTCAGCAACCACTTCTTTACATCATTAGGTAAAGAAGGGGGAACCTTTTGGGTAATCACTTCCCATAAAGGTCTAGCGCTCCAGTAAGTGTCAAATTTATCCACTTCTTGAGATATGGGATACTCATAGGGAGGACGAAGATCCCAGGAAGGAATATTTTGAAGCAAGCCATATTGTCTCTTTACTCTGCAGGGATAATAATATGTCACGCAAGACAAGCTTGGAAGACGGCAGAAAGGTTGCTTGTTAACACCAACCATCCTTTTTATTTTCCACCAGGGGATGACCCACTTGATAGCGAAATCACGTGATTCAAAGACTTTCTTCCACCCATGGCGCCCAATTTTAGGGATGCGCTTATTTCTTCTCACAAAGCAGGTGGGCGTATAATTTTCAATGTCGTCCGGAGGGCTAATTAATCCTAGCCTCTCCATTAACCACATCTGTAAAAAAAAAAATTCCAATGCAAATAAATTAATATTACAATACAAAAATATGTTTTTTGATTTCTGTAATTAAAAATATTATTTTTCTACCTGTAATAAAATTGGAGAACCACGAAGAGGTGCTTTTGGGTCCCTTTTCAATTCATCTAGACTAATCATAGTCTCTCCAACTATCAATGGCATTGGATTTCTCCCTGATTCAATTTGTTCTAGCACAGTGGTTATAATTGATTGACCCTCGTTAATTTTACCACTACTAAGACAATATTGATTAAGCATGCAGAATAAGAACGCCCTTCTTCTATATATGTGAAAAGATTCAGAAAGCGGTTTATCAAAATAATAGCGTGCGAATTCTTTTAAGTTCACTACATTGCCATCTACTATTTTTGATAAATCCCTTTCCTTCAAGTTAAAGAAGTGCTCAAAATCCTTATATTAATATGCATCTACTCTAGGGATTACCACCAGGTCTATTGCAGGGTAGCCTAAAATAGCACCAAATTCCTCTGGCAAAGGGCTAATTTCATCATACCCTATTCTAAAACAATGTGTATCAATGTTCCAATATTCTAAAGCGGTATGTATGAAGTCTATGTCTAGATTGACCCCTTTAATACCATAAATTCCCCCCAAGTGAAATAAATCCAATTCTTTTCTTTCTCTAGCATTGAGAGATCGACACCATTCATGAGAATATTGGGTGAAGGTTTTAGTGGCTAAAGACATGATTATTATTTTTTCTAAAAGAGAAGAATAATTTTTCGCTGGAATTATGTGAAGAATCGGTTGAGCAGAGGGCTATTTATGCACAAATTGCGAGGAATTTCAATCTGGATAAAATACGGAATCAGCGTCGATTGGCGTCAAAACACAACAGCTCTTGGCGCCACATGCTATAAATAGCGCCTGGCGCCAGCTGGCGCCAAGTCAACAGGACAGCCGCGCGTGCTCAGTTTGCGTTTTGATATTAAATTGGAGTCAGTTAATGACTTTATGGCCCCGTTTTAATTTCTTCTAAATATCTTTCTATCCTTTTCTTAATTAATTAAATATAGAAATTATTTTTAGTTAATTTTTTATTTCCTTTTTTGGATTTTATATTAAAATTCAAAAATTAGCCTTTCTCTCCGTTTTATTTTCTCCTTTTTATTTTTTCCTTTTGGGGGAGAGAGTCGGATAATACCCTCCATCAATAATAAAAATGACGGAATTTTTGCGCAAAATTGTTATCACATTTGCACACACTAACATACACTAACATAATAATAGATAAATTCACAATAACATAAAGTACAAAGTGTCTAACTAATAAGTCAAAGGCAAAGTTCTATAAAAAGTCAAAATAAAATGCATATACAGAAATAAACTACGGCGCCGGAGGACGTAGGCCCTTCATGCCATAAAAATGCAACGTCCGAGGAGTCACCTCTCCACCAGCTCTGGCCTCAGCACCAGCTCCAGTCTCCGTAGGAGGAGGGAAACTCAAAACAGGACCGCTCCAGCAAAGTTCAACCTGAGGCTGAGACCGCGGAGGCTGCTGCGATGACGAGCCAACCTCGTACATCCCACCACCTCTGAAAGCCGAGGTAGCCTCTCCTAGCGGTGCAGCAGGAGCACCCTCAGAAGAAGACCTTGAGCCCTCAGCAACGTCGGCTCGAGCAGCCTCGGAACGACCACCTCTACCTTCGGACGAAGTGCGACGACGTCTCGAGCTAGACCTCGCCGGCTCTCTCCGTCCCTCAGGCCTCGTACGGGTGTGAGAAGCAATAGGCTGACCCTGCAAAAAGAATTAAATCAGAAACAAGGTAAAAAACTGAAGCCATAATGCAAAGATAATGAGTAAAGGAAAGTTACCTCTCGAACAGCGTCGTCTCGACGACAGGTAGCCGCATTCCTCATCCGAACGAGTTGGCTCCGGAAGGCATCTATGCATCGTGCCATAGCCGAAACCACTTCGCGTGAGAACTGTCAAGGAAAGTTAAGTCAGTAAAAATGCATGATAACTGAATACAAGATTCTGAACTAGAACTAGGCTTACCCTAGTCTGGTGACGAGGAATCGACCGCTCCACGAAGCGCTCGCCCTCAGGAGCCGGAGAAATCATCTCCTCGATCAGCCCGTACATCCCCTGGTAGTGGATGGACATACGAGGTGGCACAAACTCAGTGGGACCATCCTGATGAAACAGAAAAAAATCGGTAAGGTATTACTTGGGGGCTACTTAACGAAAAACAAAAAGTTAAGAATTTTACCCTCACATCCTCGGCCGGTACAGGGGCTGGAGCCAACAAAGGAAGTAGCTCCTCAGCATAACTCTACCCAAGGATCACATGGGACCGCCAAAGGGAACCAGACTCCTCAGCCATGCTCGATAACTCTCTCTCGTCGAACATGAGACGTGGTGGAGGAGCAGGAACGACAAAAGCATCGAAAGAGTGCTGTCTAGAAACTCTCTCTCCTAAGTATACAACCGCTCCATAGGTCCCCAGAAAGTAGCGACGCTCAGCAGAGTACTGTGCGGCTAATCCAGGGACTGTCCAACCACCCCATGGTCGGTATACTACCTCAGGTCCCTATAAAAATACCAATGGGGTAAGAACATGTCTAAAACATCGCAGAAGAGCAAGATAAACACTAAAAGTCGTACCGAGATGATCCGACTCCGGACACGTGCAGTAGTCAGGTCCACATGGTGGCCGCCCCAAGTGGCGCTCACCGGATACCCCCTCGGCGATAGTCTTGCCGGCGCAATGGAAGGAAAGTACTCATAGAACCAGATCTATAAAAGGCTAAAGCATGAGTAAATGCTACCTAACATATAGGGCTAAACTTTATAGGGAATAATGTTTACCTCTACGACTTTCCAGAAAGCAGACAGAGCAACATTCTTCCTAAAGGACTGGTGGCGACATGAGTCCCTCAGTGCGAGAACGAAGTCAGTGTAGGCCAAGCTGGCCTAGTCATAAGTCCCGATCCGCTGGAGATCGCGAATAGCAGGGAGGTAGTAAAGCAATGCCCTACTACCCCTGTCAGGAGAGAGTGTACCTGACAACAACATCAGCACAAAGATGCGCACCCGCTGCTCTCGGGTGGTTGCATCGTCATCAAGAGCCGCTGCCAGCGTTGAGCGGCGAATCCCTCTAGCACTGAACTGAGTCGTCTCGACCTCAGCTCGGGCCCGAACAGAAATCGGCCCCAACAGTTCCTCGACCTCTGGAGAAAAGACGTCAATACTGCCGTCGAATGGCAGCGGCATAGAAGAGAACTCCAGTCCTGTGATGAGACTGAAGTCTGTAGGAGTGACCATCATCTCACCCCATGGAAAATAAAATGTGTTGGTGGTGTCCCAGAAGAACTCCACCAGAGCGCGTACTACGTGGTGACCCCCGCTAGAGGCGACCATAGCCTCGGAGGACTCGAACAGGGCAACCAGTCCGCAAGACTCCCATAGGAGTCTCGTCTCTCGATCTCTGGCGATGTGCATCCTATACAAATCGCCTAGACCATCACAGCCAGAGCCATGATGTCGTGTCCTCCCAGGCTCGGTTCCCCGTCTCACCCTCTCAGAAATGTGGTGGATAGGGGCAAAGAACAAGGTCTGCTCATCTCACTCTGGGAACTGATCAAGCGAAGTGGACGGTGTAGTGTCGTCCTCCACGGGCTCATGCTCCCGTCTAGTGTTTCGGGACCGTGAACCTGAGCCTCGTTGTCTAGCCATGCTACATTGTGCAAAATCACCATAAATTAAGGTTCTATAATATCTAAAGGTTCGTCTAGCCGCATGATACTATGTTCGCAAAAACAGAGTACGTAGTACTAAAATAGAGCACAAATTCAAATTAAGCATGACAGCATTTTTTCAAGCAATCAAACAAATTCTTGCAACACTATAGTGATTATTGTGACAAATTGAATAAGAATTGCTAGCAGAAACATCAAGAACGAGCCACATTGTTCTTCACGACCTTAGGAGGTCCAACAATGGCGGATTGGTGATTTCTTCACCAAATTGAGTCAAACAAGTCTCAAATTACTCCCAAGGCAATATATAAACATAAACAAGCAATTTCATGGCATAAAGCTTGATAAATAAAGCAAATTGAGCATTATAAGTTTCGAATTTTCATGAGATTCGTGAATGAACATGCCAATAATTCATAAAAACCGGTGTGAGTTGGAGGAAAACTTTCATAGATCGGGAATATGGATGAGAAGAGATTTGATTTGCAACAAATTTGAGCGAATTTGGTTGAGAAGCGAATGAGCAACGATAAATTGAAGTTTTGACTTCTTTCGAGCAGCGTTCGCAACAAACCAGAGCACGAAATGAACTGAAAACGGGAATTTAAAGTGATTCACGTGCTGGCGCCAGTCCCTAGGCATTGGCGTCACATTCTGTGCTTGGCGCCAAACGCCAATTTCAGCGCATGGCGCTAATGCCATAAGGCTGGCGCTGATTGATTTTCAGCGACGCCAAAGCAGCCAGCCACCTGTTGAGGTTGTGCTAGCCTTCTGCGACATATTTTGGGTTCCTTGGTACACCAGTTAGCCCCTCTAAGAAATTTGACATGATTAGGTAATCGGCTTGATTACATAAAGTGATGGACCTGATGAAAAGATCGTCTCACTTAGCTTAAAGCGCCTAAGCATTGGCTCAAGAGCAAAAAGCACCGACATACAGGTTCAAGAGCAAAGAGCGCCGACGTACAGGCATAGCAAAAGCAAAGTTCAGGCGAACTTTTAAAAGATCGACAGGCGTGGATCTTCGGTATTTTCCTTTGGAAAATTATCGCATCAAATGAGGATGACTTCAAGAGAAGATGTCTTCGACATCCTTCCCTAGCTTGCGGAAAGTTGTCACAAACAACTGAAGGTAATTTCAGGGCAAAATTGTCTTCATAGTTCCTGAGGCATGGAGGATGATCGTAATGCGGATGAGAATTATTTCAAGAGAAATAATTTTTGATGATATTCCTCTTGGACGTGGAATATTGTCACAGCGGAGAAGGTAGTTTCAGGCGAAGCAATCTTCTAATTGAAAGCAGTTACAAGGCGTAGCGGTTTTCAGGCGGGATGACATTCTCTAGCTTGCAGGAGGTCGTCAAAACAAACAGCAACAATCGGTTACTTTCAGAGACGTGTGCTCAACGGTGCAAGATACGCGTTTCTTAATTCTTTTATCTGTTTAACTAACGCTAGTTTGCAGGTATCGGCGTTATAAGATTGATTTAGGATCGCAGAACGTTCTGAATCATTCTCCGTCCCTATTGATACTTTGGCTTTCGTTTTTGAAACTTGCGTTTCTCCAAACTCAGTCAAAGTGGGGGCTTCTGTAGACACCTGTTCGTGTCTCCCCAAAACCAAACCCGGTGATGAGTGCCTTTCATGTCGAATCATAATCGAATGAAACGACAGTGTGGAAAGGTCTAGTGTTGCGGAAAGTTTTTATTTCTTTTCTTTTCTCTTCTCTCTGTTTTTGAAAACTTTATTTTAATAAAACAGCCAATCCAGTTTGGTTGGTCCATGATATGGGTCAAATAATGGTGTAGTTGGATGGGGTTTGCAAAGACTGTTCCAACGATATATTATAAGCCCAATTCCGATGAATATTGAGGAAGTTATGGCCAATTTACTAAACGGGGCCCGGTTTGAGCTTTAAGTATGGCCCAATGATCTAGGGGAGGGCCTAATATAATTTATCATTCCTAATGTAATTAGGAATGGTTTTGGTCTTCTAGAACATTTTAGAAGGTTTTATCATTCTTAATTCAGTTAGAACTCTTCAGAGTTTTAATCAAGGTCAAATAGCATTTTCGACTGAAGTTATATTATTTTATCTTCCAGTACGGGAAATTTATCAGATTTTCGAAAACGCGTTGAAATCCAATTTGGCGTCCAACCCCAGGCCTTGGCGCCGGGAATCAGGATTGGCGCCAGACGCCAGCCATTGGCGCCGCTAGCCACTATTCCTGGCGCCAATGAGTCAGGGCTGGCGTCAAGTTAGTTTTATGGTCTTCAGACTCTATTTTGATAAATTATCTTTTTTGGATGATTTTCTCTATAAATATCGTATCAAAAACTCCGTTTTCATTATCAATTACCATTCATCAACTCTCTCCATTCATCATCTACATCATTCATTCATCAATTTTCAATAACATTAATCTTTTAGCATTCTTTCTTCCTTGCTTTTTTTAATACAAAATTCTGTATTCGCAAGATCTAGAAACACCTAGCTATATTCGAAGTTGCCTTCGCCCTAGACGTGAAAGGTTTTAATTTCTGAGGGTTTGGTCCCAAATCTCTCTTTCAATTATTTAATTTAATTGCTTTGATTATTATTTTTCCTTAAAGTAACTAATGCGTGTATTTTGTAATTAGAAAGAGGTACGAGGCATCCAAGTAAGTACTTTAATGGTTTAATTGATATTATGATGTAGAAATCATGTTTAGATTGTTATTTTTATTCCTAGTATCATGTCTAGGGTAACTTTAATATTAAGTATGATTAAAAGTATGATGCTTCCTATACTCTTCCTAATATTTATAATTATTATTATGATTATGATTGATTATTATTATTTATTATGTTGCTTGATATGCATATTATTTTATTTGTTATTGCTTGATCACCTTTTATTGCATGTTAAAGGGAATTTGTATTTGCAATCACGCTTAATAAGATATTAATAATCTTGTTAGGTTAATTGTGATTATAATTCAAGTGATCGCCAATAATAGTTTATTTGTGCATTAATATTCAACCAACATAGATTAAACAGGTTTAGGGTTAATCTTATTGATTGTATGTTAGTCAGAAAGCGCACATGAATACGATCAGAATAAAGTAGAGGCCTATTATTAGGGCAGGTTCAATCTCTTTTAGGTTGGATTTGTACCATCATCCCCGGACCCTTATTTGGTTCATGACCTTATGGAGTTGACGATCTCTTGGATCGTTAAGGGGTGTAACCTTCACCTCGTGAACGGTTTACAAGTTCCTTAAAAACTTGTTGGCGGCTCTTTTGCTCTATCTTCTTCCCTTTTGGACGCCACCGTACTTTAGTGTATGATTGCAGTGGGGTTCAAGCTAGTGGGATTTAAAGGCTTGAAAATATTCCCTACAAGTTTTTTTAAAGTGATCAAACAACACTAATTAATCAATTAACGTTATTTAAACCATAAAAGAAAAGTGATTTATCTAAGTGCTCAGGAAACTAACCGTTCTTCTTTTATGCTAAATCTCCGTCTTATGAGTTTATGGACTTTCTTTATTCTTTGTACCTTCAAGAGTTTCAATGGATGGATTAGGTTTGAAGAGTAGTTGGGAAGAAAGAGGGAAAAGTAGTATGATAGTAAGAAGGTTTGAGAGAGATTAGGGTTTTCAGAATTTAGGGTTTAGTATTCTGATTTTTTCTGTGTGTATAGTGCAGAACAAAGACCCCTATTTATAGTAGTAGGAATCTAGGTTTAGGGTTTTAGAGCCACAGCGTCAGGTGGCGCGCGCAACTCTCCGAGTCACGATGGGTGCCATGCGTGCACAACTTATTGAGTTGCGCTGGTTTGCAGTTTGCCTTATACAAAAATGCATATTTAAAACTTTAATAACTTTTGTTTGCAAAGTCGGATTCAAAAGTGTGCGATATCATTGGAATGCTCTGGATGTCTACTTTCCAATCCCGTTTTAAAATCTGTTATGGAGCAAAAGATATGGTCGTTGGAGTGCAAGGGTGTCGGTTTTAAGTCTCGGTTTAGTGTTTTGATCATAACTTCTTTGTTTTAGCTCAGAATTGGGCTTATAATATACCGTTGGAAAGCTCTTTGAAAGGGCTATCCATCTATATAGGCCTTACACGAGATTTTGATGTTTGGTTTATCTTTTTGGCTCGGTTTTTCAACAATGTAAGTTTCATTGGATCCAATCATTGCATTTGATGCATTTGGGTCCGTTATTAATCAAGTTTAAACATGTATGAACATGTTTTAGGCCTAACTAGTAATTGAAAAAGGATCTAAGATAAATTGGTCTCAAAGATGGGTTTTAAATTACTTCATAATTCTTTTCATAGTCCATAAACTCTTCAACTTTGATCTAGCATGAAGAACGGATTTTTGTAACTTCATCACACTTCCTTTCAGGACAAGAAGCCAAAAGTATGTGTCTACAGTGACGTTTTTTGGTGTCCATAGTTTCATTTATTGGACAACCTTTTATAAATATATCCATATTTTTTTCAAAAAAAAAAAAATAATTTAATCATTGAAAACTAGCAAAGATACTACATATTTAGCATTTACAAAAATCAAAAGAAAAGTTTAATCAGATTCAATTTTTTTTTTCATAATCGAAGAAGACTACAACTTAAGTACATGTAAAAATGTATACAATACAGTGCCAAAAATCAATATATTCTAACATTATTGATCTAAGCTAGAAAGATAAAAGAAAAGTACAAGAACCTTTTATGTATAACACATAATCTCTTGAACATCTAAGATTAAATAAAAATGTCTAAGCTAACTGCATTTCTCCACCTATATCAAAAAAATTGCGGCTTCTCACAATTGATTTTGGAGCTACTAAGATATCTTCATAGAACCACTTGATTAATAACTTTGACGTATATAAAATAGTCACAGCAATATCCTGCACCAATAACAAGCATGTCAAAGCTTGAAGTTAAAATTTGCTATATATTTTTGCTAGTTGAGTAAAACAAGTTATTAGTTAGTTGATCATATTCCCTAATAGAACAATAATAATTATACATTATTATTACAATGACAAAATCAGCGCTTTAAAGATAGTAAGTTAATGGATTGCAACCTTAGCTGAACAACTTTATCCTCTATGATAATATAAATTAAATAATTACACTACCAAAATCAGAGCTTCAAAATGGGTACTAAACCATAGAGAACAAAATAACATGTTTATTTGCAACTAAAGATATAATTCAGTCATTTTCAAATTAATAAATATATTTAATTTTAATAGTAATTTAAAAGGATATGCATGGCAAAACTAGTACCTTACGACCTTTACCTTGCCGGTGTGTGTTCAATAGAGAACTAGTTTACTTGTGAAACTGCGGAAGGTATAGAGAGCTTATATATATGAGTGTATATTATTATGTTTCGATACATAAGTTGATGATCAAAAAATAGAAATCAACCTGCAACTTTTTCTAATAATAGGAAATTATATGAAACAACTATTATTGGTAGGATTGATAAACCTGTGAAGAACCCAAGTAAGCAGCCGCCTCTTGCTGAAAAAAATTACAAAAATGTAACGAATCCTGCCCTTGTTAAAGCCATTCACTTCATATCCAGTAAAGCACCAAAATCAAGCATTTGTTTACAATGCAAGAACACAGCCGTACTCCTTTAAACTAATATATAATTAATTAGATGAAAATTAGATTAAAACAAATAAGAAAAGCCAATGTATTCATTATAGAAAGCCCACCCAACTATAGGGAAACAACCCACACACACAGGCATCAAATAAATATAACAGCCTCGCAGCGATAGAATCAAGCCAGAAGACCACATAAATTTCCAAAAGGCATAACTCCTAGCACACAATTCCAAATCGAGAAATTCTTGAGCCTAAATGGGATAAAATTTTTAGATCTATAACTTTCATGAAGGGACTAGGGGCTAAAAATGACTATAGGTCTATAATTTTTGGGATGAACATCTCTGCAACTACAAGGCAATGGTAAAATAACAACATCATTAATACATAGCTGCGACATTTAAAAACTCCAAACCATGGTAATTTACCAGAAAAAAAATATAAAACACCAACACAACCAGATATAAACATAATATGTAGAGTTGGAATAGTCTCACTGCGATTGCAAAGGTAAGGTTAAGTGTCACTTTTAAATTAAGACATTTTAACTGACTTGACTTACCTCATCCTAGGAGTTAAACTAGAAGTAGTATTTAGATAACAAGTATGGTAATAGAAACTAAATTCATTTAAATTTATAATTTTTTGTTTAAAAGAACTAGTAAGTATCTATCACAAACAAGGTTTCAAAACGGTCCAAATGTAATCAAACTTAGCTTTAAAACAATACAACCAGTTTAGAGTCTATTTTAAAGATTTCAACTCTAGGCATAAGAAGTAGAATAAATCAAGAGAAACATGGACAAAAAAAATACCACCATACCACTCCACAACAAGGATAATTAAAAAATTGATAAAAAAAATATTTGAAAAACAACAGTAAGAAAAATTAAAGCTCATAGTAAGTATAGTACACAACTTAATTTTGCAATTTTGAAGTTATAATTATCTCATTACTTTTCTAGCTATAATGGATTATTAATCTCATGTTTTGAGTAAAATTACCGTAGCTCCTGTCTCTATTTCATACTTAGGACTGACAGAGTAAAGTCTTATCCCCTAATCAAAAGTAATTCCTAAATCCTCTAACTAATGTAGATAGGGAAGTAGGGTCGAATCCACAGAGAAACGAGTCTTTCTATTCCTAATTAATTAATGTAATCTAAATTATAAAGTAACCAATGTGTAAATTTGGATATGAAACTAAACTACGAAGATTAAGAATAAGGAGAAAACAATGAATAAAAGGATCTAGGGCATAGGTTTACCAATAAATAATATTCCAGGGTAAAACATAATAATCTTTCATCAATGCTTTTTCTTCTAGCTAGCAATACGGATCGTTGGCCAGTAGGGGAGTTGTAGATCCGGGTCGTACTCCTCCCTCGAGCTAGAACTTCTACCGAAAATAGATTGAGCCCTCTTTAAAGCCATGGTAAAAATGGGTATGAAAATTAATTTGAATGGAATTCGAAAATTTTTATATAGAATTGTAGAGGATGAAGAGAGGATTAATAAAATGTAAAAATATTTAGATTTGGGTGAGAAATGAAGAGAGAATCTTAGAGAGAAGGTAGAGGATTTAAGGTTTTAGAGAGAGAAAGTTATGGAGGAAAGAGAATAAATGAGAAAAGAAAGAAGAAAGAAGAAGAAGAAGAAGAAAGTCGGGCGTGTCGCGCCCGGTTGGGCGGGTGTTCGCCCGATCGGGCGTTCTGGGATTATTTTTCTGCTATGCTCTCGCGCCCGGTCGGGCGAAATTCGCCCGATCGGGCGATCTAAATGCCCGATTTTCTTCTACTCTCGCGCCCGGTCGGGCGGATAAATATGTCAGTGTACATCAAATCTCGCGCCCAGTCGGGCGAAAATTGAACTTTTTCAACCCTTGCTCTCGCGCCCATTCGGGCGAGCTTCGCCCGGTCGGGCCCGAGGCTAATTGACGATTTTTTTTTATTTTCTTCTTCTATTCAATTTTTGGCTAACTATTTTCCTTCAAACTTGTACAAAAACTCATAAAACTCATTAATTTCCCTCATCTCTCCTCTCATAAGAAAAAGAAAGAAAAACTAGTCTAAAAAGAATTAAAATATGGGTTGCCTCCCGCAAAGCACTGGTTTATTTAGGTCCCGCACGACCTTCTTACCAAGTACAAGAACTAGGACCCTTGACCTAACGCTTGGTCGGGTGGTTTCTCACCCGGTCGAGCGTTGTTTAGGCTGCGACGCGGCTTCCTGACATACCATGTGGGACGCTAATTCACTTTATCTGGTCGATCCTCCTTGACTTGGATTGGGGGCTCTTCAATGCTACGCGCTAAATATCCTTCTTTGGTCGAGGGTTGCTTTAAATTGTCATTGCATTTAGCACTTGCAACTCGATCTGGCGGAACACTCAGCGTAGGCTTAATTTCCACAACTTGCTTGATTGATTCCACCTTTTCGTCCTCAAAGCCAAGACCGACAGTGTAGAGGGCCCTTTCTATTGCATCAACTTCCTTCTGCCATTTGTCTATCTCATCTGAAAGGGATTCAACACAAGATACCGCCTCCAAGGGCTCTTTTTCAAGAGCTTGGGGCTTGTTGGAAAAATTATAAACCACATTAACACTAAAGCACTTCTCCTCTATCATGGGGCTTTTAGGGGTATTATTAAGATTAAAAATAATTTTATCATCCCTTACTGATAGTGTTAATTTACCACTTCTCACATCTATAATTGCTCCTGCAGTGTTAAGGAATGGTCTACCCAAAATGATTGGGGTTTGCATATCCTCAGCCATATCAAGAACAACAAAATCAACAGGTATATAAAATTTACCTACTCTAACGGGAACATCCTCTAAAACACCTAAGGGGTATTTTAAAGAACGGTCGGCCATTTGTAGAGTAATATTAGTAGCTTTTAATTTACCCATATTCAACTTGGAACACACAGATAATGACATAACACTAACGCTAGCACCCAAATCACACAATGCATTATCAATCATTAGATTGCCAATATGACAAGGGATAGAAAAGCTACCCGGATATTTTAATTTGGGTGGAGATTTATTTTGAAGTACGACAGTACACTCTGCAGTGAAAGCTACTGTTTCTACCTCACTAATAGACCTTTTTCTTGTCAATATTTCTTTCATAAAGTTTGCATATGCAGGAATTTGTGTGATTAATTCAGTGAAGGGAACTGTTACCTTCAAATCTTTTACCATCTCCAGGAACTTACCAAACTGCTTATCCAAATTTGTTTTCAAGTGAAGATTGGGGAATGGAAGTTTGATAACTGGCTTTAAAGCATTATTGCTCTTATCTGGAGTGGCCACCTTCTCTGGGGTCGTACCCTGCAATGTAGAATCAGATATATTAGCACTATGCTTTAGTCCTGCGGGGCTATTAGCTACATTGTCTAGTTTAACGGAATCAAGATTAGCATAATTTATTAAAACAGGTTCATCAACTCTGGGCATAGGGGGCCCTTTGTAGTTTGAACGACTCCTTAGAGTAATTGCATAGGCTTGATCCGTAGGCCTGGTTGGCTGTGGAGCAGCTCCCTGTTGGCGGTCTTGTAGAGTAGCATAAAGTTGCGCAATTTGATTATCTACAATTCTATTATGTGCTAGAATTGAATCAATTTGTGCATCTCTACTTTCCATGTGCTTCTTCATATTAACCAGCATCGCTCTAATTTCTACCAAAGCAGGGTCGAAAGATGAGGAGGGTTGTTGTGGTTGGTTCTTCTGGCCAGCATTGGGGTGGTAATATTTCTGCTGTTGTTTTTGTGGCGCCTGTGGTTCTTGTGGTGGTGGATTTTGAACATTAGTACTCCGGTAGGAAAGGTACGGATGATTCCGGTACCCAGGATTGTAGGTGTTGGAGTATGGGTTGTTTTTCCTATAAGCTTGAATGACATTAACTTGCTCCACGGAACTCCTGCAATCTTGTTCCCAATGACCTAAAATTCCACAATTTTCACAAACATCCTCATTAGCATTATTATTAATTGCAGAAACATTAGCTACATTAGCAGTGCTAGGATTATCCAATTTCTGGCAGATAGAAGTTAATTGAGCTTGAAAAAAGGATACAGAGTCAACATTATGCTTCCCCTTGTTAGCAAAGCCTCTAGGATTCCCATATTGGGAATTATGTATCGCCATATCTTCAATAACGTGACCTGCATCATCAACATTAAGATTCATAAACCTCCCACTAGTTGTAGAATCTAAAATTATTCTAGATGAATTTCCAATGCCATTGCAAAAGGCTTGGATTAGCTGCCATTGTGCCAAATTATGGTGGGTACATTCTCTTCGTAGGTCCTTGAACCTCTCCCAAGCCTCATATACAGTTTCATCGGCTTCTTGGGCAAAAATCTGAATTGCACTCCGTAGTACGGCTGTTCTCTCTGCAGGATAATACTTGTTATAAAAATTCAAAACAAGAGTTTCCCAGTCAGTTATACCAAGTGTAGTTCTATTTAAACCATTAAACCATGATTTGGCTTTTCCAGTTAAAGAGAAAGGAAAGAGAATCTCCCTGATTTTGTCTTGTGTGACCCCGGCTTGCCTGATGGTATTACAATACTGACGATAGTCTGCAATGTGAAGATTTGGGTCTTCACCCTTAGCTCCACTAAATTGCTTCCTCTCTACAATCGTTATAAATTGGGGTTTAATCTCAAATTGTACCCCATCAAGAGCCGGAGTGGGAGTGAGATGTGGAAAATCTGTAAGCTTTGGTTGTGAGTAATCACTAAGCTTCTTTGGAGCCGTCATCTCTGATTCTGGATCTGATGATACCTCTGAATTGCTAGAACCAGTTGGAGGATCTCGGTGATTATTATTATCACTAGAATCCCCCAGAATTTGCTTGTAAAAATTCTTCTGTCTATGGAAGGATCATTCGATCTCAGGATCGAATGGGATGTACCCTGATCTGGAGCACCTAGGCATAAAATAAAAAATTAAAAAACTAAAAGAAAATATGAGACTTGCCTCAAAGAACTAACGTTCTTTGAGACAAAAAGAAATAACCTAGACTACAAAAATAATCAGAAATAAAAATAAAATCGTTTCTCCGGCAACAACGCCAAATTTTGACAGGGTAAAGTCGTATCCTCTAATCAAAAGTAATTCCTAAATCCTCTAACTAATGTAGATAGGGAAGTAGGGTCGAATCCACAGAGAAACGAGTCTTTCTATTCCTAATTAATTAAAGTAATCTAAATTATATAGTAACCAATATGTAAATTTGGATATGAAACTAAACTACGAAGATTAAGAATAAGGAGAAAACAATGAATAAAAGGATCTAGGGCATAGGTTCACCAATAAATAATATTTCTAGCGTAAAACATAATAATCATTCATCATGCTATAAAAACTGGCCGCACTTCTCCAATGCTCGTAATTGCTCCATCATATCTCGAGAAAATGCTCCAAAAGTGCAAATCCCTGCAAAAGTCAACCAAATCTACGAAAACACTATAAAACACCAATTAGTAATAAAAGTGGCTCTAAAGAGCCAAAAACACTACTAATTATGACCAAGGGACGGGGTAAAAATACTATATAAAATAGACACATCAAGGACAAGTATACTCTAAGCTATTTCATACTAAGGACCAATATACTTCGTCAAGATCAGCTGTGCTTAATTAGCATCCAACTGCAATGCCCTGCCAACAACTTCGTAACATTATTATCAAAATCATTCAAAACTAGTGAAAACAATAAAGCAATCAATATCTCACCCATTAATTAGTTTGATACAAGCTCTTGTTTCTAGGAGTTTCTTTCAACTCCACGATATAATCTCTAACCCCATTAACCATTCGACTCTGCTCAAATAAGAGTAATTTGATTTTTTTAATTTTTTCTCTTATAAACAAAATTTCAATGTCAACCTTTAATACCGTAATAAAAAAGATCTTAACTTTTGAAATCCAATAAGAGTTTTAATTGAAGAAATAGTAGTTCAACGAGACCTATAACCTAGGGTTTTAAAACGAGTAAAATTAGGTAATTGCAACTTGCAAGTATCAATTAAACTCACACAAAAATTGAAAGAAGTACTATTAGAAGTTAAAATCAACAAAGAGTGATGTAAAAATGTAACCTGCGAGGAGAACAAGAACAATAGCTATCGCATATCAATTTTCAATGCAAACCATCAAATCTGAGTGGAAGACAATTATTTTCCGCAAAATATATCAATTATTGTGATTGAATAATGAGAAACACAAGGAGAAATGAGATATGAATTCGAAATCTAGGCCATGACTCTATGAATTTGTGTATAATTTAGATTAAATGAAGGAAAAAAATTAGTTAGGGTTAAAAGAATATGACGAGTTGGGGGTTTGTGACATTGGGCGGTATTTTAATTCGTGGGTTCACGTGCGGGGAAGATGTCCGTGTTCTCGACGCTAAAAATAGTCTAAAATTACTTTAGAAACTAAATGGTGTTGAGTTAACACGGATATCATAATTTAAAGTTCACGCCCTAGCCCTAGCCCTAGCGTCGAAAAAAGCTCCTTTTGTAGTAGTGATCTCATTAGAAATAAGATCAGGGTCCTAAAGCAAGATGTCAGCATCACTATAAATAGATTACTCTTCATTACATTAAAAAAATAACGAGTATTTGCATCACCAAGTTTAATCCAGTCAACTTTAGATTTTTTTCCTGCAAATCTATCTTAAATGTGCATCCAATGTTTCACTTTCTTCAAAACATCAGCTTATTGAACATGAAGATCGGGATTAGCATAACCAAAGCAAGCTTATCCTGAATAGCAACCAAATGAGCCTGAGCCTGATCAACTCTCTTAGCAACTTTAGCAAAATGATTGATGTTAAGAGCTTTAATACCCTCCTTATTTTCTTTTAGGTGAAGCCAGACATTCACCATAGTAGAACCATCATTACCTTTATTTTCAGCACTCTTCCACCACATTAGCAAAATCAAAATGTTCAGCTAAATAGTTTAAAAATCTAAAAGACCTACCTTTGTCCTTCTTCCTTATATGCACTGCAAATAAGATAGAACTATGATTAGAGAGGAGGGGAGGAAGATAAATAGTTTCAAATTGACTATAATCATGCATCCAAGCTTAATTAACCAATCCTCTATTAATTCTAGTAACAGTTCTATCATCACCATGACTTTTATTATTCCAAGAATAGAAGGCTCATTTGCGCTTAATTTCAATCAAGTTTAACTTTATAATGAACTCCTTAAAATATTTCACCTCATAATCAGTAATAGGAAGGTCATTGAACCTATCCTCAGAATGCAGAATAGTATTAAAATCTCCTGATGCCAAAGGGGAACTGTATCATGAATAGAGTGGAATCCATAGAAAAAGGTACAAGAAATCAAGTAATTACAATCTTTGGTACTGATTTCAGTATGAACATATAGTTCATGTGTCGGGTTTTGGTGAGTCCGACCCATCGCGGAAAGAAACCCGACCCAAAACCAAACTCATAATAATTATAACCATAAAGCATAATTGTAGGGAATTTTTCAAGCATTACCCCTAGCTTGAACCCCACTGTGATCATACACTAAAGTACGGTGGCGTCCAAAGGGAAAGAAGATAGAGCAAAAGAGTCGCCAACAAGTTTTAGGAACTTGTAAACCATTCACAGGGTGAAGGTTACACCCCTTAACGATCTTATCTTTAATCTTATCTTTTCAAAAAAGGATAATTAAGATCTTTTAGAAACTTATAGAAGCTTCTAATTAATCCTAATTAGTTTAGGAATAGGATTAGACCTTTGGACCCTCCACATGATCTGTGGGCCGTAGGTAAAACCCGATTTGGACCCTGTTTAGTATTTTGGCCATAAGTTCCTCATTATTCATCGGAATTGGGCTTATAATATATCGTTGGAAAGGTCTTTTAAAACCTCATCCAAATACACCATTATTAGACCCTTATCATGGAACAAAATAAACTGGAATACACGTATTTCAAAAATAAGGTAAGAAAAGAAATATTTTTAAAAACAGAAAGAAGAGATTTTTTAATAAAAACATCCTCATCACTAGACTTTTCACACTTTTGCTTTGTTCGATAATCAAATGACATGAAAGGTATTCATCACTAGATTTAGTTTTGGGGAGACACATTTGGGTGTCTACAGAAGCCCCCACTTTGACTGAGTTTGGAGAAACGCAAGTTTCGAAAACAAAAGTCAAAGTAACGATAGGGACGGAGAATGATTCAGGACGTTCTGCGATCCTAAACCACTCTTGTAACGCCGATACCTGCAAAATAGCGTTAGTTAAACAGATAAAAGAGTTAAGAAATGCGTATCTTGCACCGTCGAGCACACGTCTCTAGAGGTAACCGATTTGTTGTGATGATCTTCCGCAAGCTAGAGAATACTGCCTGAAGACTGCTACGCCTGTAACCGCCTCCAATTTCTGCTGTGATAGTCTTCGAAAAGATCACTGCTTGTTGATCCTTAATGCTGCTATGCCAGTACGTCGGCGCTTTGCTGCTTGTGAACCAGTATGTCGGTGCTTTTGCTGTGATGACAATCCTCTTTTCTTTGGGAATAGTTGCCAACACAACTCTCTTGTATGATGTATGACAATCCGATTTAGGGAAAGTTGTCAATGCTTCGTAACAATCCATCCTTAGAAATGTTGCTACGATGAAATGACAATCCGTATTTCGGAAAATTTGCTAAAATCCAATTTTGGGAAAAGTTGCCAATGCTTCGTAACAATCTGTCATAAGAATTTTGCTACGATCGACAATCCACATCTTAGAATATAACTCTTGAAAGCAATCCACCCTGCAAATTTTCCAATGCTATGCGACAATCCTTTTAGGAAAATATTGCCAAAATTGGTAATCCGTGTCTTGGAACATTTGCAAAAAAGAGTCGATCGACAATCCACTTCAGGAAAATTTGCCACTTACTGAAATGAATGACAATCCACGTTGAGGAACCTTTGCCGAAATTTATGATGAATAAAGTCCTACTACAGTCCTTTGGGAAATTTTGCCATAGGGAACTGGGTGTATGACAATCCAATCTCGGAAAACTTGCCAATGAGTCGATGAATGTATGACAATCCGAACTTGGAAAAACTTGCCAAACAAATAAGGAGCACGACAATCCACGCTTGAAAACTTTGCCAGAGATGACAATCCAATTTTGGAAAAATTGTCGTTGAAAAAGATGCACGACAATCCATTTTTGGAAATATTGTCAGTTGGGGATGACAATCCAATTTTCGGAAAAATTGTCGTTTAAGAAGAATGCGCGACAATCCATATTTGGAAATATTGTCGTTTAAGAAGAATGCGCGACAATCCATATTTGGAAATATTGTCGTTTAAGTGCTTGTTTTTAAACCGATATGTTGGTGCTTGTAATGAGCCAGTGTTTTAGGCGCTTAAGCTAAGTGAGACAATTTTTTGTCAGGTCAATCACTTACTACAATTGTAATCGAGCTGACTACTAATCATGTCAATTTGCTTTAGGGGCTAACTAGCGTACCAAGGAACCAGAAATTGTTGTATGAGGTCGAAATAACCATTCTGAGAGGCTTCAAGCTCTGTCGTTGCTGAAATATCTCTAGCATCAAGAATTTGCTCTGACGCCAGACGCTGGGATCTAGAGTCAGGCGCTGAACTCTGTTGCCAAGCGCAAGATGTTGTTGCCAGACAACAACCTTGTCGTCTGGTGCTGGAGTCGGGTCTTCCCTATTTTGCTCTTGCTGTCGTTGTTGCTTGGTTTTGCTCTGGACTTTGAGCTTGTTCGTTTCCTTTCAACCAAATCCGCTCAAATATTTTGTAAATCAAAGCTCTACATCTCTAATTTACCGATCAATGTAACTCCTCTTATCTTGGAGGAATCTCCTGTGTCATATTCGCGGTTTTTAAAAAAAAAAAAAAATTCGGGAATGTTCCCGCTTGTTAGGATGCACCTGCATTTATATCTTTGACTTATAGGACTTTGCTTATCTTTCTTTAGGGTTGACCTAAGGTTTAGTGTTTCTTGACTCATTGACTTGACATGACTCATGGTATGACGACTCACTTCATGTGACTCGTGTGTGCATAGTGTTGTCTCAATGTGATAACACGACATGACTCAATGTGTAAATGACTCGTGTGTGCATTGTAATGTAATCGTGCGACTCAAAAATGCAAAAAAAAAAAACAAAAATTTTCCGTCATTTTTGTGGAGGGTACCGACTTTCTCCTGAAAAAGAAAGACACGAAAAAGAATTGAAGTGAAGTTTTTTTTTTAAGATGCATGTTGAATGAGCTTAGTCAAATGTTGTTTGATACTATCTCTCAAGGTGCAAGGATTAATTCATCCTAGGCTATCTCAATTGTTGACTCCATGATGAAAGTATTTGGGTAACTTAGGCACGGAGGCTAAGCACTTCATACTTCGATGCAATGATGATTATGACTGATGAGTGATTTTGATATGACAATACATGCTTCAAAGTTGTGTTAAGATTTCATGACAAAGGGTTCCTAAGAGAAAGTATATTTGGTCATGTATCTGTGCAGTGTGTGTGAAAGTGATTATAAAGTTAGGCCGCAAGGGCTAAGTGTGTGGAAAAAATATTTTGAAAAGAGTCAAATGGTGGTGACTCTTAGGCTAGGTAAGCTAATGGTGTAAGGATCAAGCCCCCAAGTCTAGCTTTAAATGAAAAGGGATGAGCATAGGAGATCCCTTGATATGATCATGGTGTGAGTGTGTGAATGTGAATATGAATGCATGTTTATTACGGCCGCACCTCGATGTGAGGTTGCCTACGTATCCGTTAAGAATCAGGCCGAACGTAGCTCTAGCTGAACCTCGCACAAGTGTGTGTATACCTCAAAAAGGTCTTTTGAAGGGTTGTAACGTGGTTAGGCTAAAGGTTTGAAGAAGAAGGGGATAAAGGCTCAAGACCCTAGATAAGCCCCTAAGGTGTGCAACTTTGCTTTTGGATCTTTGTATTTTTATGCTTGAGTTTCTACTCTTTTTTAGCTCTCTTTTCTTGCTGTAGCATTTATTTTATTTTTATAAGTGTGGGCAATCCCGATCATGCGGTCTATCACTCACTTGGCATTCATGTTTCTCAGGCACAATACCGAGCACTCAATAAGAGACGCAATCTGAGACGTGTTCATATCAAAGACATGTTCACGTCAAATACATTGGAACACTTGCCCTTTTGTACACTTTTATTTATTTTTTTGCTTTTTTTTTTGCTATTTTAATCTTTTGAAGTCACTCAAGCTTTTTATGAAATTGAAAATTGCATAAGTTGCACACCATCCCATCTCATGGTTAGGTAGATATGGGTTGAAAGATGAAAGGTCTATCGTTAAATGAGGCTCAAAGTGGTTTATGAAGAAAGGATTGTATATTTGAAGGGTGAAAGGTGATATGATGTGGCTACAAGGGGTGTCTCAAATCATTGGTATACCCTGTGCTTAGTTTGATATGGATTTTTTTTTTAATTTTTTTTATTTTTTTTTATGCAATGCAACGCAATGATCATATGTAAGGAAATAAATGCTCATTTTATTTAAAAAGTGAAGGGTAAAAATCAAACTCTAAGAAATAAATTCAAGGAGGATGAAAGGTGCCTATGCTAGACTTATTGGGGAAAGGGTTTGAAAAAAAAAATGAAATCTTGGTGAGAAGCTTGCTTTGTGCATTTGTTTCATCATCATACTCATTTTTTTGTTTGTCAATCACATGACTCAAACTCGATTCAACATGCATGGATGGAAGAAGTTATGAAGAATAAAGGTTGTGATATGGAGAAAACATGTAGAGAATGGAAAGATGATGTAGATGGAGAGATAAAAAAATTAGGAATAGAATGTACCCCCAACTCAAATGACAAAAAAATCGACTCATGCATGAACCTAAGACATGGTCATGGTGTATATACATATTAGTGGGTGCTTTATTGTGAGTGCAAGTGACATGTTAAGACTCGTGTCATTACCATGTGGCTAGACTATGTGACTAGACTCGAACAAAGACTAAGTTAAAACCTCGCGTATATGCATTAAACTGGACAGGCTGTAGTATTTTAGTCATAACTTTTGATCTGTGTCTCTGATTGGGATGAAACCAACGCCAAATTAAAGATAAAACTCGGAGCTACATATCCATATTCTTTGCGACTCGTAGTTCTTTCCAGAACTCCAGCTATGACCAAAACAAGTTGACATTTGTGCAGTATACGGGAATAAAAATCTGGGTTGACTTAAAGGAACTATGACTCGATTTTATATTTATTTATTATTAGCTCAAATTAATTAATTAAACAAAGTCCTTTAGTCATTAATTAGTTTATTTAGGCTTAATCACAAGTCAAACAAACGGTTAGGAAAAACACATAGAGTATGCACAAGCAAAGAATGCACAAGTAGTCAACTAGGCACAACATGATGCAATGAGTTTGCAACCTAACCATGGCTCTAGTTCTCTAAAGTTCGGGATATGGGTTAGTCAAAGAGAGTCCATGGTTAATTGTCCGGATGCACCGCGCGGAAGCCTAACCGTGAAGGGTTGGCGCGAGTGGTTGGGACACCGCGAGTTTAGAAAAAACTCGCTTCCATGGTTTGGTGAATTCAAGATTCTCGGATGTACCCTTTGTTGCTCAGAGCGTTCAATTAGGTAGATGGAGCATAAATTCCCAGTGGGTTATGTCCATATGTAGAACACATATGGGTTTCAGAAAAGTGAGAAAAACTCAATCATATTTCTCAAATTTCCTACGTGTAAAAATCCTATGTTTTTAACTCATTACGGATGGTCTTTCCAAATGAGATCTTTTTTCATGCGTATGACAATTATGTTAATCAAAATTACGCACATGAAATACATAGAACTTTACGAGTCTCATCCACTCATTCTAAATTATTGCCGAAATAAATTTCAGTGATTAAAATAGAAATCCTCCCCAGTGGAGTCGCCAAAAAACTGTAGGGAATATTTCAAGCATTACCCTATCTTAAACCCCACTGTGATCATACACTCAAGTACGGTGGCGTCCAAAGGGAAAGAAGATAGACCAAACGAGTCGCCAACAAGTTTTAGGAACTTGTAAACCGTTCACAGGGTGAAGGTTACGCCTCTTAACGATCCAAGAGATCGTCAACTCCAATAGGTCTTGAACCATGACTGGTAGTTCGAGGATGAAGGCACAAATCCAACCTAAAAGAAATTGAACTTGCCCTAATAATAGGCCTCTACTTTATTCTGATCGTATTCATGTGCACTCTCTGACTAACATGCAATCAATAGAATTAACCCTAAACCTGTTTATCTATGTTGGTTGAGTATTTATGCACAAATAAATCTATTATTGGCAATCACTTGAATTATAATCAAATTAACCCTAAATAAGATTATTAATTATCTTATTAATCGTGATTACAAGTACAAATTCCCTTTAAACATGCAATAAAAGGCGTGATCAAGCAATAAGAATAAATATCATCAAGCAACATAATTATCATCATAAAAATAATAATAATAATAATAATAATAATAAATAATAATAATAATAATAATAATAATAATAATAATAATAATAAATCATAATCATGTTAAAGCATAATAATAATAGTAAAATCCTAGGCATGATACTAACAAGATTAATAACAAACCCTAGCATGTTACAAAACAATAAAAATCAAATAAGTAGCCTTAACATGATACTAACATGCTATATTAGGAAAGAAAATAGGAAGCATCATACTTTTAATCATACTTGATATTGGGAATTTATTCTTTACCCTAAACATGATAATAGGAACTTTGTAGTCACCCTAAACATCAAATTAAGAAAAAACATCTTAACATGATACTAGGAATCAACATAACAACCTAAACATGATCTCTATATCATAATATCAATCAAACAATTAAAGCACTTACTTGGATGTCTCGTACCTCTTTCTAATAACAAAATACACACGTTAGTAACTTCAAGGAAAATAATAAAACAACAATTAAATTAAATATTTGAAATAGAGATTTGGGACCAAACCCTCATAAATTAAAACCTTTCACGTCTAGGGTGAAGGAAACTTCGAATTATGCTAGGTATGTCTAGTGCTAATGTATGAGGAATTGTGTTTGTAAAAGGCTAGTTTAGAAAGAGAGAGAGAATCAAGAATTTCTTGATGAGAGTTGATGATTGAAAAAGGGGAGATATGACCTCTATTTATAGAGAAAAAAGAGGGTTGAAGAATAAGAAAAGAATCCAAATTCGAATCGAAATAAAACTCGATGGACAGCAGTTTTTGCGGATTTTGTTTTTATTTTATCTTTTGATCTAGAAGTCCAAATAAGGCATATAATATGGCCGAAATAGTAGGACGGTATCAGTTTTGGATAGAGTTTTGTATCTAATTCATATCTTTTTCGTTATAGCTCGGATTTAATATTATAATATATCATTGGAAAGATAATTTCAAGATATATCCAACCATATAAAATTTGGATAAAGATCATGAGGCACAAAAATAAAATCTGACTGTCTTTGAACATCTTTAAATTCGAATAGAATTAGAGTTTTTATTTAACTCAAATTCATTAATCTTATCTTTTCAAAAAAGGATAATTAAGATCTTTTAGAAACTTATAGAAGATTCTAATTAATCTTAATTAGTTTAGGAATATGATTAGACCTTTGGACCCTCCACATGATCATTGGTCCGTAGGTAAAACCCGGTTTGGACCCAGTTTAGTATTTTGGCCATAACTTCCTCATTATTCATCGAAATTGGGCTTATAATATATCGTTGGAAAGGTCTTTTCAAGCCTCATTCAACTACACCATTATTGGACCCTTATCATGGACCAAACTAAACTGGAATGCACGTTTTTAAAAAATAAGGTAAGAAAAGAAATATTTTCAAAAACAGAAAGAAGTGATATTTTGATAAAAACATCCTCATCACTAGACTTTTCACACTTTCGCTTTGTTCGATAATCAAATGACGTGAAAGGTATTCATCACTGGGTTTGGTTTTGGGGAGACACATTTGGGTGTCTACAATAATTAACATAAAAACAAGAAGAAGTAATAGATTATTACCTTTGTAGCGTGCTTCGCTCACTTAATTGAGCTCTTACTTCAAAATCCCCCTAGCTCCGCTCACACGGAGACCTCCTTCAAAGTCAACCCGCAACGGGAGCATCGAACTCGGTCTATTGCCTTGGAGTTAGCAAGGCCCGACCTAAACCCGAGTAACTTGTGTTCAATGGTTTTCACACTGTGATGCCTTTTTCAATACTTACTCAAGTGAAGAATCCTAACTCCCAAGGTTTGTATTTATATCGGACGATATGCCATTATCAATCAGTATCCTCTTAACCTTCAAATTGGCTATCTTTTATATAAATACCATTAGATCATTGTGCAAGGCCTTGAACTCTCCTCGGTCGGCCTCACTCACTATTATCTCTGGGAAAGGTTCAACCTTAATCCCTTCGGCATGAATTACTTATTTTCCCAAATTCCATGCATCCGGCTTAATTCCTCTCATGGTTGGGCTGCCTGCAGCAAAGCCGCCTGATAAGACAGCCACAAAACTAGAGTCCGTGCTATTCCCATCTTTTTCCTTCTCATTTGCCTTTTCTTCTAAGACTTATTGTCTGTCTGAGTGTATGTGAACTTGGACTTCATCACGTACGAATTGAGCATGCCCTTCTCAGTCAGCTTGTCTAGCAACCTCTTTAAATTATTACACTTGTTTATATCATGCCCCACATCCTTGTGGTAATGGAAATACTTATTTTTGTTTCTATACTGGACTGATCCTCTCATCGGCGTGGGCTTCTCAAATTTAAATTTATCCTTCCATCAAAATTGAATATGAATTCTTGTTGAACTCATACGGCGGTTCGTACGCCTTTGGCTTCTTTGACTTGTTTTCTATGTCATCAAATACCCAGACTTCCTTTCTTTTGTTCTTTCCCTCTTTCTTTTTCCCAGTCGGGTCTTGCTGAGAAGATTGTTTCTTCTTAGCCCCCTTGGCTAGTACTTCAGCTTTAGTGAGTGAATAGAAGTTTGCCGCCTCAATATAGGCTTCAGCTTCCCGCTAAACACTTGCATATGTCCAAACCTTTTTGCGGACCAAATCAAATTTGAATCCATTATGCCTTAATCCCCGGAGAAATTCCGAATAGGCCAATTCATCCGGATGATTATGAATTCGGGCTTTCTTTTGATTGAATCTCTAGACGTATGAACGCAAACCTTCATTCTTGGCCTGAGCAATCGTAGCCAAATTAAGACTAGTCTTCCTTGGCGGGATGTTGTATGAAAAAATTTCCAACGAACAACATGCTTAAAGTAGTAAAGCAGTTGATCATTCGGCCGGCAGACTGTTGAACCAGTCTTGCGCCACACCCTTGAGGGTGGCCGGGAAGCACCTGCACCAAGTGGCATCATCCACACATTGCAAGTACATAAGATTCTAATACAAAGTGACGTGCTCTTCCGGGTTGCCCGTACCATTATAGGCACCCACAAGTACACTTTTCACCTTTGCAGGCTGAGGTGTGTTAAGGATTTCTTGAGAAAACGGAGGCGGCTTGTCTCCAAGGTTTAGCATGCGCATCTGCCATTCAATTGGTTTCGGCTGAGCAACTGGTCCAGCCAAGTAAGAAGCTTGGTTGAACAACTGACCGAACTATCCATACTGTCAAAAGACACCAGTGTTAGTTGGCGAAAAGGTAAAAAAATTCTGGAGAGGTGGATATTGAAATGGTTGCACTGGAGCAATTGGAATTAGTGTTTGAGTTCGATGAGCTCTATAAGGAATAGATTTCAAGCTTTTAATCTCACTATCTTGAACCCCACTATGATCATCCACTAAAGTACAGTGGCGTCCAAAAGGGAAGAAGATAGAGCAAAAGAGTCGCCAACAAGTTTTAAGAACTTGTAAACCGTTCATAGGATAAAGGTTACACCCCTTAACGATCCAAGAGATCGTCAACTCCATAAGGTCTAGAACCAAATAAGGGTTCGGGGATGAAGGTACAAATCCAACCTAAAAGAGATTGAATCTGCCCTAATAATAGGCCTCTACTTTATTCTGATCGTATTCATGTGCGCTTTCTGATTAACATGCAATCAATAGGATTAACCCTAAACCTGTTTATCTATGTTGGTTGAATTTAATGCACAAATAAATTTATTATTGGCGATCACTTGAATTATAATCACATTGACCTTAAACAAGATTATTAATATCTTATTAAGCGTGATTACAAGTACAAATTCCCTTTAAACATGCATAAAAAGCGTGATCAAGCAATAACAATAAATAACAAGCAACATAATAAATAATCAATAATCATCATAAATAAAATAATCATAATTATAAAATTATAATCATAAATTATAACAATTATAATCATAATCATGTTAAAGCATAATAAAAATAGCAAGATCCTAGACATGATACTAATAAGATTAATAACAAACCCTAGCATGTCACTAAGCAATAAAAATCAAATCTTTAGCCCTAACATGATACTAACAATCATAAATATTAGGAAGAACATAAGAAGCATCGCAACAATCATATTTAATATTAAAATTACCCTAGACATGATGCTAGGAATATCATAATTACAATATAAACATGATTTCTACATCATAATATCAATAAAAACCATTAAAGTACTTACTTTGATGTCTCGTACCTCTTTCTAATAACAAAATACACACGTTAGTAACTTCAAAGAAAATAATAAACAAACAATTAAATAAAATAATTGAAAAAGAGATTTGGGACCAAACCCTCAGAAATTAAACCTTTCACGTCTAGGGCGAAGGCAACTTCGAATATGGCTAGGTGTTCTAGATCTTGCGAATGCGAAATTTCGTATGTGAAAACAAAGTTTAGAGAAAGAAAGAATTGAAAGAATGCTAGTTAAAACTGATTGTAGATGAATGTAGATGATTGATGATGAATCGGTGACAATCGGTGAGAATTGGTGAATCAAAACGGAGTTTTTAATACGATATTTATAGAGAAATCAGCCAAAAAGATAAAATAAACAAAATAGAGTCTGACGCACAGAAAACAGAGCTAGCGCCAACCCTTGCTAGCTGGCGCCAGGCACCAACACTAGCGCTAGGCACCAATGGCTAGCGCCAGGCCTGGTTCCAGGCGCCAAGGCCTGGGGTTAGGCGCCAAGCCTATTTTCAACGCGTTTTCGAAAATCAGATAAGTTTTCCGTACTGAAGGATAAAATCATATAATTTTCCCGAAAATGCTATTTGATTTTGATTAAAACTCTAAAAAGTCAAAAGTCAATTTATCAATGCTAATTGAATTAGGAATGAAGAGAACCTTCTAGAAGATTCTAGAAGACTAAAACCATTCCTAATTGCATTAGGAATGATAAATCATATTAGGCCCTCCCCAAGATCATTGGGCCGTATATAAAGCTCAAACCGGGCCCAGTTTGGTAAATTGGCCATAACTTCCTCAATATTCATCGGAATTGGGCTTATAATATATCGTTGGAAAGGTCTTTGCAAGCCCCATCCAACTACACTACTATTGGACCCATATCATGGACCAACCAAACTGGATTGGCTGTTTTCTTAAAATAAGTTTTCAAAAACAGAGAGGAGAGAAAAGAAATTAAAACTATCCGCAACACTAGACTTTCCACACTTTCACTTCATTCAATTATGATTCGACGTGAAAGGTACTCATCACTGGGTTTGGTTTTGGGGAGACACAAATGGGTGTCTACAGAAGCCCCCACTTTGACTGAGTTTGGAGAAAAGCAAGTTTCGAAAACAAAAGTCAAAGTATCGATAGGGACGGAGAATGATTCAGATTGTTTTGCGATCCTAAATCATTCTTGTAACGCCGATACCTACAAAACTAGCGTTAGTTAAACAGATAAAAGAGTTAAGAAACGCGTATCTTGCACCGTCGAGCACACGTCTCTGAAAGTAACCGATTTTCTGCCGCTTTATTGTTGTTTTGATGACCTCCTGCAAGCTAGAGAATGCCATCCCGCTTGAAAACCGCTACGCCTGTAACTGCTTCCAATTTGGAAGATTGCTTCGCCTGAAACGATCCTCCTCCGCATTGATAATATTCCACGTCCAAGGGAATACCATCGAAGATTATTTCTCTTGAAACAATCCTCATCCGCATTGATAATATTCCACGTCCAAGGGAATACTATTGAAGATTGCTTCTCTTGAAACAAATCTCCATCCGCTTTATGACCATCTTCCATGCCTAAGGGAATATGATCGAAGACAATTTCGCCCGAAATTACCTCCAGTTGTTTGTGACAACTCTCCACAGGCTAGGGAACGCTGTCGAAGATATCCTCTCTTGAAGTCATCCTCATTTGATGCGATAATTTTCCAAAGGAAATTACTGAAGATCCACGCCTGTCGATCTTTAAAAGTTCGCCTAAACTTTGCTTCCGCTATGCCTGTACGTCGGCGCTTCTGTTGCTTTAAACCTGTACATCGGTGCCCTTTTGCTTTTTAACCTATATGTCGGTGCTTTTTGTTAATGAGCCAATGCTTAAGCGCTTTAAGCTAAGTGAGACGATCTTTCATCAGGTCGATCACTTTAGGTAATCAAGGCGATTACTAAATCATGTCAAATTGCTTAGAGGGGCTAACTGGCGTACCAAGGAACCCAAAAATATGCTGCAGAAAGGTAGATCAACCCCACCAAGGGCTGGATGATCTGGCGCCACTAAAAAACCATCAGCGCCACCCATTTAGCCTTAGCGCTAGGCGCTGAGATTGGCGCCAGGCGCCAAGCCAAATTTGTGACGCCAATGCATAGGGCTTGGCGCCAGCACGGGGATTTCCTTAAATTCCCCTTTCCTCTTCATTTTGCTGGCTGCTTGTCGCAATTTTGCTCGAAAAAAATCCGAAAACTTCAATTGATCGGTTCTTGCTTGTTTCTCAACCGAATTTGCTCAAATTTGTTGCAAATCAAAGTTATTTTCATCTATTTTCCCGATCTATGTAAGTTTTCTTCAAAATCACATCAGTTTTCATGAATTTTTGGCATGTTTATTCACGAATTTCATGAAAACTTGAAATTTATAATTCTCAATTTGCTTTGTTTGTCAAGTTTTATGCCGTGAAATTTCTTGATTATGTTTATATATTTCCTTGGGAGTAATTTGAGACTTGTTTGACTCAATTTGGTGAAGAAATGAGCAATTTTCCATTGTTGGACCTCTTAAGGTCGTGAAGAACAATGTGACTCGTTCTTGATGTTTTTGCTAGCAATTCTTGTCTAATTTATCACAATAATTACTATAGTATTGCAAGAAATTGTTTGATTTCTTGAAAAAATGTCGTTGTGCTCAATTTGAATTTGTGCTCTGTTTTAGTACTACGTACTCTGTTTTTTGCGAACATAGTATCATGCGGCTAGGCGAACCTTAGATACTATAGAACCTTAATTTATTATGATTTTGCACAATGTAGTATGCTAGACAACGAGGCTCGGCTTCACGGTCCCGAAACACTAGACGGGAGCATGAGCCCGTAGAGGATGATGTCACGCCTTCCACTTCGCTTGGTCGACTTCCAGACTGGGATGAGCGGACCCTGTTCTTCGCCCCCCTCCACCATATTTCTGAGAGGGTGAGACAGGGCATCGTGCCCGGGAGGACACGACATGATGGCTCCGGCTGTGATGGTTTGGGCGATTTGTACAAGATGTACATCGCCAGGGATCCTGAGACGAGGCTCCTATGTGAGTCTTGCGGGCTAGCTACTCTGTTCGAGACCTCTAAGGCTATGGTCGTCTCCAGCGGGGGTCATCATGTAGTGCGCGCTTTGGTAGAGTTCTTCTGGGACACCACCAACACTTTCCATTTCCCTTGGGGTGAGATGATGGTCACCCCTACGAACTTTAGTCTCATCACAGGACTGGAGTTCACCTTTGTACCGCTGCTGTATACAGTGGAATCGACGTCTTTTCTTCGGAGGTCAAGGAGCTGTTGGGGCCGATCGCTATTCGGGCCCGAGCTGAGGTCGAGACGACCCAGTTTAGCGCTAGAGGAATTTGCCGCTCGACGCTAGCAGCGGCTCTTGATGAAGATGCGACCACCCGAGAGCAGCGGGTGCGCATCTTTGTGCTGATGTTATTGTCAGGGACATTCTCCCCTAACAAAGGTAGTAGGGCGTTGCTTTACTATCTTCCTGCTGTCCGTGATCTTCACCGGATCGGGACTTATGACTGGGCTAGCTTGGCCTATGCTGACTTTATTCGTGCGCTGAGGGACTCGTGTCGACACCGATCCTTTGGGACAAACGTCGCTTTGTCTGCCTTTTGGAAGGTCGTAGAGGTAAACATTATTCCCTATAAAGTGTAGCTCTGCATATTAGTTTATCATTTACTCACACTTTTAGCTCCTTGTAGATCTGGTTCTACGAGCACTTCCCTTCTGATGCACCGGCGAGACCATCGCCGCAGGGATTTCCAGTGAGCGCCTCTTGGGGCGGCCACCATAAGGACATGTCTACTACACATGTCCGGAACTGGATCATCGCGGTACGACTTTTATTATTTATTTGCTTTTTCGCGATGCTTTAAGTATACTTTCGCCTGATTGATGTTCGTTGTAGGGTCCTGAGGTGGTGTACCGGCCATGGGGCGGTTGGACAGTCCCTGGGTTAGCCGCACAGTATTCTGCTGAGCGTCGCTATTTCTTGGGGACTTATGGAGCGATCGCGTACTTTGGAGAGAGGGTTGCTAGACAGCATTCCACTGATGTCTTTGTCGTTCCTGCTGCTCCACCACGTCATATGTTCGATGACGCGCGTTTGTCGAGCATGTCTGAGGGAGCTGGTACCCCTTGGCGGTCCTATGTCATCGTCGGGCGGTGCTAGGCTGAGGAGCTACTACCTTAGTTAGCTCCAGCCCCCGTACCGGATGAGGATGTAAGGGTAAGATTTTTTTAGTTTTTTACTTTCCATGAAATAGTCCCCAAGTAATGTTTTACTGACGTTTTTGTTTTATCAGGACAGTGCTGCTGAGTTCGTGCCACCCCGTATGTCCATCCACTACTAGGGGATGTACGGGCCGATTGAGGAGATGATTTCTCCTGCTCCCGAGGGCGAGCGCTTCATAGAGCGGTCGATTCCTCGCCACCAGACTCGAGTAAGCCTAGTTACCCACAATTTTTGTTTTTGTCCATATATCATGCGTGTTTACTGACTTATTTCTCTGACAGTTTTCACGCGATGTGGTTTCGGCGATGGCACGATGTATAGATGCCTTCCGGAGCCAGCTCGTCCGGATGAGGAATGCGACCACTTGCCATCGGGATGACGCCACCCGATAGGTAGTCTTTCTTTATATATTTCCTTGCATTACCGCTTCAATTTTGCCTTGTTTCTGATTTAATTCTTTTTGTAGGGCCAGCCTAATGCTTCTCATACCCGCGTGAGGCCTGAGGGGCGGAGGGATCCGACGAGGTCCAGCTCGAGACGTCATCGTACTTCATCATGGGGTAGAGGTGGTCGCTCCGAGGCTGCCCGTGCTGACATTACAGAGGGCTCGGGATCTTCTTCTGAGGGTGCTCATGCTGCACCGGTAGGAGAGGCTACCTCGGCTTTCAGAGGTGGAGGGATGTACGAGGTAGGCTCGTCATCGCGGCATCCTGCGCAACCTCAGCCTCAGGTTGATCCTGGGTGGAGTGGTCCTATATTGAGTCTTCCTCCTCCTACGGAGACTGGAGCCAGAGCTGGAGCTGGTGGAGAGGTGACTCCTCGTACGGCGTAATTTTATGATGTGATGGGCATACATCCTCCAGCGCTGTAGTTTGTTCCTGTGTATATTTTATTTTGACTTTTTATAGAACTTTGCCTTAGACTCATTATTTGTAGACACATTTTGTATATTTATGCTATTATGAGTTTATTTATTATTATGTGTATGTTTGTGTGTGCAAGAGAAGTGTGACAACAATTTTGCGCAAAAAATTCCGTCATTTTTATTATTGATGGAGGGTATCCGACTCTCTCCCCCAAAAAGAAAAAATAAAAAAGGAAAAAGTCAAATAAAATGTCGGGTGTTTGGAATTTAAATAAAGTCCAAAAAAAGAATAATATAATTAAAAATAATAGCTATTTTAATTAATTAAGAAAAAGGATAAAAAAGATGCTTAGGAAAGATAATCGGAGCCATAAAGTCATTAGTCGACTCGAGTTTAGTATTAAAAACGCAGGTTAATCACGCGCGCCTGCTGTGACAACTTGGCGCCAGCTGGCGCCACAATATGGCGCGTGGCGTCAGGCGCTACACTTAGCGTGTGGCGCCAAGCGTTGGCGGCTGGCGCCGATTACGAGATTTTGACGCCAATTAACGCTGATGCCGTATTTCATTCTGATTAAAACTTCTCACAATTTGTGTATAAATAGCCCCGTGCCCAGCCGATTCTTCTCATAATTCCAGCGAATAAAATAATTTTTTGCTTTAGAGAAAAAAATAATAACCATGTCTTTAGTCACCAAAACTTTCACCCAATATACTCATGAATGGTGTCGATCTCTTAATGCTAGGGAGAGAAAATAATTAGATTTGTGTCACTTGGGGGGAATTTATGGCATTAAAGGGGTAGATCTTGACTTAGATATCATACATACCGCTCTAGAATTTTGGAATATTGATACTCATTGCTTTAGAATAGGGTATGATGAGATTAGCCCTTTGCTAGAGGAATTTGGTGCTATTTTAGGCTTCCCTGCAATAGACCTCATAGTAATCCCTAGAGTAGATGCATATTATTATAAGGTTTTTGAGCGCTTCTTTAATTTAAAAGAAAGGGATTTATCAAAAATAGTAGATGGCAACATAGTTAATTTGAAAGAATTTGCACGCCATTATTTTGATAAACCTCTCTCTGAATCTTTTCATATATATAGAAGAAGGGCGTTCTTATTTTGCATGCTTAATCAATTTTTTCTTAGTAGTGGTAAAAATAATGAAGGCCAATCAATTATAACCACTGTTTTAGAACAAATTGAATCAGGGAGAAATCCAATGCCATTGATAGTTGGAGAGACTATGATTAGTCTTGATGAACTAAAAAGGGACCCAAAAGCACCTTTTCGCGGCTCTCCAATTTTATTACAGGTAGAAAAATAATATTTTTAATTATAGAAATCAAAAACTATATTTTTGTATTGTAATAATAACTTATTTGCATTGCAATTTACAGATGTGGCTAATGGAAAGGCTAGGATTAATTAGCCCTCCGGATGATATTGAGAAGTATACTCCCAATTGCTTCGTGAGAAGGAAGAAACGCATCCCTAAAATTGGGCGCCACAAGTGGAGAAAAGTCTTCGAATTACGTGATTTTGCTATCAAGTGGGTCGTCCCATGGTGGAAAATAGAAAGGATGGTTGGTGTTAACAAGCAACCTTTCTGCCGTCTTCCAAGCTTGTCTCGTGTGACTTATTATTACCCCTGCAGGGTAAAAAGACAATACGGCTTGCTTCAGAATATTCCTTCCGGGGATCTTTGTCCTCCCTATGAGTACCCTGTATCTCAAGAAGTAAACAAATTTGATGCTTACTGGAGTGCAAGACCTTTGTGGGAAGTGATTACCCAAAAGGTTCCTCCTTCTTTGCCCAATGATGTGAAGAAGTGGTTGCTGAAGAAATCTTCGAAGGATCAGGGTAGAACTGATGTGAAGAATCGTCTAGGTGACAGGGTGATTCCCGACAAGGAACGCTTAGGTGCAAGAATTGAATTCAAAACACCTGCAATGCCTAGGAAGAAAAATGCTACCAAAGATAAAGGGAAAAGGAAAGCTAACACCACAGATAAAAAGACTTGGGTGGAAAAGAAGCATGGAGTGTTAGCTGAAGGGGAGACTATCTATTCTAAAATTGAATGTAGGTCCTCTAAAGGATGCCTACTAGCTAAAGTTATGGATGAGGAGGAGGAAGCAGACAAGAATCGGAAAAGGGCTAGAAAGGAAAAGAAAGATTAGGAGCATTGCTTGACTTTCAATTTATTAGACTTAGTTTATTATTTTTATTAAAGTTAATTTATTTCAGCTTTATTTAAATTCCATCAATAATGTAATTTTATTTTATTAATGAAATTTGAGCTTTCAACTAAATTATTTACTTTAAATTTATTTTATTAAAGCAATGAAAACTGAAAAAAATTAATTTTCCAGAAATTCTTCGAGTACGAAAGTCGAAAATTTTCCGAAAAACACCGAACTTCGACCAGAATTTATTTCCAGATTGGCGCCACTTATTTGCAATTGGCGCCTGTCATTGAAGTCTGGCGCCAGGCGCCAATATCATCGGCTGGCGCTGATGATTGTTGGCTGGCGCCAGGTTCTTCTCTACGACGCCGATGATTCGCCAATCTTCTGTTAAATTTTTAATTAACTCTGGAACGCGGGGATGTCGAAGAATAAAGTGGCCGCACCCGTAAAGGGTTGCCTACGTATCCTTTCTTAAGGATCAGGCCGAACGTAGCTCTCTTGAGTATCCTACTCAAGTAATTATGGGTAGTATTTCTTAAGTTTTTCAAGATTTTGTCATGTTTGAGAATTCATTGCCATCCATATCAGTTAATTTTACTGCACCTCCTGACAGGATTGTTTTGACAGTGTAAGGTCCAGACCAATTAGGTCTAAATTTACCCCTTGGATCTAAAACATTTTTCCTTAGTGCTTTTAACACTAAGTCTCCTACTTTGATATTTCTTGTCTTGACCTTCTTATTAAAATGCCTAGCCATACGAGTCTAGTAACACTGAGTGTGATGTAGAGCTTCTAGTCGCTTCTCATCGAGTAGAATTAATTCTTCATATCTTGCCCTAGTTCATTCAACTTCATCGAGTTTACTCTCTAGCGCAATGTGTAGAGATGGTATTTCTAGTTCGACAGGTTGTACGGCATCCATTCCATATACCAAGGAAAATGGCGTATTTCCTGTTGATGTACAAATTGACGTGCGGTAACCCCACAATGCGAAGAGAAGTTTGTCAGGCCAATCCTTATAATTTTCCGTCATTTTCTCGATGATAGTCTTTAAATTTTTATTAGCTGCCTCGACTGCTCCATTTGCTTGAGGTCTATAAGGGGAAGAATGATGATGTTGAATGCCATATTTTTGTAGCAATTCCTCACATTCGGCCTGAAAGTGAGTTCCATTGTCACTTATCGTTTCATGTGGGACTCCGTATCGACAAATAATATTTCTCTCGATAAAGAGTGCTACATGTTTTGCAGTGAGTTTAGCGTATGATTGCGCTTCGACCCACTTTGTGAAGTAATCGATTGCTACTAGGATATATTCGTGGTCTCCTATTCTTGGTGGAGTGATTTTGCCAATGATGTCAATTCCCCATGTAGAGAATGGCCATGGCGATGTGTAGGTGTAGTGCAAAGATGGAGGAACATGTTGTAAATTGGCATAAATTTGGCACTTAGGGCATCTTTTCACGTATTGATGGAAATCCCTATTCATTGTAGTCCAATAATACCCTTCTCGTATTATTTTCTGGACTAACATTTAGCCATTTATATGTGTTCCACAGATTCCTTCGTGGACTATTCTCATTGCTCTTTGTGCATCCTTCTTTCCTACACATAGGAGAGCTCGACCTTTAGGTACCCTTTTATGTAGCTCGTTGTCTATGAGTACATATTGAGAAGCCAAAAGCCTTAATGCTCGTTTTACTCTTTTGTCAGCATGAGGAGGGTATTCTCCATTGGTGACATAATTGAGTATGTCCGTGTACCATGGTTCTTCTTCTTCTTCTTCTTCTTCTTCTTCGCCTTGGACTACTTCGTCGTATTCTATTGCCTGGATGTATGCTGGTTTGTGCCTTTTTTCAATAGTTAGAGGCATTTGCTCGATTTCCGTGGGAATCCTAACCATTGAGGCTAATCTTGCCAAGGCATCAGCAAATTGGTTTTCTTCTCTAGGTAGATATGTGTATTCTACATTCTCTAACTGATCGGTAAGAGTTTCCATATAGGTTTGGTAAGGGGCTAGACTTTCGCTCCTTACTTTCCACCTCTTAGATATCTGATTGATGATTAAAGAAGAGTCTCCGAATATCCTTAACTTCTTTACTCCCAATGCCAAAGCTGTTTCAAGGCCTACCACGCATGCTTCATATTCACCAGCATTGTTGGTAACGTCGAAATCAAGCTTTATGGAGATTGGAACATGCTCCTCTTTTGGTGATACTAGTAGTACTCCAACGCCACATCCCTTTTGGTTTGAGGCTCCGTCGAAATACAAGGTCCAAGTATCATCTTCAGTAACCATTAGGTCTTCATCGAAATTCATTGTCTTACATTGGCGTCGAGTCTTCTATTGGAAAATCTGCTAGAAAGGCTGACACCACGAATCCTTTGATAGCTTTTTGTGGCATGAATCTCACATCAAACTGGGCTAGATTGACTATCCATCTTGATATGCGTCCATTGAGTGTAGATTTCTCGAATAGATACTTGAGTGGATCTAATCGGGAGACTACGAAGACGGTATGCACCAGCATGTAATGTCTTAACTTAGTTGTGGCCCACACTAAGACGAGGCACAATTTCTCGAGCGGTGTGTAGCGTGCTTCGTATTCGAGCATCTTTTTGCTTAGGTAGTAAATTGCGTTCTCCTTGCCTTCTACCTCTTGTGCTAGCATAGCTCCCATTGTCTCTATGCTAACCGTCAAATATAACCTAAGAGGTATTCCGGGGAGTGCTGGTGCTAATATGGGAGGATTTGCGAGATAGGCTTTAATCTTTTCAAAGGCTTTTTGACACTCGTCATCCCATATTACTGGTACATTCTTCTTTAGTTTTTTGAAGATTGGTTCACATATTGTCGTCAGTTTTGATATGAACCTACTTATGTATTGCAACCGGCCAATAAATCCTCGAATCTGTTTCTCAGTCTTGGGCGGTGGCATTGACATGATTGCTTTGATTTTGGTTGGGTCTACCTCTATTCCTCTAGAGCTTATGACGTAACCCAAGAGCTTGCCTGAGGTGACTCCAAAAGCACACTTAGATGGATTCAACCTCGTATTATATTTTCTTAGCCTTTCGAAAAATTTCCTTAAGGCTACTTTATGGCCTGGACGAATCATGTCGTCGACGTATACTTCGACTTCTTTATGCATCATGTCATGGAGTAAAGCAGTTGCTGCACATTGGTAAGTAGCACCCGCGTTTTTCAACCCGAATGGCATTACCGTGTAGCAGTAAGTGCCCCATGGCATTATAAAAGTTGTTTTCTCCATGTCTTCTTCTGCCATGAGAATCTGATTGTAACCTGCGTATCCATCCATGAACGAGAGAAGCGCGTGATTTGTCGTGTTATCTACCAGAATATCGATGTGTGGCAAAGGGAAGTCGTCCTTTGGACTTGCCTTATTTAGATCTCGATAGTCGACACACATCCTTACCCTTCCGTCTTTCTTCGGAACTGGGAGGACGTTGGCGACCCATTCGGGGTATTTGGATACCTTGATGAAACCTGCAGTTATTTGTTTTTGAACTTCTTCTTTTATTTTAAGAGCTACGTCAGATTTCATTCGACGTAGCTTTTGTTTTACAGGTTTCATTCCTAGAATTAGTGGTATAGTGTGTTGAGCTATTTCTCTGTTAATTCCGGGCATATCTTCATATGACCAAGCAAATACATCGATAAATTCTTTAAGTAAGTTAATTAAATCGGTTCTTTCTTGCTTATTCAATGTTAATCCGATTTTAACTTCTCTTTTATGAGTTGAATCATTTGAGATATCAACTGTTTCAGTTTCTTCGATTATCGGTGTTTTCTTTTCGAGTGTTTCCATTGCTTTAATAATTTCTTTGTCTTTTTCATTGTTAGTTAAGCAATGCTCGTCATCTTGGGTTAGAGAAGAACACGAGAGGTAAGGAGAATGAGAAATATTATTATACTCTGAGATCATTACATCAAATAGTGATATGTCCTCAGGGATTGGATCACTAACTATCCTAGGAGAAGAAATAAGAGGGGGAGGTGTTACTACTAAAGACTTAGAAAACTCTAGAGGGAGAGACTCCGACTCAGACAACTCTTCAAACATCGGTCCTTGCCCTGTCGTGATGGATATCTTCCTTTCGCTTGGAGTATTCACCTTGATAGTCTAGCGCCACCCTTGTAGTGATCCTTCAGCTGGAGTAATTAGCTTCGAGGGATCGAAGCTTTCACTTTGTAGGACCATTTGAATGAGCGAGGAGTTATCTTCTTCATAAGTTTGCTCATTCTTTTCTTGCCCGAACAGTAATCTCATGACGTTAAAGTCAAAGCATGGGGGTGCTTTCTCCTTATGGACGGGAGTTGGGATTTCATCAGTGAAGTAGAAATCTAAGAAAATCTCGAATCCCGGCTGTCGTATACCGTTTACAACAAATGGCTCGGGAAAATCATGGCATGGATAGTCCTCTCCTTCTTTTATGAACTGACGATTAAGCGTAAGAGGGTATAGATCCATTGGAATTGCCTTCTTTTGAATGCAAGCGTCCCTACGTGCCTTTGACTTTTCCTGGGCTTGCTTGAGATCTTTCCGAGTCGGTTTGAAACCAAGTCCGAAAGTGTCTAACTTAGGGAGGCCAGGTGACTCCAGCGGTTTTGCTATTCCTTTTTTCTTCCCTAGGGTCATCCCGGGAAAATGTCCTTGTTTCTTCAGCATGGCATTGACAATCATGTTGGAATGGGGGTCATGGCAAAGAGGGGTCCTTTCATCCTGCTGGATTAAGGAGACTTCTTCGTTAAAGCCCCATAAATCTTCATCATCCTCGTCGTGCTCCACATTAATAATTGGATTCTCTATGGATTTGATTCTCATAGGCGAAGCATCTATGGTGATTGGAATTCCCCCAACTATAGCTTTTACTTGTTGGTGGAGCGATGAAGGGACGGCCTTTAGATCATGAAGCCAAGGGCGTCCCAACAATAAGTTGAATGAAGCTTTGATGTCCACTACTTGGAAAGTAGTAGCATGTTCTATTGTTCCTGCCGTTACATTTAGGGTAATCTTGCCAAGAGCTTGACGACGAGTGTTATTGTAGGCCCTTATTCCTTGTGTGGACGGAGTTAAATCTTCATCCCTTATGCCGAGCATCCTCGCAGTTCTAAGTGGACAGACATTGATAGCCGATCCATTGTCTACAAGAGTCATAGGGACATTCATCCTCTTGCAAATTACTGTGAGGTTTAATTCCTTGTAATGTTTGTCACCTTCTGGGGGTAAATCTTTGTCAGAAAATGTGATCAAATTAATCGAACTAGGAAGGTCACTTGTGAAGAAGTTGGCTAGTCCCTCAGGAGTAGTGTCAGAATCTATCCCGATTTTGTCCAAGGCATTCATTACAGCCAACCTATGTTCTCGAGATGTTGCCAGAAGTTTCCATACATTCATCTCAACCTTTGTCTTCTTAAACTGCTTAACAATATCATTGTATTTGATGATAGGTATGGGAACTTTTTGTGTGGTTGGCATAGGTTGTGTTGAAATGGGAGGTTGCATTCTCCCAGATCTTGTGAGGATGTTTATCGATGAGTATTCTTCACCCCAAATGTCATCTGTGGTATATGACACATAAGGTGTAGGTCCTATTACATCCTTTAGATAGACATCTTCTTCATCACTGTCCCAAACTCCATTAATGGTTGTATCCTCTTCTTGTTGAAATTGGACTAGTTTCTTTTCATCAATCATTTTCTGTACCAAATCCTTGAATTTGAAACAATTTTCTATAGTGTGACCCCCTGATTGATGATACTGACAGTAATATCTATCTGTCCTTTTTAATGATTCGAATGGTCTCGGTTCGAGAGGTTTTACCTCGCCACTCTCGGAGAGCATTTCGAACATTTGCGCATATGGGATTCCAATTGGAGTGTAGATTCATTTTCTCTTCTTGGGTTTTTCAGTGACTTGTAAGGGAAAGTGCTTTGCCTCATAAGTCGTTCTCACTGGTGTGAATTCTCTTTTAGGCTCTTCTTTCGGAAGTGGAAGCTCATCATATTTCTTATGGAGTTCGTTCATAGCTTTGAGAGCTTCACGTAGTAGTTGCGATACTTCCCTCATAGACAGTGTGAGCAATTGTATATCTTCCTTATTTGCCGGTTCTGGAAGGTTATCCTTGACATCGAAAAATATTTCCTCTTCTTTTTCTTGGACACGGATTTCTTTGACAGGTCTAATGAGAGATGAGGGGTCAACCTCGTTTTCCTCATCGAAGATAGCGAGGGTATGAGCGAGAGGTGCATCGTCAATGCTTGGCTTCTTACTGGCAGGGGGCAACGACAGCTTGTTGTTGTCGATTAGGTCTTGGATAGCTTCCTTAAGCTTCCAACAGTTTTCAGTGAGATGGCCCCTACCTTGGTGATACTTGCAGTGTGCATTGGGGTTCCAGTTAGCCGACCTCTTCTCAACTGGTGGGTCCCCAAATGGTCCAATAGGAGTTATAAGACCTTTTGCATTTAATCGATCAAATGCGGTGTCATAACTCATACCAATAGGAGTGAAGTTCCTCCTAAATGGTTTCTTCTGTCCTTGGTTGTTCATGGCAAGGACTTCTCCTAAATTAAAGGTGCTAACATTATTTGAGTGGGCGGTTTTGGAAGAAGAAGGATTGTCGTTCTTCTTTCCTTTCCAGCCACTGTTGGAGTTATTGTTGGCAGCTTTTAACTTAGCCAAGTCATCTTCAATATTGATCCCAATGTCATAAACGACTTTGAAGGTATGGAGGTTATTTTGATATTTGAGATGCTTGGAATATTTTTATTGGAGATTTTTGATGAATAGTCTCACAGACCCTTTTTCACTTGGCACCTCAATCATTTTAGCTGAGGTTTCTCTCCATTTGTTAAAGAAAGAGGTGAAGCCTTCATTCTCTTTCTTCTTGAGGATTTCAAGTTCTCTATGGTCAGTCTCGACTTGAACGTTGCACTTGTACCTATCAACGAAAGAGTTTGCTATGGACTCCCATGTAGAGGTCTTTTCTTTCTCGAGAGAAAAGAACCATTGTTGGCAAATGGTCTCGAGAGATAGTGAGAACAGAGAAGGGAAGACCTTCTTATCAATACCCTTAATACTCATGATTGTTTCAAATGCTCTTAAATGAAAGTAAGGGTTGTCAATTGCTCTGAATTTTTGGATGTCGTTGGCGTTGAACTTCTGTGGAAGAAGCTCTTTGTCCACCGAGACCCCTTGTGATGTAAGCTCTTGAAACTTGTAGTCGCTAGACAAATTGCTTAAACTCTCTTGCATGAGGTCCATCTGTTGTTGCTTCAAGGGATCATCGATCTTGAGTGCGAGAAGCTTTAGTGTCTCAGTCACAGTAGCCAGTTGGTTCTTAAGATCATTGACTTCTTCTTGTGTTGCCATTATAGTCTTAGCTTTCCTCTTACGGGCTTTGGGTTTGTCGAAAAGTTGGACTTGTACAAAGAGGTTGTCTTTGATTAACCGTCCTTCCTTTCTTGACCACGCGCTGTAAATTAAACCATTTTGCGTTTTAATTACTCGACTCGAATCAACTTGACTTTACGGTTTATTTTAAGGAGGAAAAAGAAAAAGGTACCTATCTTTGGCGAAAATAGCGTACATATTTTTAGGGAATACATATTTTTGGGGAACTAAGTATAGTTTTTTTTATTGGATTTATTGGAGGATTAATATCCGACTTACCCCCCTAAAAAAATGACGGAAAAAACGCGCACACAAGACTCTCTTAAACATGGTCAAAGTATGTGGATTGGTTTGTGCGTTGAGTGTGAGTGACATGCTTGGACTCTTGTGTAAGACCATGGGACTTAGTGCCTAAAATCGATCATTGACTCAAATAAATACTATTAACAACAAAATTTAGCCGAATTAAATAGAAAACTGATTAATTAGACTCTAGGTGATGACTCGACCAATAATCCGACCTGTCGGCCAAGCGACAGGACTGGCGTCACACTGTGAAGCTTGGCGCCAGACGACATAGCTGTCGTCAGGCGCTACACTCCATTATGTGGCGCTACAGCTCAGACCTTGACGCCAATATTGGAGCTTCGGTCAGGGACTGTTTTCGGTGTTATTAGTCAATTGGGATATGCCTAAAGTCGTACTAGGTCAATTCTGATTGAAAAATTAGACTTTATTGACTCAAATTAATTAATTATATAATTAATTAGGCAAGGTTCTTTAAGTCATTAACACAAGTCAACAAACAGTTAAGAGAAACATAGAATATATATGCACCACAAATAATGCACACTTAGTCAAGTAGGCACAATATGATGCAATGTGTTTGCAACCTAACCATGGCTCTAGTTCTCTATAGTTCGGGATATGGGTTAGTCAAAGAGGGTCCATGGTTAATTGTCCGGATGCACCGCGCGGAAGCCTAACCGTGAAGGGTTGGCGCGAGTGGATGGGACACCGCGAGTTTTAGAAAAAACTCGCTTTCATGGTTTGGAGAATTCAACAATCTCGGATGTACCCTTTGTGCACGGAGCGTTCAATCGGGTAGATGGAGCATGAATTCCCAGAGGGTTATGTCCATATGTAGAACACATATGGGTTTCAGAAAAGTGAGAAAAAATTCAAGCAAGAAGTAGAATCGAGCAAACAATACGAAAAACCGGTCGAAATTAGAACGCATATTTGTAGCTCGGTATTGGGAGAAGTTGGCGCCAGCAATCAGAGACTAGCGCCAGCTTTTAACTGTAGCGCCTGGCGCCAATACTGGCGTCTAGCGCTACAACTAAAATACTGGCGCCAAGCTCTGGCCCCTGACGCTACTTCCCACATGCCTCAGCAGCTTTCTGTGCTCAATAAAATTTTCCAGTTTCGCGCGGTGTTATTTCAGTCCTAGTTCTGAAAGATATTTCTCAAATTTCCTACGTATAAAATCCTATGTTTTTAACTCATTACGGATGGTCTTTCCAATAAGATCTTTTTTACGCATATGACAATAATGTTAATCAAAATTACGCACATGAAATACTTAGTACTTTTCGAGTCTCATCCACTCATTCTAAATCATTGCCGAAACAAATTCAAGAATTAAAATAAAAATCCTCCCCACTGGAGTCGCCAAAAACTTTAGGGAATAGATTTCAAGCTTTTAATCCCACTAGCTTGAACCGCACTGTGATCATACACTAAAGTACGGTGGCGTCCAAAAGGGAAGAAGATAGAGCAAAACAGTCGCCAACAAGTTTTAGGAACTTGTAAACCGTTCATAGGATGAAGGTTACACCCCTTAACGATCCAAGAGATCGTCAACTCCAAAAGGTCTAGAACCAAATAAGGGTTCGGGGATGAAGGTACAAATCCAACCTAAAAGAGATTGAATCTGCCCTAATAATAGGCCTCTACTTTATTCTGATCGTATTCATGTGCGCTTTCTGATTAACATGCAATCAATAGGATTAACCCTATACCGGTTTATCTATGTTGGTTGAATTTAATGCACAAATAAATCTATTATTGGCGATCACTTGAATTATAATCACATTAACCTTAAACAAGATTATTAATATCTTATTAAGCGTGATTACAAGTACAAATTCCCTTTAAACATGCATAAAAAGCGTGATCAAGCAATAACAATAAATAACAAGCAACATAATAAATAATTAATACTCATCATAAATAAATTAATCATCATTATAAAATTATAATCATAAATTATAACAATTATAATCATAATCATGTTAAAGCATAATAAAAATAGCAAGATCCTAGGCATGATACTAACAAGATTAATAACAAACCCTAGCATGTCACTAAACAATAAAAATCAAATCTTTAACCCTAACATGATACTAACAATCATAAATATTAGAAAGAACATAGGAAGCATCGCAACAATCATATTTAATATTAAAATTACCCTAGACATGATACTAGAAATATCATAATAACAATATAAACGTGATTTCTACATCATAATATCAATAAAAACCATTAAAGTACTTACTTTGATGCCTTGTACCTCTTTCTAATAACAAAATACACACATTAGTAAATTCAAGGAAAATAATAAACAAACAATTAAATTAAATAATTGAAAAAGAGATTTGGGACCAAACCCTCAGAAATTATACCTTTCACGTCTAGGGCGAAGGCAACTTCGAATATGGCTAGGTGTTTCTAGATCTTGTGAATGCGGAATTTTGTATGTGAAAACAAAGTTTAGAGAAAGAAAGAATTGAAAGAATGCTAATTAAGACTGATTGTAGATGAATGTAGATGATTGATGATGAATCGGTGAGAATTGGTGAGAAGTGGTGAGAATTGGTGAATCAAAACGGAGTTTTTAATACGATATTTATAGAGAAATCAGCTAAAAAGATAAAATAAACAAAACAGAGTCTGACGCACAGAAAACAGAGCTAGCGCCAACCCTGGCTAGCTGGCGCCAGGCACCAACATTAGCGCCAAGCGCCAATGGCTAGCGCCAGGCACCAGGCCTGGTTCCAGGCGCCAGGCCTAGTTCCAGGCGCCAAGGCCTGGGGTTAGGCGCCAAGCCAATTTTCAACGCGTTTTCGAAAATCAGATAAGATTGCCGTACTGGAGGATAAAATCATATAATTTCCCCGAAAATGCTATTTGATTTTGATTAAAACTCTGAAAAGTCAAAAGTCAATTTATCAATGCTAATTGAATTAGGAATGAAAAGAACCTTCTAGAAGATTCTAGAAGACTAAAACCATTCCTAATTGCATTAGGAATGATAAATCATACTAGGCCCTCCCCAAGATCATTGGGCCGTATATAAAGCTCAAACCGGGCCCAGTTTGGTAAATTGGCCATAACTTCCTCAATATTCATCGGAATTGGGCTTATAATATATCGTTGGAAAGGTCTTTGCAAGCCCCATCCAACTACACTACTATTGGACTCATATCATGGACCAACCAAACTGGATTGGCTGTTTTCTTAAAATAAGTTTTCATAAACAGAGAGGAGAGAAAAGAAATTAAAACTATCAGCAACACTAGACTTTCCACACTTTCACTTCATTCGATTATGATTCGACGTGAAAGGTACTCATCACTGGGTTTGGTTTTGGGGAGACACAAATGGGTGTCTACAAGCTCCCACTGGTCCTGGCCATGCTGGTACGCTTGGAGGAGATATGGTTTGAAAGATCATCCGGCATTGAAGGTGTAGAGGCTTGTCCGAATAAGCTATTCGTTAACGCTGCTTGTGCCGAAGGTAGTCCCTAGCATCCTTCCTACGCCAAGACGGCTTAGTAATCTCTTTCTGAAGCCGTTTGGTCTGCCCCCCAATCAACAACGTTTTATCAAGGAACCGAGTCATATATGCCCTTGGCACCCTCGGCGCACGCTCATGCCAGCGGTATGGGGTATTCCAAGAAAAGATGGCTGCTTACCCTCCATTTCCTTTCAAAGTTTGTTCAAAGCGACCAAGAGCGAACCAGTAGTAACTGCACGGTCCTCTGCCTCATGGATTGAAGCGGTCAGAGGGTCGCTAGAATGAATTGTTGTGACTATATTCTCAACAAAGTCGTCCTCGCCGGGACGAGGGCCGGCATCTGGTGTCTGGCCATCCATTGCCACAACAGACGAGTATCCCCACAAACGGCGCCAAATGTTTTAGGGTTTTTTGGAATTCCTCGGAATAATGGTCATGCTCTGATCAGGCAACGGGACGCGGACCCTGCATAACACGAATCTCTGGCTATCGCAGATTCGCCTCCGGCGATCAAGTTAGTGACCGGAAATGGAATAAATGTAGAGAGAGAAAGTAGAGAGAAGTTGGAGCTTTTAGTGCTCTATTAAATGTTATGTCACAATCCATCCCTCTCATTAACAATGACTAGGGTATTTGTAAGGGTGGGTATTTGTGCCCTTTAGGGTAAGTGACCTAGAATTTAAGGCTATTGATTGGCTGTGCAATAAGCGAAGGACACGTTTCCTCTGGGGGCGCCGTTTTTGTGACATTCTAGTTGCTTTTGGGCCTCCTGATGTAAGGAGGCCTTTATGACATATTTGATTTTAGGTACTCTCTTATTCATAGTATGTGTCATCTTCCTATGGTGACACGTGTCGCCCATTTATTGGGCCACGTGTCATCACGAGATTGGACCACGTGCTTGGGGTATTTTTTACCCTAAACACCCGTAGTCTCACTTGAAAGCTTACAAAGAGACATGTATATTGTCTTTGGGTAAAATTTCGTTGTGTTACAAACAATTAGCTCCCACTTGAGCTATCTTAGCCTTTAATGAGCCATTAAGCTCCCACTAAACCACCTAGATCTTGCTAAGTCGGTGAGCTCCCACTAAGTCACTTAGCTCCCACTGAGCCAATGAACTCCCACTACGGCTAAGAGTTTTAAGCATATACTTGAAAAGATATTTAGAAGTTAATTTTATCCATAACTGAATATGGTGTCGTTTCTTAGCTCCGAAATTTTGTTTAGTGTAATATTAGTCCTTTGTGCAAATCTTTAAGAACTTTATAGGAAGGGGTGTGATCCATCATTGTTCGAGTCATTTTTTATTGGCATCGAGGTCTCCGTGAAGATACACTATGTCCTTTGTGGAGTTATTTATGAAAATTTCAATTTCACAACTTTATGATGGTCACGCTTGGCTCAAGCAAACATCGCTCGATCTAATCTAAACGTTATGATATCTTGCTAAGACGATTCTCTACTTCATTGAACTCTTGAATTATTCAAGGTCAAGTTTGTTCACATTTGATGAATATAGCCATAATCTTTCAAATTCCTCGTGAAATGTTGAAGTAATTGAATCCTCTTTAGCTTATGGAGTTAATTGTCTATACCAAGAACAATAGCTCTTTACTTTGGCAGTTTTTCACAAGTAAGACTTGCTAGTCTTAGAACGATTCCGAATCAATCAACTGTCAAGAGCCTATATAGCCTTAAGTACATTCTTGTTAATGTGACATTGCTAAAGATGTTCGGAACACAAATCATGCTTATGATTTTAACCTTTGTGAGTTTTCATGTTAGGGAAATGATTTTTTATAATCAAGCATTCTTGACTCATGGCTTAGACAACCATGCCATTCAAATAAATTCGCAACTATTGCTCTTTACTTTGAATGTGAGTCTTTCCGTGTGTTAGCGGATTGTTTTCTGATTGTGGAACATAATAATCATTTTTTTGTTTCAGCCTTAGCTTAAAAGGTCTTTAAACAAAGCATAAGACCTTACAACTGATATAGCACCACTTGCTTCATTTTAAGCTTGTAAGTCAATAACTTAGCTTATCTTCAATAGTTTGAGGTCACTTTCAAAGTGGAACGCTCAAGCAGTATCTGATACTTGTGAAGATAATAACTTGATAAGTTAATTAGAATAACATGAACTTTTTAGCAGAAATGGAATCTTGTTCCTTTTCTTTATTCCTCGAATCTTATAATTCTTATCATACTTTATCTCATAATCTTTAAGAATCATTTCTGTAAGAGTCTTTGACTTTTATACTATGTTAGGCATAATTAGGCATCTAATGCGCCGTATAACAAAGTTCCATCTTTTCCTTTAATTCATACTTGAATTAATACATTAATGAGTTGTACTCACCAGCGTATAAAGCGAAAAGATATGTTAATGGTCAAGCATTGACTATTTTGAGTTTCCAACTCAATACTTCATGTTTATCAAAACTACCTTGTATTTTAAGACATTACCATAATTATGCAAATACTAGTATCTACGATTAGGACTAATCTGAATATTAAGGTACAAAAATACTCAACGGTTCGCATACCGTTTTTAGATTTACAAAAATACATCACGGATCGCAGTCCGTATTTTCTATCCTAATCGGGCCCCACTAGTTGTCATTTTATAAAACACATGAGAGGATATACATTCCATTCATTCATTTACTATTTGTTAATGGCCCATGCATTTTACAACGATAAGACAAGTAACAATGCATAAAACGGGTGTAAACTAGTAACTAATTTAGGTTGTTAATCCAATTAACATGCCTAATTAAAACTAGTCAAAGTTGTTTAATTGATTATGTAATTTAATGCAATTATAATTGAAGCTCCCACTAAATTCCGCATCCATCTAAATTAATCCAATTAATTAAGCCGATAAACCCAATTATTTGCCAAAATTAAGTTTTGCAAATGCTGCTCAAAACAACCGAGGCCTAGCTTCCAACATTAATTAAAATAATTAAAACCAGATTAAACTAATAAAACAATTAAAACGACAAAACTAAGCAAAAATACTTAGTCCAAAATGTCCAAATGCCTAGCACCAAGACTTGGAGTGCTCACTACTCGCACAACCGATTGATGCTCAATGAACGTGGGAGTAGTCCGATGTCGCAAAGCGTTACACCGTCCACATCAGCGAACTTTCACGCACCAAGTCGTGGCCCTTGATGGCCATGTTGTAAGAACTCATTGCATCGCATTACTTTGCAAGCAATGACTACGCTTACTAACCCCTATTAAGCACCAACGTACATACACATACGTAGTATGCCTCGCACCACAAGGCTCGACCACACGCAAGCAACCACGGGCTTCCGAGCCATAGCACAACAATCCACATATGGTCGGCTTGCTGCCGCATGGTGCTACTGCTGCCACGGCTTGGCAGTTGTGCTTGCTGGCTGTAGCAGCAGACACACATGGATGCATCATGTCGAGGCTGCCCTTGGCAGCCAAATGCGGGCTACTATGCAGCCCGGCTCGCCAAAGGGGCATTTCACCCTCGATTTGCATGCAAAACCACGGGTTTTTAACCCCATTTTTGCGTGACTATTAATTAGTTCCAAATTAATATTTGAATTAATAAAATTGAGCCAAAACTGAAAAATTAAAACAAGTCCAACTTAAATTAAAATTCATAAAAGTGCATACAACCAAAATTATTTCCAAGAACTATTCTTTAATAAAATTGGTTTAACTTGGTGCAATAAAATAATAAGGGCAATAACTCACTATTAATTTAATTAATTTAAATTAATCATGAGATTTTGACAAATTAAAAGGGATTTGGAAATATGAAAACTAATTCAATAAAATTTCCAACTTTAACACTTGTGAATTTTTGAAAAATTATATCTTCCAATATGAAGATAAATGAAATTTCTATCATAAGATCCAAACTTAATGATTCCAATCAACTTAATACATGATTAAATCAAAAGTTCAACCAAAAATTCATGGAATTTAGTAACTCAAAGTTTCAATCACTTAAAACAATTAAAGATTGAATCTTTAGTACTTGGAAGCAACAAAGAACAATTTTGTCACACTTAATACAATTAATTTGCAATTATGTGAAAAATAAAACCAAACTTTCAAGCACCAATTACTACCAAGTAACCATGCTTAAAGAGGTTTAAAATTGCATATAAATTAAGGAATGGACCAAATACATAACCACCATAAATATGCAATGAATTTTCAAGGTTCGAAAGACTTAAAATTTTTCGCTAAAACGAAAAATCCCTCGAAAAGTGCATTTCTGGTCGTTTTTTAGCTAAAAACACAGCCCTAATAGGTTAAAACCATTTCCAAAACGCCTTTTCCACCCAAAATTCACTAATTTTGGGCGAAAATCTGGTTTGGGGCTGAAATCAGTTCTAATACGGGTTTAAAATAAATAAAACCGAGCTACTAATCTAATTAGCAACTTAAAACCAGAAAAATTAACCCATAAAACACCTTGAAAAATATGATTATAAAAATAAATGAGCAAGGCTCCGATACCGCTGTTGGGTTTCGGTGAGTCCGACCCACCGCGAAAAGAAACCCCGACCCAAATCCAAACTCATAATAATTATAACCATAAAGCATAATTAACATAAACACAAGACAAGTAAGAGATTATTACCTTTGTAGTGTGCTTCGCTTACTTAATTGAGCTCTTATTTGAAAGCCCCTTAGCTCCGCTCACACATAGACCTCCTTCGAAGTCCACCCGCAACGCGAGCACCAAACTCGGTCTATTGCCTTGGAGTTAGCAATGTCCGACCTAAATCCAAGTAATTTGTGTTCAAAGGTTTTCACACTGTGATGCCTTTTTCAACACTTACTCAAGTGAAGAATCCCAATCCCAAGGTTGGTATTTATAGGCAAAGACTCACCAAAATTCCCATCATCTTTCCATGTGGGAGATTTGATTTTTTAATTTTATTTTACATCTAAAATAAAATAGATAATCAGGCTACTAATAAATCAACAAGTGTCAAGCTCACATGAGAGCTTAGGTGAGAACCATTTGAAGAAGGGGGGACCAAACTTGCTCCTCGCTCCCTCTCCAAAAACCGGCCAACACACATCCCAACCCCCATTTAGCTTGCGCCATGTGGCAGCCCCACTTAGGCACCAAGCCACCCTAAGTGGGCTGCCACGGTTGCTGCCACCCACGGCTAGCAAGCCTAGCACTTGCGTGCGGGCTGCTGCTAGCAAGTCCTTGCACCGAGTGCAGGTTGCTAGGCGCAGCTTGCTAGAAACCCTCGCACTTGGTGCGGGCTGCTAGCATCTCTATGCCCCTAGCACTCGACTTTCTGATGCTAAAGGTATTTGGTCATTATGTTGATTTATTAGTTATTTTATCATCTCGTCTTTTTATCGTTTTTAACTCGACTTTTTATGCTCGGTTTTGGCGCTCCATGCTCGAATTTCAGACGTCTAAATATTAATTACTTGGGCGACTCATTAATTTCTTCTGAATTAATTCGTTGCTTCGGTTCGTTAATTGCTTGGGTGCGACCCGAAGGGTTCAGTCAAGATTAAGCTGTAATATTAATTATACATTAATATTACTGATCGGAAGCGGCCTTATAGACATCCAAATGTGTCTCCCAAAAACCAAACCTAGCGATGAATACCTTTCATGTCATTTGATTATCGAACGAGGTGAAAGTGTGAAAAGTCTAGTGATAAGGATGTTTTTATTAAAATATCTCTTCTTTCTGTTTTTGAAAATATTTCTTTTCTTACCCTATTTATGAAAAACATGCATTCCATTTTATTCTGATCCATGATAAGGGTCCAATAATAGTGTAGTTGGATGGGACTCGAAAAGAGCTTCCCAACGATATATTATAAGCCCAATTCCGATGAATAATGAGGAATTTATGGCCAAAATACTAAACTGGGTCTGGTTTGGTTCTTACATACGGCTCAATGATCTAGAGGAGGGCCTATTATTAATTATCATTCTTAAAGCTACTAGGATTGATCATGTCTTCTATAATACTCTAGAAGGTTATCTTAAATCCTAATGGAGTTAGGATTGATAATTATGTTCCAAAAAGTTTGAAATAAAATAAAACTACTCCTTTTAAGAATCCTTATTTTGTACAAAATGTACTTTCGGTTGATATATTATAATATTAATTCCGAGCTATAACGAAAAAGATATGAATGAGATAAAAAACTTTATCCAAAACTGACACCCTTCCACTATTTCAGCCATATATTTTTATATACAAAAGATTTTAATCTGATTCCAATTGGATTGGAAACTAGAATTCAAGAGCTTTCCAACGATATATTATACGCCTTATTTGGACTTCTTGATCAAATGATATGAAAAAAAAAATCCGTAAAAATTGTTTTGCATCGCCAAACGAATGGTTTGTCGTCTAGCGACAAAATTGTCGCCTCGCGACAGGTCCTGTCGTTGGCGATAGAGGCGTGTTTTATTCCTTTTTGAACTCTAATTCATTTCTATCAAATCCGGACTATTTTTCTTATAAATAGGGTCCCTGGACCTCCGTTTTTCAATAACCAGAATTCTCTAATTCTTTTATAATTCTTCTCTCTCTAAGCTAAAGCTTATTCTCTCTTTCCCTCTTTCTAGCCTAAATTTTTACAAACAAAATTCCTCATACATTAGCACTAGACACACCTAGCCAAGTTTGAAGTTGCCTTCGCCCTAGACGTGAAAGGTTTGGTATTTCTGAGGGTTTGGTCCCAAATATCTATTTCAATTACTTAATTTATTTGTTTTGATTTTATATTTTTTCCTTAAACTTACTAACGTGTGTATTTTGTTATTAGAAAGAGATACGAGGCATCTAAGTAAGTGTTTTAATTGTTTTAATTGATATTATGATATAAAAATCATGTTTAGGTTGTTATTTTGATTCATAGTATCATGTTAGGATGCTTTTTTTTAGGATCATGTTTTGGGTAAAGAATAAGTTCCTTAAATCAATCATGATTTCTATGATGCTTCCTATTTTCTTTCCTAATATTCGTGTTAGTATCATGTTAGGGCTAAAGCTTTGATTTTTATTGTTTAGTGACATGCTAGGGTTTGTTATTAATCTTGTTAGTATCATGCCTAGAATCTTGCTTTTATTATTATGCTTTAACATTATTATGATTGTTATTATTATTATAATTATTATGATGATTATTATGTTGCTTGATTGTTATTATTGTTATTTCTTGATCACACACCTTTTATGCATGTTTAAAGAGAATTGGTACTTGTAATCACGCTTAAATAATATAATTAAAAATCTTGTTTGGGTTAATTTGATTATAATCAAGTGATCGCTAATAATAGTTTTATTTGTGCATTAATATTCAACCAACATAGATTAACATGTTTAGGGTTAAATCTATTGATTGCATGCTAGTCAAAAAGCGCACATGAATACGAGAAGAATAAAGTAGAGGCCTATTATTAGGGCAGGTTCAGTCTCTTTTAGATTGGATTTGTACCTTCATCCCCGAATTTACATTCTTGGTTCCAGACCTATTGGAGTTAACGATCTCGTGGATCGTTAAGGGGTGTAACCTTCACCCTGTGAACGGTTTACAAGTTCCTACAACTTGTTGGCGACTCTTTTTCTCTAGCTTCCTTCCCTTTGGATGCCACCATGCTTAAGTGTACGATCAAAGTGGGGTTCAAGTTTGGGATAATGCTTGAAATATTCCCTATTGTTTTTGGCGACTCCACTGGGGAGGATTTCTATTTTAATTCCTAAATTTATTTTGGCAATTATTTGGAATGAGTGGATGAGACTCAAAAAGTTCTAAGTATTTCATGTGCGTAATTTTGATTAACTGTATTCTAATATGAATAGAAAACAGGTTCTCATTGGAAAGACCATCCGTAATGAGTAAAAAAAATAGGATTTTTACACGTAGGAAATTTGAGAAATATCTTTCACAACTAGAATCGAAATAATACTGCGAAAACAGGAAAATTCTAAGAACATAGAAATCTGTTGAGGCATGTAGGAACTAGCATCTAGAAAACAGCGATCGTCGCCTGAAAAATGGCCTTGTCGCCTGGAGACAGGGCCATTTTCTGGCGATAGTCTCTGTTTTCTGGCGTCGTGTACTTCCAATACCGAGCCACAAATCTGCCTTCTTGTTTCGACTAGTTCTAGCACTGTTGGCTCGATTCTACTTCCCGATTGAGTTTTTCTCTCTTTTCTGAAACCCATATGTGTTCTACATATGGACATAACCCTTTGGGAATTCATGCTCCATCTACCTGATTGAACACTCTGAGCAACCAAGGGTACATCCGAGAATGTTGAATTCACCAAACCATGGAAGCGAGTTTAACTCGCGGGGTCCCATTCACACTCGCCAACCCTTCCAAAGGTAAGGCTTTTGCATGGTGCATCCGGACTCATAACTGTGGACCCTCTTTGACTAACCCATATCCTGAAATTTAGTGAACTAGAGCCATGGTTAGGTTGCAAACTCATTGCATCATATTGTGACTACTTGATTACTTGTCAATCTCTTACTTGTGCATACTTATTATATGACTAAACTAACCGTTTGGTTTGACTTGTAATTATGAATATGCTTAAATAAACTAACCAATGACTAAAGAACTTTGCTTAATTTATTAATTAATTAATTTGAGCTAAAATATATACTCTAAATCGAGTCATAATTCCCTTAAGTCAACCCGGATTTTTATTCCCGTATACTGCACAAGCGTCAACTTGTTTTAGTCATATCCGGAGTTCTAGGAAGAACTACGAGTATTACAACATAACTATGGATCTGTAGCCCCGAGTTTTATCTTTAATCTGGCGTTGGTTTCAGCCTAATCAGAGTCACAGATAAAAAGTTATGACTAAAATACCACAGCCTGTCCAGTTTAATGCATATATGTGAGGTCTTAACTTAGTCTTTTCTTGAGTCTAGTCATATAGTCTAGCCACATGGTCATGACACGAGTCTTAACATGTCACCTACACTCACTAGTCTTAGCATACACTTTGTACATACTCTTTTCACACCATGACCATGTCTTTGGTTCATGCATGACTCGGTTTTTTCCGTCATTTTGAGTTGGGGGTACATTTTATTCCTAATTTTTTCATATCTCTCCATATACATCATCTTTCCATTCTCTACATGCTTTCTCCATATCACAACCTTCATTCTTCCTACCTTCTTCCATCCATGCATGTCGAATCGAGTTTGAGTCATGTGATTGACAAACAAAAAAATGAGGGTAATGATGAAACAAATGCACAAGGCAAGCTTCTCACCAAGATTTCATGTTTAGCATAGGCACCTTTTATTTTCCTTAGGTATACTTTGTAGGACTTTCTTTTACTTTGTAGGACTTTCTTTTACTTTTTTTCCTTTTAATAAAATGAGCATTTTATTTCTTGCATATGATCATTGCATTGCATTAAAAAAATAATAATAATAATAAAAAAAAAAATAAAATCATGCCGAACTAAGCACAAGGTATACCCATGATTAGAGGCACCCCTTGTAGCCTATCTTATCATCTTCACCCTTTCAAATATACAATCCTTTCTTGATAAACCACTTTGAGCCTCGTCTAACGATAGACCTTTCTTTCTTCAACCCACATCTACCTAACCTTGGGATGGGACAGTGTGCAACTTATGCAATTTTAGAAAAGGCTTGAGTAATTTCAAAATATCAAAATAAATAAATAAGCAAAAAAACAATAAAAGTGTACAAAAGGGCAAGTGTTTCAATGTCTTTGACATGAACATGTCTTTGATAAGAACATGTCTCTGACTGCGTTTCTTATCGAGTGCTCGGTACCGTGCCTGAGAAACATGAATGCCAAGTGAGTGATAGACCACATGATCGGGATTTCCAACACTTATCAAAAAGGGATCAAAACAAAAAAAAAAAAAAAAAAAAAAAAAAAAAAAAAAACAGAAATAGCTCAAAAGTGAGAAATCTCAAGCATACCAATACAAAGATTCAAATGCAAGGTTGCACACCTTGGGGGGCTTTATCTAAGGTCTTGAGCCTTTATTCCCTTCTTCTTCAAACCTTTAGCCTAACCACGTTACAACCCTTAAAAAGACATTTTTAAGGTATACACACACTTGTACGAGGTTCGGCTAGAGCTACGTTCGGCCTGATTCCTAACGGATACGTAGGCAACCTCAAATTGAGGTGCGGCCGTAATAAAAATGCATTAATATTCACATTCACACACTTATATCATGATCATATCAAGGGATCTCCAATGCTCATCCATATCCATTTAGAGCTAGACTTGGGGGCTTAATCCCTACATTGTTAGCTTACCTAGCCTAAGAGTCACCATTATTTGACTCTTTTCAATATATTTTTCTACACACTTAGCCCTTGCGGCTTAACTTTAGTGTCACTTTCACACACTGCACAAATACATGACCTAATAGTCTTCCCTTTAGGAACCCTTTGTCATGAAATCTTAACACAACGTTGAAGCATAACTTGTCATATCAGGATCAATCATCATTACATCACAAAGTATGAAGTACTTAGCCTCCGCGCCTAAGTTACCTTTTCATTATCAAGTTAACTAGGATAGTCTAAGATGTTACAATCCTTGTACTATGAGAGACAACGTTAACGGACTAAGCTCATTCAACATGCACTTTCAAAAACTTCGCTTCTTTATTTTTCCGCGTCTTTCTTTTTCGGGAGAAAGTCAGTACCCTCCATAAAAATGACGGAAATTTTTGTTTTTTTGCATTTTGAGTCATGTACATATCGAGCTTCATGAGTCAACACAATCCACACACGAGTCATGTCATATCGCATCGAGTTGAGTCTAACACATGTGTCAAAACACATTAAGTCACACTACACAGTCAGACACATGGAGTCATCCTCAAGTCATCCAATCACCTTAGGTCAACCCTAAGAAAAACGTTAAGCCTTAGGTCAATCCTAAGAAAAACATTAAGCCATAGGTCATTACTAAGAAAAGCACCAGCAAAGTCTTTTGGCAATCTTTTGATTTTTACAGGATACAACCATTCAACAAAGCTCTTGTTCGCAGCCAACCGAACGATCGCAACAAACATTCAAGTATCAAGCTCTTTTGTTCAGAGACGCATGGACAATCCTTTCAAGTTATTTTGTTCAGAGATGGATGGACATATTATCAAAGCTCTTTTGTTCAGAGACGTGTGGACATATCATCAAAGCTCTTTTGTTCAAAGACGCGTGGACATATCATCAAAACTCTTTTGTTCAGAGACGTGTGAACATATCAAAAAGTTGTTTTGCTCAGAGACGCGTGGGAATATCATTCAAAAATCTTTATCTCAGAGACGCGTGGGCATATCATTCAAAGCTCTTTGTTCAGAGACACGTGGACATGTCTATCAAGCTCCATTGTTCAGAGACAAGTGAACAATCCTAAAAAAAAAGCTCCATTGTTCAGAGACGCGTGGAAATAAAAAAAAAAGCTCCATTGTTCAGAGACAAGTGAACATCAAAACAACAAGATGGCGTTCCCTAGCTTGTGGAAAGTTGTCACAACAGCAGATGCAACAAATCGATTACTCCCAGAGACGTGTGCTCAATGGTGTAAGATACGCGTTTCTTAACTCTTTTATTTGTTTAACTAACGCTAGTTTGCAGGTATTGGCGTTAAAAGAATGATTTAGAATCGCAGAATGTTCTGAATCATTCTGCGTCCCTATCGATACTTTGACTTTTGTTTTCGAAACATAAGTTTTTCCAAACTCAGCCAAAGTGGGGGCTTCTGTAGACACCCAAATGTGTCTCCCCAAAACCAAACCCAGTAATAAATACCTTTCATGTAATTTGATTATCGAACGAGGTGAAAGTGTGAAAATTCTAGTGATGAGGATGTTTTTATTACAATATCTCTTATTTCTGTTTTCAAAAATATTTCTTTTCTTACCCTATTCATGAAAACATTCATTCCAATTTCGTTTGGTCCATGATAAGGGTCCAATAATAGTGTAGTTGGATGGGGCTTGAAAAGATCTTTCGAACGATATATTATAAGCCCAATTCCGATGAATAATGAGGAAGTTATGGCCAAAATACTAAGCTGGGCTCGGTTTGGTTCTTACATACGGCCCAATGATCTAGTGGAGGGCCTATTATTAATTATCATTCCTTAAGCCATAAGGATTGATTATAGTCTTCTAGAATAGTCTAGAAGGTTCTCTTAAATCCTAATGGCGTTAGGATTGATAATTATGTTTCAAAGACTTTGAAATTGAATAAAATTACTCCTTTTGAGAATCCTTGTTTTGTACGAAATGGAATATATTCAGATATTATTTTCTTGCCTCATAGTTTTTATCCAAATCTTATATGGTTGGATAGATATTGAAATTTTCTTTCCAATTATATATTATAATATTAAATCCGAGCTATAACGAAAAAGATATGAATGGAATATGAAACTCTATCCAAAACTAACACCCTTCCACTATTTCGGCCATACCTTTTTATCTACATAATATTTTAATCTGATTTTGATTGAGTTGAAAATTAGACTTCAAGAGATTTCCAACGACATATTATATGACTTATTTGGACTTCTGGATCAAAAGATATAATAAAAACAAAATCCGTAAAAACTGTCCTGCATCGCCAAACGACAGGTTTGTCGCCTGGCGACAAAGCCTGTCGCCTGGCAACAGAGGCGTTTTTTTTTCCTTTTCGAAATCTGATTCATTTTTATCAATTCTAGACTATTTTCTTATAAATAGGGTCCCTGGACCTCCTTTTTTCAATAACCAGAATTCTCTAATTCTTTCTAATTCTTCTCTCTCTAAGCTAAAGCTTATTCTCTCTCTCCCTCTTTCTAGCCTAAATTTTTACAAACACAATTCCTCATACATTAGCACTAGACACACCTAGCCAAGTTCGAAGTTACCTTCGTCCTAGAAGTGAAAGGTTTGGTATTTCTGAGGGTTTGGTCCCAAATCTCTATTTCAATTATTTAATTTAATTGTTTTGATTTTATATTTTTCTTGAAGTTACTAACGTGTGTATTTTGTTATTTGAAAGAGATACGAGGCATCCAAGTAAGTTCTTTAATTCTTTTAATTGATATTATGATATAGAAATCATATTTAGGTTGTTATTTTGATTCCTAGTATCATGTTAGGTTGCTTTTCCTTGTATCATGTTAGGATGCTTTTCTTAGTATCGTGTTTAGGGTAAAGAATAAGTTCCTTAAATCAATCATGATTTTTATGATGCTTCCTATTTTCTTTCCTAATATTCATGTTGGTATCATGTTAGAGCTAAAGCTTTGATTTTTATTGTTTAGTGACATGCTAGGGTTTGTTATTAATCTTGTTAGTATCATGCCTAGGATCTTGCTTTTATTATTATGCTTTAACATGATTATGATTGTTATTATGATTATAATTATTATGATGATTATTATGTTGCTTGATTATTGTTATTATTTTTATTGTTTGATCATACCTTTTATGCATGTTTAAAGGGAATTTGTACTTGTATTCACGGTTAATAAGATAATTAATAATATTGTTTGGGTTAATTTGATTATAATTCAAGTGATTGCCAATAATAGGTTTATTTGTGCATTAATATTCAACCAACATAGATAAACAGGTTTAGGGTTAAACCTATTGATTGCATGTTAGTTTGAAAGCGCACATGAATACGAGAAAAATAAAGTAGAGGCCTATTATTAGGGCAGGTTCAGTCTCTTTTAGATTGGATTTATACCTTCATCCCCGAACTTCCAGTCTTGGTTCCAGACCTATTGGAGTTAACGATACATCGTTAAGGGGTGTAACCTTCACCCTTTGAACGGTTTACAAGTTTCTAAAACTTGTTGGCGACTCTTTTGCTCTAGCTTCCTTCACTTTGGACACCACCATGCTTAAGTGTATGATCACAGTGGGGTTCAAGTTTGGGGTAATGCTTGAAATATTCCCTACAGGCCTCCACCCAAGGATTCCGATCACTTGACATTACTGAATAATTAGCTTTCTAGTAATTCTGAACCCTTTATCGGAATAATACACTTGTTTGAAGGACACCATTACTTTCATCATGAACAACAATAACATTCCTATTCACTTTCTCAGGCTGCCAACCAATCCATATTTTACCCCTAACATAATCAGAATAATTACAAAACCAATTCCAAGCACTACCAAATTTCTTCTGAAAAACACCACATTTATGAACTTTAACTTTAGTTTCAAGAATGTTAATCACATCAGCAGTTTGATCATGCCATAGTTTTGTTACGAAACCTACTTTATTAGGGTCATTAAGACCCCTTATATCCCATGGTAGAATAATCATGTTCCCAAAAGAGGATAACCTTCACCCCCCGACGATAAGAATAGAGAACTCAGCACCATAAACATCTTCAATCAAAGATGAGTAAGGTTTTAAGCTAAAAACACCTAACATAACATGAGCATTACTATGTATGGCTTCTCTGTTAACTTCCTACAACTCTCTAATCTCTGTCAGAATTAGCTTGATATACAGTTAGCGCAGGAGTAATAACAACAGCACCATGAGAAGTCCAATTCTTACAAGAATTGGGAACAAGAACAACATCTACAGGTGCAACAGGAGCACGAACATGTTAGGCCTTGAGAACCCAAACCTTTTTATGTCCTTTAGGAGCTTCAGTTTCTTTTGAGCCTTAGGATAGGTAGGAATGTTACAATAATGTCCTACTTTATCACACTTCTTACAAAAAGGGGGGTCCGTTCAAAAATAATTTTCTGTTCAATAAAACTACTGTAGGGAATAATTTCAAGCGTTAACCCCTAGCTTGAACCCCACTGTGATCATACACTTAAGTACGGTGGCGTCCAAAGGGAAAGAAGATAGAGCAAAAGAGTCGCCAACAAGTTTTAGGAACTTGTAAACCATTCACAGGGTGAAGGTTACACCCCTTAACGATCCAAAAGATCGTCAACTCCATAAGGTCTAGAACCAAATAAGGGTTCGGGGATGAAGGTACAAATCTAACCTAAAAGAGATTGAACCTGCCCTAATAATAGGCCTCTACTTTGTTCAGATCGTATTCATGTGCGCTTCTTGACTAACATGCAATCAATAGATTTAACCCTAAACATTTTTATCTATGTTGGTTGAATTTAATGCACAAATAATACTATTATTGGTGATCACTTGAATTATAATCAAATTAAACCTAAACAAGATTATTAGATATCTTATTAAGCGTGATTACAAATATCAAATTCCCTTTAAACATGCATAAAAGGCGTGATCAAGCAATAAAATAAATAATATCAAGCAACATAATAATAATAATAATCATGACAATAAAATTATAATCATCAAAATAATAATAATCATCATAAATAAAATAATCATCATCAAAATAATAATAATAATATTCATAATCGTCTTAAATTATAATCATTATAATCATAGTCATGTTCATGTTAATATTAAAGCATAATACCAAGATCCTAGGCATGATACTAACAAGATTAATAACAAATCCTAGCATGTCACTAAGCAATAAAAATCAAATATTTAACCCTAACATGATACTAACAATCATAAATATTAGGAAGAACATAAAAGGCATCGTAACAATCATATTTAATATTAAAATTACCCTAGACATGATGCTAGAAATATCATAATAATAACCTAAACATGATTTCTATATCAAAATATCAATTAAAGTACTTACTTTGATGCCTCGTACCTCTTTCTAATAATAAAATACACACGTTAGTAACTTCAAGGAAAATAATAAACAAAACAATTAAATTAAATAATTGAAATAGAGATTTGGGACCAAACCCTCAGAAATTAAACCTTTCACGTCTAGGACGAAGGCAACTTTGAATATGGCTAGGTGTTTCTAGATCTTGTGAATGCGGAATTTTGTATGTAAAAAGCAAGTTTAGAGACAGAAAGAGAGAGAGATGGTGAATGATTAAAGAGAATGAGAGAATTGCGAATGAAAACTGGTTGTAGGTGATTATAATTGAAAACTAGTTGTAGGTGATTATAATTGAAAACTGGTTGAAGGTGAATCAAAACGGAGTTTTTAATATGTAATTTATAGAGAAAATCAGCCAAAAAGATAAAATTAACAAAACAGAGCATTGACGCAATTGAAACAGAGCTGGCGCCAACGCCAGCTGATTGGCGCCAGGCGCTAACACTAGCGCTAGGCGCCAATGCCAGCGCCAGGCGCTAGTCCTGTTTTTGACGCGTTTTCGAAAATTAGATAAATTTTGCCGTACAGGAGGATAAAATCGTATCTTTTCCTCAAAAATGTTCTTTGATTTTAATTAAAACTCTGAAAAGTCGACAAAAGTCAATTTATCAATGCTAATCGAATTAAGAATGAAAAGAACTTTCTAGAAGATTCTAGAAGACTAAAACCATTCCTAATTGCATTAGGAATGATAAATCATATTAGGCCCTCCTCTATATCATTGGGCCGCATATAAGGCTCAAACCGGGCCCAGTTTAGTAAATTGGTCATAACTTCCTCAATATTCATCGGAATTGGGCTTATAAGATATCGTTGGAAAGCTCTTGTCAAGACCTATCCAAATACACTACTATTGGACACATATCACGGACCAACCAAACTGGATTGGCTATTTTCTTAAAATAAGTTTTCAAAAACAGAGAGAAGAGAAAAGAAATTAAAAATATCCGCAACACTAGACTTTCCACACTTTCGCTTCATTCGATTATGATTCGACGCGAAAGGTACTCATCACTGGGTTTGGTTTTGGGGAGACACATTTGGGTGTCTATAACTACCATCTGGACTCTCAACCCAGATACTCTTTGGCAAAGTTTAGTTATATCTACTTATATCAGTAATCTAGCAAAGGAAACCCTTAATTGCTTAGAAGTGCAATCATCAACACATAGAGGTATACCAATCACACTACCAATTCTACTCAGAGTATCCACCCCCATAGTAATTGAGAGGCAGGTTAGGCAGTTTCACCCATAGGGGAACAACTGAGCACCTCAGCATGAAAATTAAATTTCTCAGACCAAGGTTTGATAATAGTTGCCTTCCCAAAGAACATATGAGGTCCAGCACTTAGAATGGTATTCATGTCATCGGAATTTTACAATTTGATAAGGAAATAACCTTCATCATGCAAGAATATTTCAGGTTTAGCTATAATACTCAAATTTCCGGAAATATACCTATGCACAGCAGCAATCTTAGGGTAATAACCAATAATATAGAAAACAAGTGATTTTTTCAATTTAAGGTTACCTTCCTAAAGTTCAGCACTTTGCAATTGTGCTACTGTATGTCTTGCCATCCTTGAGAATAGGGGCAACAAATGTCAGCACAGATCCTTTTGTAGTGAGTTTGTCGGGCTTAGTCCATGCATTGGACTTCTGAGTTGCAGCCCTGTTCAGGTTGGTTAGGAACTTCTTCAGAATTAATCGATTCCTCTATTGCAATAGTATTGGGCCTGGAATCCAATGGAACAGTACCCTGAGGTACCCTAGGTACTAATTGATTAGAATTTCTTGAGATAAATCCAAAATTGAGAGCATTACCACTCATAGCCATTGCAACATAGGTTCTTATATCACCCATGACATAATTTCTAGCAGAATCAATGGATCGGTAACTCTAGTTGTTATTTTAATGATATTCTTTAAGTGATCAGGCCATATCGCTTGATGATGTTGCTCAAGAGCTATCAGATCTACTCTGGTAATCATCCCATCTAAAGGATGAACCAAGTGAGGTGGAGGAGTGACCATTTCTTAAAGATCATCAAAATCTTTCGGAAATTGCAGATGCAGATCCAGAAAAACCACAAGCATTCAACTGGATCGATCCATTATTCAAAGTTGTCAAGGAAGCTATATCATCAATCCATTGTTTAGTTGGATCAAACCATAGTTTGTGGTTGAGTATTCTGAGGTATGGGGGTGGATTATTTCTTCTTTCGGGCCATTGAAACCAATTAAGCTGAAGAAAAACCAGCCAAATCAAATCGCCATGGAAAGAGAGAGAAAAGAGAAAAGTCAAACCAAGTCAACATTCCAATCCAATGTGCAATAAATGTGTTTCTATTTAGACCTGTTTATGAAACTGTTAAATAAAAATAGCATCTTTACCAATTTCAAGTCTAGACCTAAAAAACCAGAGCGGACCTAAAACCCAAAATCATGGATTTTTAAGGATCGGGACCGCACCTATGTTCTCACACACATATAACATGCTTATATGGGCCAGCTCAACCTACGTGATTTCAGCCCAATAAGATGTTTCTTTGCACCTGTCAAAATAGTAAGATAAAGTCATACTTGTTCCCCTTAATCTAGTCCAAGTGATACGAAAAATAATAATCTTATCTCCATGATTAGTCTTTAGTAGGCAGCCATGCCAAAAACCCAAAAATAAATGGGTCTACATTGAAACGAGCCTTAACCTGTAAAACAAAACTAGTACAAGCCACTTAGATGTAATTAGTACGGATATAAGATTAGCATGTTTCAAAAGATGCAAATAGTTGAATTAGAGTTTACAACAAAATATACCAAATTGTTGATCCATGAGACCATGACACATACAACATTACTAGCTTAGGAAAACTGTAATCCCCCCCCCCCCACCCCCCACCCCCCACCCCCCAGGCCCCAACCCCCATTTTTCTTTTTCCTTTTCAATCCCTTTATTTATAGCTACATTTTGTCAAACAAAAAAAAAAGCAGCAGGAAGGTAAGTTTACCCAGCAAAAAAAAGAAAAAGAAAATGACACTGTTTGACCCTGCTATTACAAAGAGAAGACAAACACCGTCTATGTTTCCGGCTAGTCGAAGTAAATTCCACAATTAGACGTAAACTTCAATAGAAGTCGTCGAGGGTTAAATTGTCAACAGATCCGAAGTTGTCAAAGCCCTGGCCTCCCATCCTTGAGTAGTAGCTAGTAGTCGACCCACCAAGAAAATCGAAAGGGGAGTCATTTGCAATGCTGGTGGTGTCATAAACAAATGACATGCAAGCATTATTGTTATCCTCCATGTTTACTGCTGGGTCGTTATTCCAGCTCAATTGATTGTACCTGTTAATCTCGAAATTATTCACTTGAAAGTAATCAGTTACTGTATTAGTTGTATACTCGTTGTATATCTCCTGCGGTGAAGAATTCTTGGCCTGAATCACCTACATATATTTGAAATTTCTAAGAGTTAGGTTGCAGTAACTAACAATGAGATAATATATATATATATATATATATATATATATATATATATATATATATATATATATATATATATATATATATACATAAATGCGAAGAAATAAGAGGAGTTTAAACAAGTACTTACATAGTTAAGGTTAATAATGTCTTGGTAGACCATGATGAAGTCCCCAACCTGCAAGCGATGAGCAGTCACAAAGTCCCCTAGTACAAAACAGTACAGAATCAGTAAACACCCGATGGATTGAGAAAGAATCAGGAAATAAACGATTTTCTTACCAGTGTTTTCTAGTACATACATCCGGCTGTTGTTGTTAGGCCAGAACCTGAATATGAAAGCTCCCAAGGAAAAAATAAATATACAAGTATATACAAATCGTGATGATGAAGAGAAAAAAATAAATAAATAAATAAAAAACAGCAGAATGGTCATATTTAGCTGCTGTTTAGATAGCAGTGCTATTTGAGTAAATGTGACAACTACTCTGAATCGAGGTAGTATAAGGTCGTTCAGATCTTCAGATCAGTCTCAATACACAGCCAGCAGGTCTGATGATTTACAAAATACTTTATATAGTATTCCGGGTAATTTAATTATGAGGTACCGTGGAACTCTTACAATTTAATTATGTTGCATAAAGTTCTATATCGATTATTTATTAAAGAAAATCTTCTTCTGTAAAGTTTTTAGATGCAACATCTTGGAAATTTTATTTATAAGCTAGTGAGTTTTTGGTAAGTAAAAACTTGCCCCTGGGGGCCAGTTACCATAATGGAAATGTTATGAAGATGGAACGTACCTGTATTTGAAGTTCCACACATGCATCCCATCCATATCATCCATGCTGATAAAAATTCCCTCCTTAGTTTCTAGATGCGGGAGGTGAGACTCAGCTGCTTTCTGATTTAATTAAAACAAATCAGTGAGATCAATCATTTTCATATTTCATGATCACTACATAGTGTCAATGTATATATATAGTATCAGTATTCAGTATCATGATCACTACCTATAATCTATCGTGAATAAAATATAACTCAACACATTAAATTGTTGTATGCTAACTCAATAAAATAAGGACCAAAGAATGAGCATGTTTCGAGTTAAGCACTAACAAAATTCCAAGTGCATAATATAAATCTGATGGCACAAACCTTTGGTAACACCATCCTCCGCAGAGTGCTTACATCACTATTCTGAAGCTGCTTCTGGAATAAAAACCTCAACCTCCTTGGATCAACAACCTGAAACTTTTGAAGGGGGTGAACATTTGCACATAGCAAGCATCTAATAGCACATGAATCACTTATTCAAAGAGTACGAAGTATCATCAAGTTGAGATTGAGGATTAAGGTTGAAGAGGGTTCAACTCCCACTACATTATCTACCTCTAATGAGTTCATTAAGGAGTATTGCCATGTTTAAGACTTTTATTATCAATTACTCCCTAATTAATTGTGCACCTTAATTATCCATCTAACAACCACCTTTATTATCTTGATGTGATACATGATTCATAGACTTAATTACCACCACAACCATTTTTGGTTTTGAATGCACTCCCATTCAAGAATATCACTTTCTTTTTTTACAAAATTTCAATCCCTTTTGAGATATATAGAGGGATCATTGATCATTTGAAAGCTATTTTCCACTACTACAAAAACGCATGAAGAAACCCGTCAATAACTCTAACAATTTGTTAGGGTAATTACGTAACTGCTATAAGGGATTTTTTATAATAAAGTAAAGGCTAGTTAGTTTAAACGCAAATTGTAAGACACGAGGAAGAAGCCTGTTTGTCGTTAATGTATTTGTTTTTTTTTTTTTCGTTTCTATCCCTGCATATTTTCTATTCATAATTAATGTTTATGTTAGCTTATCGGTACAATCTTGCCCTAGTTTTGAGAACTCCAGATGGCACACACTAGAATCGATAACTATCTAATTGATTTGCTTATAGACTAGTTATGATTAGGATATATAACACCAACCACAAGCACGTGTTATTACAATTACATAATTTGATTGCTTATGTTTGGTATCATACCTTGCCTTACTAATAGGAATCATGCATACTAACAGGAATCATGTTTATCATTATTGTATTTGTGTATTTTGTCGTTCTCTGTCACTGTAATTTTTTCCATAATGTGCTTGTTAGCCTGTCGGTACAATCTTGCCCTAGTTCTCCAAATGGCACACTCTAGAATTGACTATTTGATTGGTTTGCTTATTGATTCGTTATTATGATTAGCACATATAGCGACAAGCACACGTGTTGTTAGTTTATTACTATTACGTAATTTGATTGCTTATGTTTGGTATCATACCTTGTCATATTATTATGGGTCGTTATTGTATTTTTATTTTTTGTCGTTCTTTTTCCCTAGATTTTTTCTATTTAATTTGTATTCAATGTGCCTGTTAGCTTGTCAGTACAATCTTGCCCTAGTTCTAGGAGCTCCATATGATACTTTTTAGAATTGACTAATTGATTAATATGATTAGGGCATATAACGCCAACCACACATGTTACGTAATTTGATTGCTTATGCTCGCAACGTTTCTCCTTTCCCAACCACAGGTGCGTGTTTAGTGTATATGTCTTTTATTGTGACGAGACACTAAAAACCTAGTTATGGAACTCAAACAAGTCATGTTCTCAAATCAACCATCAAGCAAATCATCTAATGAGAGTACATTTAACGATATAAGATTCACTTGTGGTCCCAATCCTCTAATTCAAGTATAGTTTGGTATTATCCATATTTGGTTACCTTTAATTAGATATCCGACGACAAAATTGTGACGTACCAAAGCCAAAATGAGGCAAGACGAGGAAGTACGTACACAACAAAAATAGTTTATTTTAACCTTATTCAAATCCATTAAAACTCTATATAAGATTATTTCATGTAATCGACAATTTTTAATGGTAAATTTTAACGTATCCTAACTTCATACTAGTAAGCTAGATGTACGGAAACACGTACACATCAACTACTATACACATAACAACAGTACCAAATTAAAAACGTACACCTTACTTTACTATCAAGTCATACAAATTCACTTATATTTAAAAAGATTCTGTTTGAATTAATTAAATAATTAATTAATAAAAAAAAATAGTAGATGAAATGTTAAGTAAAATGAAGTAAGCGAATAAGGGCAGAAGAGAGTTGGAGAAGAGTTGAATGCTGAAGTATGAGCAATGCCAATTAAGCACTACCAAACAGGTTTCACCGTTTGGGGCCACCTATACTTGGACTCGTGCTACTTTTACATGGGGGATAGATGGACGAACCATTTTCTTTTTTTCTTTCTTTTTTATATTTAGCCACCTAGCTTTCATTTTACGTCATTTTGGGCAAAACCCTTGAATAATTGTAAGTATATACTACATACCTTTTTCTTTTTTTAATAAATTTAACAAACACTTTTGCTCCCACATAACTTAATATGACTATATGAGGTTAAGAGATTGTTAGAAATGTAATCAAGTGAATAATGGGTTTTAATAAGGGTAATAGTGTAACTTTCACCAAAAAAAATCAAATTCTTTATTGATTAAAGGATTCTCTTTCATTTTCATGAATTTCTTTGAACTATTGCTTTAATTTTATTTTTTATTTTTTAAAATCAAAATTAATGTACTCTATTGGTGCTACTTTAACTATCTTTGAGTAGTCTTTTGGGATCTCTCTAAATTTTTCTTAATTTATACATTAATGCAGTCAAACTTTGATAAGTTTACTTATTGGTAAAAAGAAGATAATCCCTCTGTCCCTTAATGATAGTCTCTTATGGGCAATTTTCACAAGAATTAATAAATATAAAAAAGATGAAAAAGTATATTGGAAATATAAATTTACATTGGAAATGCAAATAAGTAGAGAGAGAAAGTATTGGAAAAGTAAAATTCACATGAAAAAGTAAAATTTGCACAAATGTTATTGCAAATTATAGAGAATTTTGGTAAAAAAAAAAAAATAATAATAATAATATTAATGATACTTGAAAAAAAGAAAACAAATGTAACTACTCCATTTTTAGACGTATAATTGGCCATATAGAGCCATCAATAAGGAACGAAGGGAGTATAATATGTTGAAATAATTTATACATTGTCAAGTGTGAAATGAAAATTGCTCTAGCTAAAAAATACAGACGAGTATTATTTATTCATTTTGACCCAAATTGTTTCACTTTTCTTATACTACCTCCGTTTTTTTTAGTTGCAAATTTGGGGTATTATTTGAGAGATATAAAATATTCCAAAGTTGCAACTAAAAAAATCGGAGGTAGTATGTATTCTTTATATATCTTATCAAAATCGGGTAACTACTTAAAAATTTTATTTACTCTCTTTACTTTGAAATAATTTATCACACGCTCTAACACATAATTTAATTATTTGTTGTAATTAAATGAAATGAGTTGTTTCAAGACAAAGTTAGTAGCTTCATTTCATATTATTAGAAAATTGAACATGTAATATACAAAAGTAAGTGATGGGCCAAGTGAGGTGAGAAAAAACAATAGTGATAAGTCATATTCATATCAAAATGAGAAAGTGCGTCAATTATTCTTAAACAACTAAAAGAGGGAAGTATGTTGGTTATTCTTCTTAAATCCGTAGAACATTGTTAAAAATCAATTTTATTAAGGGGGTGTTTTGTATTAACACTGCAAATGGTATGGTATGGAATGGAAACAATTAGAGTAATGATTAACGTTCCTTTTATTAATTACTATATATGTTTGATATCTTAATAGAATGAGAAACAATTAAGTAAATTGTGATATCTTATTAATTTTAACTAGAAATGAAAACATTTGAATTTGTTTCATACATCCAAAATTACATTTTTATAAAAACCTATTTTCTAGTCGTGCAAGTGTGCAAGCCACGAGTTTCGTTAATTTAAAGTTATGATCTTGTTTGTTTATGTAACAGAAACATGAAGGATGAAAAAAAAAATTGCAAGGGGAAATTTATGGTTTTTGAGTTTGATAAATGTATTTTGAATTGAAATTCGAACCAAAGGAAAAAGTAATTGTTTGATTAAAAAAAAAATGAAAAAAAAAAATAGAAAGAACGATTCTTGAGAAGAAGAGGAGGAGATTGGAAGAGAGGAAATTGAATGGTTTATTTTTATTTTTGAAAAGAATAATCTGACTATTAAAAAAATATATTAAGACACGGATTTGAAGGAAAATAACACAAACTCAGATTAGATTGACTGATCTGAAAAAAATCTTTTGGTAGAATGTAACAATTTAATATCATGAGATCTTTGTCAAAATAAGATGATTTTCTACTTTACCTTGAAAAAATAAATAAAAAACAGATGCTTTTTTTAAAAAAAAATAAAATAAAAAAAAAAAAACTAAATCAAGTCAGCAAAATTTTTCTCTACCAATTAAATCAAGGAGAAAAAGTTATATACTTGCAGATGATATAAATTGGTGGATCAACAAATAAATCAGATCTCATTGACTGATTTGGCAAAATTAATTGCTGATTATTATTTTATTTTATTAAAAAAAAAAATTATTTTATTAACTTTAAGACAACTAATTATAATTTGGTATTTATTGTATTTTAATTATTTAAATTTTATGTTCCCCAACATACAATTTTAAAGTATGAAATTGATGAGCCAAATCTAAAAGTACTAAAAACGGAAAGGAAAATAAGATAAATTTAATTTCAACCATTTTCAAAAAATGAAAATAAAAAAAAAAAAAAAAAATTCAACGGCTAGTGTACGGTGGTGCAGGGATCCGTAGCCAATCCCAAAAGAAGGCCAGGTAACGAAAAATACACACCTTAACTCGGTCCAAATCATCTGGGTCAACTCACTCACATGTATATATAAATAAATAAATAAAATTTTAAAAAAATATAGGAAGAAAGAAGAGTAATCTTACACGTGCGGGAAGTGAGAGAGAAGTTGGCACGTGAGGAGTGGTAGAGGTTGAAGAAGAAGAAGCAAAAGGCAAGAGACTAACTGAGGATCTTCTTTGCCTTGCCATTCTTTTCTTCCTCTGAATTTTATTCTCCCCAAAACATCCCCCTAAAACCGGCATCTTCGTCGACAGATTCGCCTCGTTGGAGTTGTTGAAAACCACGATCCCAGTACGTCCTCCAACTCCATTAGTCGCGCTATCAGTTCCAGTTCCAGTCCCGAACCCGAGCGCCTCGTTATTCTGGCAACTCCGACCACTCTCTCTCTCCCCCATCATCATCATCATTTTCGATCAACAAATTGTTTTTATTTTTATTTTATTTTAGGGTTTATTGTTTTGAGAGATTCTAGAGAGAATAAGAGAGAGAAAGAAGGTGCACTCTGAATGCCTATCTCACACTGACTCCACTGAAAAATGTGGAGAGCTCATCTCCTTTTTATTTATTCATTTTATTGTTACAAATATGATTTACTGCTATAAATAGCAATGTTCCAAAACTCAAAAATAATCCCAACATTAATAATTAAAACAAAAAACCCAAAAACAAAAATGAAAAGAAAAAAAAAGGGGAGTTTCTGAGTATAGGTTAAGGGTGACATTTGTAAAAAGGCAGTTGATCATAAGAGGGTAGTGATATTTCCAAGTAAAAATAGTTTCTACTTTTGTTAAATGACTGAGCTGAGTATTGTGGAGTAAGCAACTAAAGTAAGGTTAAAAATTTAACCATGGTTTAAAAAGGGAAAGGGGCGGTGGGTGGGAGAGTGTAGAGATGACCAAAGAAAAAGAGACGAATGGTGAAACAAGGGAGAAGCTAACAGGTGTTGCAATTCTTCTGTTTTAACTCAAACCCCCCCCCCCCCCAACTGAATTCAATGGCGCTTATTATTTTTTATTTATTCTTATTATTAATTTCCCTTTTTATTTTTATTTTTGTTATTGATTTTGATTTAATTAAATGTAATAAATAAAAATAATGAAGAATCCAGAATTAGCGGGTGAAGGAGGGGGGAGGTATTACTTGATGAAAAGAGGGAGAGAGAGAAAGCGGGAGGAGGTAGAAGAGAAGGGTTTTGAAATTTTTTGGATAGAATGAGAAGAAGCTAAGAAAGGTGACAAGGAAAATTTGTAACTGAATTCTACGTTTTGTCGCGCGTAACTAAGGTCACCCACGTCATTTGCTAACGGTGCTATTTTATACTTCGTCTAACATGAGACTATTCACTCCATAGTATCCAAACGTGTCAATTTGAGTGTCTGGGTTAGGTTTGATTAGATTAAACTTGGTCTTTAAAACTTAAAATTACGCTAAATTGTTGTCTTTATACAAGTTAAAATCTGAATTGTTTTTTTCGAATTAGTCGGTCAAATCAGTATTTGACACAATTGTATCATTATTTGTGTATGTACGTATGTAATGTGCTATTCTTGTTGTGGACTTAACTAGGACTTCATTGCTATTGTGAGATTTCTTGTATGAGTTACGACTACTCATCATTATTATTATTACTTGTTGAGTTTGTATTACAATATTTTGGATTTTGTGTAACAAACTTGGATTTAACGGATTTTACATTAATTATAAAAATTAGTGAGAAGAAAATTGAAGCAAGTTACTTCAATTCCAATGTGAACATAATTATATTGAGATTAAAGGGGATTTTTTTGGATTGTAAGAATAAAGACCCTATTGAATTGTATCCTTAAAGTTTAGTTATAGTTCAGTTGTTTCGGGTTAAATGTTTGAAAATATTAGGAGAGAAGCAAAGTAATCTTCAATATTCATCCCAAGCACGAATAATCGGTGAAGGAATCCACGCTCTAGCTAGCATTACTTGCTAAGTTCAATGAGTTTTGTTTTAAATTTATTTGGATTACATGTAACAACTTACATTTTATGACTTACAAATACTTCCTCCGTCCCCATTTGATTGTCACTTTTGTCATTTTGGGTGTCCCTAAATGTTTATCACATTTCACATTTTTAGATTAAATAATACACATTAAATTATATTTTTAACCTCATAATTTATTGTCCTTATTATGCGGGCTTCCTATTTTACCATCTTAATTTCTCTTTAATTAATGGCCCCCCTTTGGAATTTGTAACTATAAATTTCTCTCTTTATCAAAAAATTTTAGCTTAGGGTCTGTTCTCTTAAGTTGAAATTCAGTTTAGTTCACTTTAGCTCAGTTTAGTTCAGTTCAGTTCAGTTCAGCTCCTAATTTCCTTCTCTTATAAAATATTCATTTCAGTTCCGTTCAGTTCAGCTAAATTCAGTTCAGTTCAGTTTAGTTCAATTCAGCTGAGTTCAGTCAATGAGAACAGCCCCTTAGTCATCAATATGTGTAGTGTAATTCCATTGGATATATATATATATATAAGGATCTTGCTAACGAACGCCCCTGGGCGTTGGATAAGCATTTAAAATATTACCTAAAGTGGTATTAATTTCGGTGTAATTAATGTTAATTTTAATTTAATTCTTCTATTTTTAGCTAGCTTATCCAACGCCCCGGGGCATTCGTTAGCTTTTGTGTGTGTGTGTGTGTGTATATATATATATATATATATATATATATATATATATATATATATATATATATATATATATATATATATATATATATATATATAAAAGGAAAAATTGGCCACAACAACATCAACTATGATAAAGATGCGTGTAGCAACATAACCTTTTAAAGGTGCGATTCACTGCACAAACTATGTAGTTGAGTGCACATATTAGGACACTAATGAACTTAGGTTCCATGGAAAAAAGTGAAATCTTCATTATTTTATAATTGTTTAAAAAAATTTAACTTTACATGATTTTCCATCATGCATGCCTTCTATTTATTTTCCATTTTAGCATCTCTTATTCTCCACCAATTAAGCGAATTACTTTAAAAAAGTTGTGCTATTAATTATTTTCCTTCGTTCGCTTCCTCAATTACATTTTTCTAATGTCGATCTCACATGATTGACTTAGTTTCCTTTCCTTCTCCACTTAGTTATATACTAAATTGATAAATAATTAAATAATATCATTCTTAAACCTTTATTCTACCAGATTATAGGATACATATGTATCTTTCTAATACCAAGCCACACAAAATAATTCAAAATACTTAATTAAAACAACAATTTTAGAATTGGACTAGGATATGTCAAATTGATTTTCTAGTTTTTGATGTACAAAACTTTAATTGTAGAGGTTGAGAGAGAATAATTTAAAGGAAAAAAATTAGTTATAATGGAAGAGGAAACTAAGACAATCACATGAGATGTAAAAAAAAATGTAATTGAAGAAACAAACGATAGAAAATAATGGCGAAAACTTTTTAAATAATTCACTTTAATGGAGGAAATTGAATAGTGTTTTAAGTAAAACATACAATTGATGAAAGAGAAGACTACTTAGTTATGTGAGATGGAAAATTAAGTAGAATGAAATTAAACAAAAATATATATAAATATAAAAGCATTAAAAATCATTAAGATTCCACTTTCTAAAGAAGTCTAAGTTATGCTAATGTCATTTATGTTATTATGTGTACCTAAGTGTATAGTTTATGATGTTGAGTGCACCCTTAAAAGGCTGTGCTGCTACACGCACCTTCGTCATAGTTGGTGTTGTTGCAGCCAATTTTTCCTATTGTAAATGATTGAGTTTTAGTTTCCGTGTACTTCCTTAATTCTCGTGATTTTCTATAAAAAGTGACAATCAAATTATTAGGGCCTATATTTATTGTGTATATTGTATAGCTAACGGGCCTATCTCATGAGCCCTAATCTTTTGTTAGGATTGTATAAACACGCTTCCCATACTCTAATAAAAAACTACGGAAAATTATTTCGTGACATGGTATCGGAGCTAATCAAATTCTACATCCCTAAATTTCTAAATTTACATTCTAAATCCCTAAACTCAATTTTTGAAATTTTTTTTAATTTCTAGTTCGAATTTCTACTTTGAATTTCTAGTCCTAATTTCTGGTTCGAATTCATTCTGTGGTTGCCTCGTGTTGGTGTTCTTTGGACCCTACTTTCTGATCTATTGCTTCAAAATTTTGGTTCGAATTTCTGGACTCTAATTGATCGATAATGGTGAATGAAACTAATATTATGTCTTCTTCTTTTACTCCCAATCGCAAGTCGAATCTCTATTGCACTCATTGTAATCGTACGGGTTATGATTACGATGGTTGTTTTTTTGTTCATGGCCTACCCGAATGGTGGCTGAACAAATATGGTAACTAAGGACGCTCGGCTGCCGCTTCTAATCTCCACCTGTCGCTTCTTCTTCGCCTCCTGGTTCTCTATCGCAAGGTCTGCCTTGTGGCTCTGCTCTGCCCACTGCTCCTCTACTTACTGCTACTGCTCTGCTTGTTTATACCTTTACTGCCTCTGTGACAACCCCTACTATAGATGCTAGCCACAGGAAGCCCGTGGCAACCTCTGCCAACTACAAGCAGCCCGTGTCCCCTACTGCCACAGCTGCTAGGGACAGCCAGGGGCAGCCTATGGTACCTGCTATCAGCCACTACCCTGCGGCTGCTGCACCTCTACCTTACCGCTGCATCCTACCGCCACTACTCCAATTTTGGGTGGTGTGTTCGATTCACCTACAGATTATATTGATGATGATTATTTATCATTGTTGTGGATTATTGACACCAGTGCATCCCATCATGTTACCGGCAATGAGAAATTTCTACAAGATGCTCACTTAATCATTTCTTGTCCTGTTGTTCTTCCCGATGGTGCTAAGGCCATGGATACTTAGGAGGGTCATGTTGTTTTGGCAGATGGAATTACTCTTCAACATGTTCTATTTGTTCCGCAATTGAATTGCAATTTGATTTTGATGTCTAAGTTGATTGATGACTCTAATTATTTTGTCCGATTTACTAATTCTCTTTGTGCTATACAGGATCAATCCTCGGGGAGCTTAATTAGAGGCGATGAACGAATAGATGGACTATATTATTTCTGCCGTATCCCAAAAGTATGTGCAAACACGGGAACTACATTTGAGTATGGCATCGTTGTTTAGGGCATCCGTCGGAGAAAATTGTCAAATTGCTTTTTGATATTCGAGGTAGTACTAATACTAAGTGTTTACATAAAGCATGTGGAATTTGTTCTCTAGATAAACAAACCCGAGACAGTTTTCTTGATAGTGATAGTCGTGTTCTTGAAATGATACACTATGATTTGTGGGGACTATATAACACGACTTCTACTTGTGGTGCTCATTATTTCTTAACTATAGTGGATGATTTTTCAAGAGGTGTTTGGGTTTATTTGCTGAATAATAAAACTAAATTTTATTCTTCTTTCCGTTCTTTTTTTGCTATAGTTAAAAATCAATTTGATGTTACTGTTAAGTGTGTACAGAGTGATAATGGAAGTTCAAACCCATGCTTCCTTTTTTCGATGAATATGGCATTCTCTTTCAAACCTCTTGTGTAGGTACCCCTTAACAAAATGGTCGGGTAGAGCGTAAACACCAACATATACCAAATGTCGGCAGAGCATTGATGTTTAAGGCAATTTGCCAATTGATTTGTAGGGAGAGTGTGTTCTTGGGGTGGTTTATCTTATTAATTTCACTACTTCTCTTTTATTTTATAAGAAAACTCCATATGAAATGCTCTTTGGCAAACAACCTGATTTTAATGCATTGCGTGTTTTTGGGTGTCTTTGCTTGGCTCATAAACAAAAAGCTAAGGGTGACAAATTTGCTCCTAGGAGTAGGAAATGTGTGTTTGTGGGTTATCCTCATGGCAAGAAGGGTTGGAAGTTATATGACTTTGAAACCGGTGAAATCTTTGTTTCACGTGATGTCAAGTTCTTTGAGAATGAATTCCCATTTGTGCCTACTAGTGACTCCATTAATGCTAATGTGGGAACTGAGGGTGTGTCACAAGATAAATGTGGTAGTTGATCATGATTTTTTGGATGACTTGGAAAATATTTTGGAAGTCGGTGAATCCTCTATTGCCCGTAATTCACCATGAGCATCGAGCAGCCTTGCCACTACTCTTGATGTTATTTCTACCCCAAGTGCTACTGCTATTGTTGTGTCCTCTTCTTCTTTTACCAGCCACGACCAGCCCGTGGTGCCTGCTGCCGACAACTCTCATGCTTCTTCGGGTTCTTCTTCTTCTACTACTATTGACATGGGTCATGGTCACAGGCCACGACATCCTCCAGGGTGGCATCGTGATTACGTTGCACATACAATATCTCTGTCGATACCATCTATTCCTCCTAGTTCACCGTCTTCTTCGAGCTCTTCAGGTACTAAAGACACCCAAATGTGTCTCCCCAAAAACCAAACCCGGTGATGAATACTTTTAACATCACTTGATTATCGAACGAAGTGAAAGTGTGAAAGGTCCTGAGATGGGATCGTTTTTAATAAAAAAACTTTCCTTCTATTTTCAAATTAAAAATCTACTCTATTTATGAAAATATCAAGTCCAATTTAGCTAGGTCCATGATAAGGGTCCAATAAAATGATATATTATAAGCCCAATTCCGATGAATAACGAGGAAGTTATGGCCAAAATACTAAGTTGGTTCTGAAATGGTTTTATGGCCCAATGATCTAGTGGAGGGCCCATTAGTTATTATTCCTAAAATTATTAGGATTAATTCTAATCTTCTAGAATAGTCTAGAAGGTTATTTTAAGTTCTAAAAAAGTTAGGATTAATAATTATCTTCTTAAGAGAATATGAATTTGATTTGAAATAAAACAAGTGTTTTATTATGATAAATCTGATTTAAATTTGATAAACAAGGAGTTTAATTGCTTAATTATATTAGAAAAAGGATTCCGTACAAAAGTGCGTTTTATATTTTAATTAGCACCATACAACAGACCTTGTCGCCATGCGTGATGCTTGTCAATTTGCGCTGGATTTGTCGCTGGTGACAAGAGCCAGTTTTATTCCGATTCAAATTCTAATTCTTTTCTATTGTTTTCTAACTATTTTCTTTATAAATAGCGACGTATTTCCCCGTTTTCAATCATCACAATTCTCTTTTTTCTCTCCCTTAAGCAATAACTTTTCTTTCTCCCTCTTGCTCTCTAGCTAGCCTTTACAAACAAAATACTGCATTCACGAGTCATAGACACACCTAGCCAAGTTCGAAGTCGCCTTCGCCCTAGACGTGAAAGATTGATAATTTCTGAGGGTTTGGTCCCAAATCTCTATTTCAATTATTTAAATTAATTGTTTGATTTAATATTTTCCTTGAAGTTACTAATGTGTGTATTTTGTTATTAGAAAGAGATACGAGGCATCAAAGTAAGTAATTTAATTACTCTTTTGATATAGAAAGCATGTTTAAATTATTTTAATTCCTAGTATCATGTTAGGATATTTTTATTGCTTTCTAGTATCATGTTTAGGTTTCTTCCTATTCTTTCTAGTATCATAATAGTGTCATGGTAGGGCTAAAGCTTTGATTTTTAATGTTTAGTGACATGCTAGGATTTGTTATTAATCTTGTTAGTATCATACCTAGGATCTTGTTAATTGTAAACACCCATTTGTGTCTCCCCAAAACCAAACCCGGTGATGAATACATTTCACGTCGAATCATAATCGAATGAAGTGAAATGGTGGAAAGTCTAGTGTTGCGGTTGGTTTTTAATTCTTTTCTTTCTCTTTGTTTTTGAAAACCTATTTTATGAAAATAGAAAATCCAGTTTAGTTTCGTCCATAGAAAGGGTCCAATAATAGTGTAGTTGAATCGGGCTCAAAAAGAGCTTTCCAATGATATATTATAAGCCCAATTCCGATGAATAATGAGGAAGTTATGGCCAAATTACTAAACTTGGTCCAATTTGATTTTTATATACGGCCCAATGATCTAGAGGAAGGCCTATTATGATTTATCATTCCTAATGCAATTAGGATTGGTTATAGTCTTCTAGAATCTTCTAGAAGGTTCTTTTGAATCCTAATGTGATTAGCATTGATAAATGACTTTTGAGAGTTTTATTTAGAATAAAAGAAGTGTTTTTAAGGAAATTACAGTTTTACCATTCGTATGCTTAAACTTTATCAAAAATATGAAAACGCGTTGAAAAATTGTATGCAGCGCCACACTACAGGCTGTCGCCTGGCGAAAGGCCTAGCGCCGTGGCGACACGTCTATCGCTTGGCGACGGAGGCGTGTCTGGCGACAGCGTCGTGTTTTATTCTTTTCAAAACTCTGATTCTTTTTTATCATAATTCGGCTGATTTTCGTTATAAATAGCCTCCTAAAACCTCTGTTTTTGGGAACCAACTCTCATCAAGAATTTCTTGATACTCTCTCTCTCGCTTTTCTAAAACTAGCCTTTTTCTCAAATACAAAATTCCGCATTCACAAGATCTAGACACACCTAGCCAAGTTCGAAGTTACCTTCGCCCTAGACGTGAAAGGTTTGATATTTCTGAGTGTTTGGTCCCAAATCTCTCTTTCAATTATTTAATTTAATTCTTTAATTTTTATATTTTCCTTGAAGTTACTAACGTGTGTATTTTGTTATTAGAAAGAGGTACGAGGCATCCAAGTAAATGCTTTAATTGTTTAATTGATATTATGATTTAGAAATCATGCTTAGATTGTTATTTTGATTCTTAGTATCATGTTAGGATGTTTTTCTTAGTATGATGTTTTGGGTGACAACAATAAGTTCCTTATATCAATTATGATTTCTGTGATGCTTCCTATTTCTTTCCTAATATCATGTTAGTATCATGATAGGGCTAAAGTTTTGATCTTTATTGTTTAATATAATGTCTAGGATCTTGCTATTATTATGCTTTAACATGATTATTTTGATTATAATTGTTATAATTTATGATTATTGTTATGTTGCTTGATATTATATATTTATTGTTATTGCTTGATCACACCTTTTATTTTATGTTTAAAGGGAATTGGTACTTGTAATCACGCTTAATAAGATAATTAGTAATCTTGTTTAGGGTTAATATGATTATAATTCAAGTGATCGCCAATAATAGATTTGTTTGAGCATTAATATTCAACCAACATAGATTAAACAAGTTTATGGTAAACCTATTGATTGCATGTTAGTCAGATTGCGCACATGAATACGAGAAGAATTAAGTAGAGGCCTATTATTAGGGCAGGTTCTTTCTCTTTTAGATTGGATTTGTACCTTCATCCCCGAACTTCCAGTCTTGGTTCCAGACCTATTGGAGTTAACGATCTCTTGAATCGTTAAGGGGTGTAACCTTCACCCAGTGAACGGTTTACAAGTTCCTAAAACTTGTTGGCGACTCTTTTGCTCTAGCTTCCTTCCCTTTGGACGCCACCATGCTTAAGTGTATGATTACAGTGGGGTTCAAGTTTGGGGTAATGCTTGAAATATTCCCTACACTAATAATATTGTGCTTTGATGAGATTGAGATTGTTTTGATGATGATTGTTGTTATCAATATTATTATCATATTGCTTGATATATTATTGTTATTGCTTGATCATGCCCTCTCTTACAGAGTGTGTACTTGTAATCACGCTTAATAAGATAATTAATAATCTTGTTTAGGCTCATTTGATTATAATTCAAGTGGTCGCCAATAATATATTTGTTTGTGCATTAATATTCAACCAACATAGATTACAAAGATTTAGGATTAATATATTGATTTTATGTTAATAAGAAAGCACATATGAATATGAGAAGAATAAAGTAGAGGCCTATTTTTAGGGCAAGTTCAATCTCTTTTAGGTTGGATTTGTACCTTCATCCCCGAATATCCAGTCATGGTTCCAGGCCACTATGGAGTTAGCGATCTCATGGATCGTGAAGAGATGTAACCTTCACCCTGTGAACGGTTTACAAGTTCCTAAAACTTGTTGGCGACTCTTTTGCTCTAGCTTCTTTCCCTTTGGACGCCACCATGCTTAAGTGTATGATCACAGTGGGGCTCAAGTGTGGGATGCTTAAAATATTCCCTGCAGGTACTAGTTATCCTTTAGCAAATTTTGTGAATTGTGATAAATTTCCTATGAGAGATCGTGTATTTATTACAGCTATAGATACGGCGGTTGAGCCCCGAAACTTCAAGGAAGCAATGCAGGATTTAGGTTGGAGAGAGGCAATGTAAAAATAAATTGATGCATTGGAAAACAATGGAACATGGGTGATGGAAATATTACCTCTGGGTTAGAAAGCTCTTGGTTGTAGATGGGTTTACAAGGTCAAGATTAATTCCGACAGTACACTTGAAAGATTCAAGGCTCGACTTATTATATTTGGTAATCATTAGGTCGAGGGTTGTGATTATAACGAGACTTTTTCTCCTGTTGCTAAAATGGTAACTGTTCGTACTTTTCTTGCTACTGCTGCTGCAAAGAACTGGGAACTACATCAAATGGATGTCCACAATGAATTCCTTCACGGTGATCTTGATGAGGAAGTTTATATGAAACCTCCCCTGGGTTTCATGGCACTCAACCTGGTATGGTGTGTCGTCTTTGGAAGTCGTTGTATGGTCTTCACCAAGCACCTCGTTGTTGGTTCTCTAAATTGGCCACATCTCTAAAAAAGGTACGGATGTTTGTAATCGTACAATGATTACTCCTCTTTACTCTGCAAACTGGCTCTGTTCAACTTAGTGTTCTGGTGTATGTTGATGACTTGATAATATCTGATAATGATTCTTCTACAATTACAACATTCAAATCATATTTGAGTGACTGTTTTCATATGAAAGATTTGGGTGTGTTGAAGTACTTTCTTGGCATTGAGGTTGCACGGAGTCCGAAAGGCATATTTTTATGTCAATGGAAGTATACACTTGATATTATTGCAGAGTCTGGTTTGCTAAGGGCACATCCGGAAGGTACTTTTATTGAGCAGAATCATACTCGGCTAAATCAAAGTCCCCCCTTCTTTCTGATCCTGAAATGTATTGGCGGCTTGTGGGTTGTTTAATTTATTTGTCTTTTACTAGACCTGATTTGGCTTATACGGTGCATATCTTATCTAAATTTATGCAACAACCGCGACATGATCATTGGGAGGCCGCCCTTCGTACGGTACGTTACTTGAAAGGATTTCCAGACCAGGGAATTTTTTTTGAGTTTGGATTGTGATTACATATTACAGGTTGGTGTGACTCAGATTGGGCTAGTTGCCCTTTGACGAGGCGATCTTTTTCTGGTTGGTTGGTGTTTCTTAGTGGTTCTTCTATTTCTTAGAAGACTAAAAAGCAGGACACTGTGGCTAAATCTTCTGCAGAGGCAGAGTACCGTGCGATGTCTAAAATTACTAATGAGTTGAAATGGTTAAAGTCTCTTCTCTTGAGTTTGGGATTCTCGTATCCTCGTACAATGAGTTTGTTTTGTGATAGCCAATCTTCATTGTATATTGCGCAGAATCCAGTCTTCCATGAGCGTACTAAACACATTGAGGTTGATTGTCATTATGTCCGCGATGCGATTCAGAAAGGTGTTATTAGTCCATCTTATGTGAAGACAACCGATCAACTAGCGGATATATTCATCAAGGCTTTAAGTAAAAACCAATTATTGTATTTACGTGGCAAGTTGGGCATTTGTGATTTGCATGCTCCAACTTGAGGGGGGTATGAGGCCTATATTTATTGTGTATATTGTATAGCTAACGTGCCTATCTCATGAGCTGTAATCTCTTGTTAGGATTGTATAAACACGCTCCCCATACTCTAATGAGAAACTACGGAAAATTATTTCGTGACACAAATGGAGACAGAGAGAGTATAATTTAAAGGTTAACAATCTTAAACACTTTAAGTTAAGTATTAGCAAATTAAAATGTATGATATCCATTGAGAACATGCACTTGATAAGAGTGGAAATTTATTTTTTTATTTTTATTTTTTGTAAGGAAAATGTTATACATATCCCTTGGAGCTATATATAAGCATTAAATTCACACTAGAAAATCGTAAAAAGTTAACAAATCATAAAAATATAAACACTAATTACACTAATTTACATGTGTTTTCATCGTGAATTCCTAATTAAACAATATTCAATAATATATTTAATACTTATATGTAGCCCTAGCATTACCTTTTTTAAAAAAGGATCAATACCACCGAACTAGGTAGCCCAACAATATATGCTACTTCGTAGTTACGTTTCCATATTCAATGTTCTCTTTATTTGGTTACGGTTTTACGTACTTCTAATACTGTAATATATTTACATTTTTACCCTTGTATTACTTGTTTTCAATGGAACTATAAATATAAATTTACCAAAATATTTACATAATTCCAAAGCAATTATACCAATTTACCAAAATACTTTCCGAATCCCAAGTTATAATCCTAGCTAATTGCCAAAATATTTACCTATCCCAAAACAAATTCCCATGTTACCTATTCCCAATGCATTTTTCTTAATACCCATAATAAAACCCAAATCTAACTTTAGAAAAGAAATGGTGAGAAGACATAATATATATACAGTTAATTTGATCAATGTAAATTCTATAACAAAGCTATTACATATAGAGTGTAATTCCTATTTTTCTTTTATTATTATTATTTTAAAATAAATGAATAAATAAATTTGTTACATGTGTGGTGAGTTTTAGAATAACATATTCATATTATTTTTATTTATTGAACTAAGATGAACTGAAATAAACTGAATATTTTATGAGAGAAGGAAATTAAGAACTGAACTGTGCTGAACTGAACTGTGCTGAACTGAACTTATTGGAGATGAACTGAACTGAACGTAAAATAATCTAAAGAGAACATGCCCTTAAATTATTTCTCTCCAATTCAAACAAAAATCTCATTTAAGTTTATACACATTTTGGAGATCTATAAATGATAAGTTATACTAAAAATATTAGACAAGGGTTTAATTGATTAAATGTAAATAAAAAGTATCAAACTCAATAACCAAATCTAACATACACAAATACTAAAAATGGATTTCAATGTCAAGATCATTATTATTTTTCTTATGAATTCATTTCCAATTTAGCTATAAATTGGTCGTTAACCCTACCTAATGATTTATTAGAGTTTAGGCCATGTTCACTTCATCTTAAATAATTCAATAAAATAAGTTTGATTTAATTTCACTCCAATAAAAATTAATTTCGATTTAGCAAAAATAATTTCAGTTTAATAAAAATAATTTAAATTTAGCAATAATAATTTCGGTTAAATAAAATTATTTCAGTTCTTTTTTTTTTTTTACAAAAATTAATTTCCTATTAAGATATAAAGATAGGATACTGAACACAAGATAACTAAATTGGTCATTAACCCTAGTGATTTCTTAGGTTGAGAAACCGCTTTAAATTTTTTTTGTAATAAATAGGAAAACCTAAAATTTGATGCATGCACTGAGAATGAATGAGCATGTCTATATATAGAGTAATTAGTTATTATGTCATGCCCAAATAACAAGAATATTATTTATGTTTTTATTATATTGTATTATGCTTTTTGTTAGTTACTTCGTATTGCTTCAAGTTTTTGTCGTTCTTTGTCTTTATGTTCTTGCGTATAAAATGTGTATACTACCATTGCATGTCGGTACAATCATGCCCTAATTTTTGTGAGCTCTAGATGGCAGGCTCTTAAATTAACTATCATTATAATAAAAATAAATAAATAAAGTGGGAATTTTTTACATGGAAATTGAAATCAACAAAATATTTAACAAATCTTTATTATATATATTTAAAAAAACTTTTTGGTAGTAAAAAGTAATGCTCTAATTTAAAAATAAAAAAATAGATATTATTTTTAATACCTTCCCTTTTTTAATTAAATAAAAATGTAAACAACATTTTAAGCCAATCGCTTATACAACAAATATTATACATTAATATTAAAGTTACCCTAATATGATAAGAAAATTATATGATATAAATATATAAACAAAAGTTAGCTTTTTGATAATATTGCTTACATATTGCAAAAGAAAACACATTACTTAGGGCATGTTCTAATTTACTGAACTGAGCTGAACTGAACTGAATTGATTGGAGCTGAACTGAACTATTTACAAGAGAAGGAAATTAGAAACTGAACCTAACTGCACTGAACTAATTGGAGCTAAACTAAACTGAACTGGACTGAATTGGAGTGAAATTAAGTTGAACTGAACAGGCCCTTACATATAAGAATAATTAATTATTCAAATATACAATACTGTCAATGGTAGGGATACATGCTTGCCAAACTTCATGCATGCATTGCATGCATATAGTACTAGTTTACCTTATCCCAAAGTATTATATTCCTATTTGCCATAATATATATTTACCTATCCCCCTCCCCCCGCCCCGAAATAAATTCCATTTTACCTACTGCCGAAACATTTTTCTTAATACATGTAAAACAAAGGGCCAATTCTATTAAACTTAATTTCAGTTCAGTTTAGTTCAGTTTAGTTCAGTTCCTAATTTTCTTCTCCCATAAACAATTCATTTTAGTTTAGTTCAGTTCAGCTCCAATCAGCCAGTTCAGTTTAGTAAATTAGAATACGCCCAAACTCTAATGTAAATTTAGAAAAGAAATAGAGGGAGGACATAATATATATGTCACTCTGATCAAACTAGATTCTATAACAAAGCTAGTAAATGCTCACAATTAAGAGTGTGTTTCATTTATTTTTCGTACATGTGTAGTGAGTTTTACACTAACCTAGTTAAGTAATTTTTGGAATTCGAGATAAAATTTGAATTAGAAAAATTCATTTTGGTATTCCTTAACTAAAATAGAAATCAAATTTTAGTTTATACACATTTTGGAGATACTATTATATGAAAGTAGAAATATTAGATCAGAGCTAATTGATTTTAGTAAACAAAAATCTAGTAACAAACTCAAGAACCAAATCTAACATATACAAGTATAGAAAATGGATTTCAATGTCAAGATCATCATTTTTTTTTTTGTCTTACAAAAATTCATTTTCAATTTAACTATATATTACTACTACTAATAAAAGGCATGAAGAAACTGGTCATTTATCCTAGTAATTTATTAGAGTAAGAAACTGTGTTGTTATTTATTTTTAATAATAAAAAAGGCCAATTAGAAAAACCTAAAAATCACATTCTATCTATACGGTTTAAATAATGTACCATGTCATACTAATTAAGACGAATATTATTTATGACGTTATTACATGTATTTGATGTCTTTACAAGAATTGTGTTTTTTGTCATATTCTGTCCTTTTATGAACTTGCCTCTCGGCATGTTAGTACAATCATGCCCTTTTCATGTAGTGAGAGAGTTAGATAATCTTGGTTATAGGAACTCCAAATTCAATTAGCATATTCTTACTTATTCAATGATCGAACAAATGTTGAGACTAAAATTTGTGGCCTCAAATTCACATACAAGGTGATTTAGTTCCCCCAACATCTCTAGAAATCTCAATTTAATATGTTATCAAAGTAAAATTTATTACAAAGATAAATGCATAGAATAGTTCTAAAAAAAGATTTTAACAAATCGGGGCGATAAATTTTTAGGGCAGTAGTAATTTTGGGAAATAGGGAAGATGCTTGCATTAGTAAACTTCATTTTATTACTAATAAAAATCTCATTTGTATTTAGATACATTTTAGGAAGATGAATAAATAGAATTCAAATTATTGAAGCGGAGTTTGGTTGATTTAATAGGTACAAAAATTGTTAAACTCAACATAACCAAATCTAAATTACTAAACATGAACATTAATGTCAAGATCATCACTTTTCTTTTCTTTTCTTTGTTTCCTTACAAAATCTTATTTCAAATTAAGCTATAAAGATGGTATATTAATCATAAGATAAATAAAATAGTATTTAATCCCAGTGTAATTTCACAAATATTATTTATGTTTCTATTGTATTGTATTTGTTTTAATTTGTCAGTATTGCATCAAGTTTTTTTTTTTTGTTTTATGTTTTTATGCTCTTTCGAATATGTGTCTGTTAGCTTGTCGGTACGATCATGCCCTTATTTTTTAAGCTCCATATGGCATGCTATTAAGTTAACTATCTTTAAATGGCTTAAAAGTATCAATTAGGTATTTAACCTACGTAAAAAGTATTACGTAATTAGATTGATTATGTTGGTAAATTTCTCCTAAATCACCTTACACCATATGATAATAAATATCTATACACCTTTTAGTATGGTTGGAAAGTTAGATCATATTGTTATGGTAACTTGAAATTGGCATATTCTCAAATCATCGATCAATCAAAAGACAAGCTAGGCTCAAGTTTTGACCTCAAAGTCGCTATGTGAGTTCCTCACCATAACTAACACATTTCCTAAGTTATAATAGTGAATTCTATTATGAAGATATTTATAAATAATGCCTAGAAGATGAGTTAACAAAGTTTTTTTTATTTTTTTTTTAAAAAAGGCATTTAATGTTTTTGAAAAGGAAAAACATCCCAAAATAATCCCACCTTTGGACCGTCCGCTAAAAATAATCCCATGTTTGGATTTTTTTTTAAAAATAATCTGACCTTTGATATCAATCTGCTCCAAATGGTCCCAACCGGTCATTTAACTTGTTATATAAAATTACCTGACATGTGTCGATCTTTGATTGGTAAACAATTTTAAAAATAAAAAGATTAATTTAATTAATTAATAAAACCACCCCACCAGCCAAAGCCAACCCCTCTGGCAACTGAGTCTTGTCCCCACGGCTTCGGCCAACCAACTCATCAACCCAGCACTGGCGCCGGCGCCTCTTGACTCCTCTCCCCTGAACCACCAACACCCCAGACCCTCCCAAGAATACCCAAGTAGCACTTCGGGATGTACCATGCTTAGATGCATGATTAGTTGATCACAGTTGGGCTCAAAGTTGATGTTTGAAATATTCCCTTCATTATTATGGCGACTCCACTGGGGAGGATTTCTAATTTTGATTCCAAAATTTATCTTGGCAGTTAACTTTAGAATGAGTGGACGAGACTTGAAAGATTCTAGATATTCAAGTGCGTAATTTTAACATTGTGGCTTAAGTATAAAAAGGTCTGCATTAGAAAGACCATCCGAAATGTGTCAAAAAAACATAGGATTTTTATACGTTGGAAAAGCCGAAAATATCTTTCACAACTAGTATCGTAAAGATAATGCGAAAATTAGATCATAGAAAACTACTGCGACTTGCAGGAACTTTTGTGAGACGACAGTGGCCATCGCCATGCGATAACTGTATCACGGCGTGATATGGTTATCATTGTGCGATAGACCCTGTTTTCTCGCGCCGAGTTCTTTCGACATTGAGTCAGGAAACCCGTATTTGTTCTTCTTATGGCTTTACCCTGGGAATTCATGCTCCATCTACCCAATCAAACGCTCCGTGCAACGACATGTAATTCGAGTTAGTGAATTCATCAAACCATGGAAACAAGACTAACTTCCGGGGTCCCATCCATAGGCGCCAACCCTTCTAAAGCTAAAGCTTTAGTGCAATGCATCCGGACTCATAACCATTGTAGGCGTCATTCGAAGCGCCTATTGTAGGCATCATTCAAAGCACGCCTACATAAGCATGTTGTGAATATGCTTGGCCCTCATAGGAATTAGGAATTGGCATATACGATTAGGGACACGATTAGGGACAAAGCAAAGTAGGGAGCCGCCAACAAGCTAAGTTTTTAAGGAACTTGTAAACCTTCACCGATCATTTAAAGGCAATCATAAAAAGGGACAACGATAGACAACAATGATTGAGTTGTGAAGGTTACACCCCATTCAAAATCAATGAGATTAGTAACTCCATAAGATTCGGAACCACGAAAGGTGGATCGGGGATGATGGTACGAAGTGAGTCATGGAGTCACATTTTCCCGTATTGGTCTCTACTCGATTCTTATTGTGAAAAGTGATTCTTGCGATCTTAAAGACATGTAAACAAATATTCTATTTGCTCCAAACTAGTATTAGGCTAAATTATATTGTTTGAATGTTAATGCAACATATAATTCTAAAATGATCACTTCAGTTAATCAACAAGATTAAAAAGGAACTTAAACTAGTTGTCCAAATTGTCTTATTAGGTGTAATTTTCAATTACATATATTCCTTTTAAACATGCATATGGTGAACATAAAATTATAATAAAATCAACATCAACATTGGAAGCAATTTAGCCATAATATTGTTAGTCAAATCTTCAAAAATATAATAATAAACCTAAACATGATATGATTTTAGCAATAGAATAAAAATAAGAGTAATTAAGTGAATTAATTACTCACATTCCACGCTTCTTTAAATTGCTACATCATGAATAATTGTTTGTAACTTCAATAAAAATATAAATCAAATTCAATTTAAATTAAGTAAAAGGTGTCGAAAAGACTCCATATGAATTATGGATGAAGAAACCTCCAAGGTTGTATTTTCTCAAAATTTGGGGATGCGAAGCATATGTCAAAAGATTAATTTTTTACAAACGTCACCCTAAATTTAACAAGTGTTTCTTTGTGGGATATCCAAAAGAAGCAAATGGGAATTACTTCTACAATAAATCAGAGAACAAAGTGTTTGTTGCTCCTGATGGTATCTTTTAGAGAAGGAACACCTTTCCAAAATTACAAGTGGGAGGAAAATCAAACTCGACGAAGTTCGAGGGGGATGAGAAAAAAAAAAGTCAAATTGACAATCAAAGTGCTCAAACAGCATTTGTTGACATTGTTCAAACTGTGCAAAGTCAAACTGACAATGCAAATGCTAATTCCATTACCCTACGTAGGTCACAAAGGCCAAGGTCTCAACCAGATTGATATCTCATTGTTGTACTAATCGAGAATCAAGACATCCTCGTCATGGATGGAGATGAGCCGGAAACCTACAAGCAAGCTTTGACGAGCCCCAACTCTCCTAAATGGCAAGAAGCCATGAAATCGATCTGAGATGTACTCCATGTTTGAAAATCAAGTATGGGACTTGGTTGATTTGCCCAAAGGTCACTACTACAAAAATGTGAAAAGGAACCTATAATAACAGACCTGTTGGTTAATGCAACAGGTATTTTTGATATAAGAGACCTTATATTAGAGATAACAGGTCTCTAATATATATCAAATGGCCCACCACTTTTTTACTTGAGATAAAGATAGGGAAATAAGAGATCTGTTGTATAACTCAATGGGTCTCTTATGTTTCCTAAGGGCCCACCACGACCCTAATATTTCCTTTTAATATTTTTTTCATAAACAGATTTACCCTTTACATTTTTTAATTTTTATATTTTGAAACAACCTTAGCAATGCATTATACTTTTACGCTCATCTCTATCTTCATTCCCATACATGCACCTCTCTCTTTCACCTTCATCACTTTACTCTCCTTTCATTTTTTTTAATCGCGCCGCTAACTCCTCCATTCACGGCGCTGATGCATCTCGTCCTACACCGACGTTGCCTCCTATGTTTCCTCCCCCTCGTCCTACACCGGTGTTTCCTCCTCCTCTCAACTCAAGTTCAAGACTTTAAATGTCAATTTTGACCATAAAAACTCTAGATCTAGAGTCTTATGGTCAAATTTGGCCAAATTATGCCACAATTGAATTAGTCTTGAAAAGGTATATTTTTATTTCAATTTTATTTTGAAAGTTTTAGTGTTGGAGACAATGTGTTTTAATGGAGGTTGTTTGGTTTAGATCGGGTAGTTTTTTATTATTTCATGGGCGGCTAGGTTTTATCGAGGTTGGGGTATATTTGATTTCTTTTACAGAATCAGCCGCGGATTGGGGTTGGTTTATCACGGGGTTTTTCACTGGGATGTGGTGGTTTATACAGGGGTTAGGGTGGTTTTCTCGGGGATGTGGGGGTGGTTTGTACGGGGTTATTGTACAGGGGTGATTTGATTAGTTATCTAGGTTTGATTTTGGCGAAGGCTGCTTAAATATACTGTATGTTAAATTGAATTTATCCCTTTAAGTTAGCTACGGTCAGTGGGATTCATTAGGAGAAGAAATTAATGTTGTTAGATTGTGTTTATTGCTCAATCAGTTGCTAAGGTTGCTTTTATGTTGTTCATGCTAGTTTTCAACCTGAATTACAAGCCTTGGAGATTTTTTTTAATTGAGTCTCTTAATGATGTGCAGGAGGATGAGAAATTAAAAAAGTTCACTAAGCCAATGGAGGGAAAAAGAAATTGCAAGGAAGTGTTGCATTCACTTTCCATATAAAATGATGGAAATTTTCTTAGTTTTGGTAACTTGTAAATTATTTCCGCAAGCTCTTATATACTTGTAAATTAATATTCGTATATACTTGTACATGTTACTCTTAAAAAGTTACTACTTGTAAATTTAATACTAATATAAGTACATTTTATGTGAATATATTTAATTTTTTGGTTTTGTAATTTACAAATTTTTTCTAATATTAATAGATTAAATAAAAAAAATGAAAATATATATCGCCAATTTTTTTATTTTGTTTTTTTAAAAAATAAGAATAAAGAGACCTGTTATCTAACTTAATAGGTCTCTTTATTGATATCAAAGAGACCCTTTGTACTTATTAACAGGTCTCTTTCCCTTCTATAATATACGATGTATTTACATGCAAAGAGACCTGTTACCTTACATAACATGTCTCTTATATATTGCAAAGAGACCTATTCACATGAACGGGTCTCTTTGTCAAAGAGACCTGTGAGCTAGAGACATCCTCTAAACAGGTCTCTTATGCCATTTAGAACGGGTCTCTTTGGCCATATTTGTAGTAGTGTTACGCGCCTATCGGTTGCAAATGGATTTTCAAGATGAAAACCGACAAAGATGGAAATGTATTTATATACAAATCTAGACTGGTAGCAAAAGTTTATAGGAAAATTCACGGCGTTGATTATGATGAAACCTTTTCTCCAGTTGCAATGCTTAAGTCCGTCCGGATTATCCTAGCAATTGCTGCCTATTACGATTACAAAATATGGCAGATGGACGTCAAAACTGCCTTCCTATGTAGAATTTTGGAAGAAACTGTGTATATGACACATCTTGAAGGTTTTGTTGATCCAAGCAATGCTGGGAAGGTATGCAAGCTTAAGAAATTCATTTATGGGTTGAAGCAAGCAAGTAGAAGTTTGAATCAGCTATTCAATGAAGCCATAAGCAAGTTTGGTTTTATCAAGAATCCAGATGAGTCTTGTATTTACAAGAAGGTCAGTAGGAGTGGCATCGCCTTCCTCATTTGATATGTCGATGACATATTGCTCATTGGAAAAAGCATTCTAATGTAAGAGTGTGTAAAGGCTTGATGTTTTTCAATGAAAGACTTGTGAGAGGCACTGTACATATTGGGCATCAAGATCTATAGGGATAGATCAAGAGGATGATTCAATTGAGCCAAAGTACTTACATCTATAAGTTACTGGCACGATTCAATATGCAGGAGTCCAAGAGAGGTCACCTACCCATGTCACATAGCATAACCCTAAGAAAGAAGCAATGTCCAAAGACACCTGCTGAGCAGGAAAGGATGAATCATATTACATATGCTACGCTAATTGGATCGATCATGTAGGCCATGATATATACTAGGTTAGATGTATCGTATACTTTAAGTGCTACGAGCCGATACCAATCAGATCCAAGAGAGGCTCATTTGACTGCGGCCAAGAATATCTTAAAGTACTTGAAAAGGAACAGGTTCCTAATCTATGGTAGAAGTAATAAATTGGTTGTTGAAAGTTACACCGACGCAAGCTTCTAGAAAGATAGAGACAACTTTAAGTCGCTATCGGGATACATATTCTGTCTCAATGGAGGAGCATTTACTTAAGAGTTCTAAGCAAAGCACTACTGCAGATTCTACATACAGCTGATGCCGAATACTTGGCAACTTTTGAAGCAGCTAAGGAGGCAGTTTGGATTTGCAAGTTCGTTGGTGAACTTGATGTTGTACCCTCCATCAAGGATCTAATAATAGACCTCTTTAGTGACAACAATGGAGGTATTTCTCGGGCCAGAGAGCCAAGGGAATATTAGAAGGTCAAACATGTCAAAAGGCAATTTCACATGATAAGGGAATGGAAGTCCGAGGGTGAAATCAGAATTTGTAAAATTAGAACTGATGATAATGAAGTTGATCAACTCACTAAACCTTTGCCTCAAGTGAAACACAACAAACACGTTGAGGGAATGGGAATCGGGCATGTTAGAGATTGGCTTCGATTTCCCTAGTTATGTGTTTTAATTAATTTTGGATATTTTAATGTAAAACACTATGTTGAACCATTCAGTTTTTGGAGTAATTTAAATTTTACACAATTTTATCACTCCGTTTGTATTTAATTGTGGTTTAGAATTGAATAATGATAGGCCGTCGTCGATCCTACCAAAGATAAAAGTCCTATCTTGGTCTTAATAGCTAATAGCAAGAGAAAGAAAGGGTCGGACCCAAGAGAGAGGTTGAACCAACCACCGAGATATTGTCGTTTAAATAAGCTAAATGAAGTCAATATTGGGTTGGTTTTATGTAAAATGAACTAATTCAAAACAACTAAGACTAAGGGGGGATTAACAATATTTAGAGGATTCTAGGGATCGGGATATACCACTCAACTTCATCACAAATCACAAATAGCATGTAGCAAACAATGGTAATTTAAGGGGATTATATAGGTGTAGGGAATAATTTCAAGCCTTTAAAATCCCACTAGCTTGAACCCCACTGTGATCATACACTAAAGTACGGTGGCGTCCAAAAGGGAAAGAAGATAGAGCAAAAGAGTCGCCAACAAGTTTTGTAAGGAACTTGTAAACCATTCACGAGGTGAAGGTTACACCCCTTAACGATCTAAGATATCGTCAACTCCATAAGGTCATGAACCAAATAAGGGTTCAGGGATGAAGGTACAAATCCAACCTAAAAGAGATTGAACCTGCCCTAATAATAGGCCTCTACTTTATTCTGATCGTATTCATGTGCGCTTTCTGACTAACATGCAATCAATAGGATTAACCCTAAACCTGTTTATCTATGTTGGTTGAATTTAATGCACAAACAAATCTATTATTGGCGATCACTTGAAATTATAATCGAATTAACCCTAAACAAGATTATTAAATATCTTATTAAGCGTGATTACAAGTACCAAATTCCCTTTAAACATGCATAAAAGGTGTGATCAAGCAATAACAATAAATTTCAAGCAACATAATAAATAAAGTATAAATATAATCATGATCATAAAATTATAACAATGAAAAAATCATCATAATAACAATCATATCAACCATAATAATAATCATGTTAATATTAAAACATAATAATAGCAAGATCCTAGGCATGATACTAACAAGATTAATAACAAACCCTAGCATGTCACTAAGCAATAAAAATCAAATCTTTAACCCTAACATGATACTAACAATCATAAATATTAGGAAGAACATAGGAAGCATCGCAGGAATCATAATAAGCATATTTGATATTAAAGTTACCCTAGACATGATACTACGAATATCATAATAACAATGTAAACATGATTTCTACATCATAATATCAATAAATCAAATAAAGTACTTACTTTGATGCTTTGTACCTCTTTCTAATAACAAAATACACACGTTAGTAACTTCAAGGAAAATAATAAATCAAACAAGTAAATTAAATAATTGAAAGAGAGATTTGGGACCAAACCCTCAGAAATTAAACCTTTCACGTCTAGGGCGAAGGCAACTTCGAATATGGCTAGGTGTTTCTAGATCTTGTGAATGCGGAATTTTGTATGTAAAAGCAAAGTTTAGAATTAAGGAAAAAGAGAAAGAATTAGAAAACTGGTTGTAGATGAATGATCGTGAGAATTGGTGAATGATGAATGTAGATGATGATTGAAAACGGAGTTTTTAATACGATATTTATAGAGAAAATCAGCCAAAAAGATAAATTAAACAAAATAGAGTCAGACGCACAAAAAACAGAGCTGGCGCCAACCCTGGCTAATTGGCGTCAGGCACCAACACCAGCGCTAGGCGCCAGGCCTGGTTCTAGGCGCCAAGGCCAGGGGTTAGGCGCCAAGCCTGATTTTAACGCGTTTTCGAAAATTCGATAAGTTTTCCGTACTGGAGGAAAAAATCATATAATTTCCTCAAAAATGCTATTTGATTTTGATTAAAACTCTGAAAAGTCAACAAAAGTCAATTTATCAATGCTAATTGAATTAGGAATGAAAAGAACCTTCTAGAAGAATCTAAAAGACTAAAACCATTCCTAATTACATTAGTAATGATAAATCATATTAGGCCCTCCCCAAGATCATTGGGCCGTACATAAAGCTCAAACCGGGCCCAGTTTAGTAAATTGGCCATAACTTCCTTAATATTCATCGGAATTAGGCTTATAATATATCGTTGGAAAGGTCTTTGCAAGCCCCATCCAACTACACTACTATTGGACCCATATCATATACCAACAAAACTGGATTGTCTGTTTTCTTAAAATAAGTTTTCAAAAACAAAAAGAAGAGAAAAGAAAATAAAAACTTTCCGCAACACTAGAATTTCCACACTTTCGTTTCATTCGATTATGATTCGACGTGAAAGGTACTCATCACTGGGTTTAGTTTTGGGGAGACACAAATGGGTGTCTACAGAAGCCCCCACTTTGACTGAGTTTGGAGAAACGCAAGTTTCGAAAAACGAAAGCCAAAGTATCGATAGGGACGGAGAATGATTCAGAACGTTCTGCGATCCTAAATCAATCTTGCAACGCCGATACCTGTAAAACTAGCGTTAGTTAAACAGATAAAAGAGTTAAGAAACGTGTATCTTGCACCGTCGAGCACACGTCTCTGAAAGTAACCGATTGTTTTGATGACCTCCTGGAAGGTAGAGAATGTCATCCCGCTTGAAAACCGCTACGCCTGTAACTGCCTACAAATTAGAAGATTGCTTCGCCTGAAACAATCCTCCCCGCAATGATAATATTCCACGTCCAAGGGAACACTATCGAAGATTATTTCTCTTGAAACAATCCTCATCCGCATTGATAATATTCCACATCCTAGGGAACACCATCGAAGATTATTTCTCTTGAAACAATCTTCAGTTGTTTGTGACAACTCTCCACAATCTAGGGGATGCCACCTTGTTGTTTCGATGTTCACTCGTCTCTGAGCAAAGAGCTTCTTTTTCCGCTGTGATAGTCTTCGAAAAGATCACTTCTTTTTAATGTTTGCTATGCCAGTACGTCGGCGCTTCGCTGCTTGTGAACCAGTATGTCGGTGCTTTTGCTGTGATGGCAATCCTCTTTTCTTTGGGAATAGTTGCCAACATAACACTTGTATGATGTATGACAATCCGATTTAGGGAAAGTTGTGAATGCCACGTAACAATCCATCTTTGGAAATGTTGCCACGATGAAGCGACAATCCGTATCTCGGAAAATTTGCCAAAATCCAATCTTTGGAAAAGTTGCCAATGCTTCGTAACAATCTTTTATAAGAACTTTACATCTTGGAATATAACTCTTGAAGCAATCCACCTTGGAAATTTGCCAACGCTATGCGACAATCCTTTTGGGAAATATTGCCACTATTGACAATCTGCGTCTTGGAACATTTGCAAAAAAGAGTCGACCGACAATCCACTTTGGGAAAATTTGCCACTTGCTGAAGACAATCCACGTTGAGGAACTTTTGCCGAAATTTATGATTAGTAGAGACCTACAACAATCCTTTGGGAAATTTAGCAATAGGGAACTGGGTGTATGACAATCCAATCTCGGAAAACTTGCCAGCAATCCGATGAATGTATGACAATCCGAACTTGGAAAAACTTGCCAATAAAGAAGGAGCACGATAATCCACGCTTGGAAACTTTGCCAGAGATGACAATCCATTCTTGGAAAAATGGTCGTTGAAGAAGATGCACGACAATCCATTTTTGGAAATATTGTCAGTTGGGGATCACAATCCAATTTTTGGAAAACTTTGTCGTTTAATCAGAATGCGCGACAATCCATATTTGGAAATATTGTCGTTTAAGTGCTTGCTTTTAAACCGATGCTTTGGCGCTTGTGATGAGCCAATACTTAGGCGCTTAGGCTAAGTGAGACGATCTTTCGTCAGGTTGATCAATTATTGCAATTGTAATCAAACCGACTACTTAATCATGTCAAATTGCTTGTAGGGGCTAACTGACGTACCAAGGAACCCGAAATTGCTGCATGAGGTCGAAATAACCACTCTAAGAGGCTTCGAGCTCTGTCGTTACTGAAAAGATCTAGCGCCAGGCGCTGGAGTAGGGTCTTCCTTATTCTGTTGCACCTGTATTTATTTTGACTATAGAACTTTGCCAATCTCTTTAATTATCTTAGGGTTGACCTAAGGTTTAACGTCGCTTGACTCATCGACTTGACACGACTCAAGGTATAAACTTGACTCGATATGATCGACTCGAAGTTGACTCGGATCGACTCGAAGTAAAACGACACATGTGTTAGACTCATGACCCGTGTGTGCATTGTAATGTGATCGTGCGACTTGAAAATGCAAAAAAGCAAAAAATTTCCGTCATTTTTTGTGGAGGGTACCGACTTTCTCCCGAAAAAGAAAGACGCGAAAAAGAATCGAAAGTTTGAAGATGCATGTTGAATGAGCTTAGTCAAATGTCATTTGATACTATCTATCAAGGTGCAAGGATGAATCCATCCTAGGCTATCTCAATGGTTGACTCATTGATGAAAGCATTTAGGTAACTTAGGCACGGAGGCTAAGCACTTCATACTTCGATGTAATGACAATTATGAGTGATGAGTGATTTTATAAGGCATGCTTCATCGTTATGTTAAGATTTCATGACAAAGGGTTCCTAAGGGAAGGTATATTTGGTCATGTATTTGTGCAGTGTGTGATAGTGACATTAAAGCTAAGCTACAAGAGCTAAGTGTGTGGAGAAAATATTATTGAAAAGTGTCCAATGGTGGTGACTTTTAGGCTAGGTAAGCTAATGATGTAGGGATCAATCCCCCAAGTCTAGCTCTAAGTGAATAGGGATGAGCATAGGAGATCCCTTGATATGATCATGGTGCAAGTGTGTGAATGTGAATGTAAATGCATGTTTATTACGGCCGCACCTCGATGTGAGGTTGCCTACGTATCCGTTAGGAATCAGGCCGAACGTAGCTCTAGCCGAACCTCGCACAAGTGTGTATACCTTAAAAAGGTCTTTTTAAGGGTTGTAACGTGGTTAGGCTAAAGGTTTAAAGAAGAAGGGGATAAAGGCTCAAGACCCTAGATAAGCCCCCAAGGTGTGCAACCTTGCTTTTGAATATTTGTATTTTCATGCTTGAGGTTTTTTCTACTCTTTTTTTAGCTCTTTCTTTTGTTTTAGCATTTATTTAATTTTTATAAGTTTGGGAAATCTCGATCATGCGGTCTATCACTCACTTGGCATTCATGTTTCTCAGGCACGGTACCGAGCACTCGATAAGAGACGCAATCTGAGACGTGTTCTTATCGAAGATACTTTCATATCAAAGACATTGGAACACTTACCCTTTTGTACACTTGTTTTCATTTTTTATTATTGCTTATTTTTTTACTATTGCTTTCTTCTGAATTTGCTCAAGCTTTCTTTAGAATTGCATAAGTTGCACACCATCCCATCCCAAGGTTAGATAGATGTAGGTTGAAAAAAGAAGGGTTTATCGTTAGACGAGGCTCAAAGTGGTTTATGAAGAAAGGATTGTAAATTTGGAAGATGAAAGAAGATATGATGTGGCTACAAGGGGTGCCTCAAATCATTGGTATACCTTGTGCTTAATTCGACATGGATTTTTTTTTTTTTTTTTTATTTATTTATTTTTTTTTTTTTTTTTTTGTAATATAATGAAATGATCATATATAAAGAAATAAATGCTCCATTTTATTAAAAGAAAAGGGAAAAGAAAGAATCTACAAAATTAATCTAAGGGAAAAGAAGGGTGCCTATGCTAGACTTATTGGGGAAAGGAAAAAAAAAAGAAAAAGAAATAGAAAAAGAGAGGTCATGAAATCTTGTCATTGAAACTCGCCTCTTCTCTTGTGTTGTTCGCGTCATCATCACCCAGTCTTCTCGCTAGCTAGAGGCAATGGGATCTTGTTTTCCTCTATGAGATCTTGAATGAGATTTTGAAACCTGTAGCATTCATCAGTGGTATGACCGTTTCCTCGATGGTACTTGCAATAGGAGTTTGGATTCCATCTCGAAGATCGATTTTCTGGTGTTGGATCCTCGGTAGGGCCAATAGGTTTGATTATTCCTCGATCATAGAGACGATCAAAAGCAGCATCGTAGGTCATTCCAATGGGTGTGAACTCTCGCCTGGGTTTCCTTTTAGATCCTTGATTGTCCACGGCTAAGACATCATTATGGTCAAAGGTACTAACATTATTACTAGAGTGGGCGTTTTCGGAAGAAGAAGGATTGTCGCTCTTCTTTCCTTTCCAGCCACCGTGGTTATTATTGTTAGTAGCTTTTTGCTTTGCGAGGTCATCTTCGATTTCAATTCCAATGTCATAAACGGCCTTGAAAGTATTCAAGTTGTGTTGATATTTTAAGTGCTTTGAATACTTTTCTTGGAGATTCTTGATAAACATCCTCACAGATTCCTTTTCGGTGGGGACCTCAATCATCTTGGCGGAAGTTTCCCTCCATTTATTAAAGAAAGAAGTAAAGCCTTCATTCTCTTTCTGTCTTAGCATCTCAAGTTGTCTATGATCGGTTTCAACTTGAATGTTGCACTTGTACCTATCAACGAAAGCGTTTTCTATAGACTCCCAGGTAGAGGTCTTTTCTTTCTCGAGAGAAAAGAACCATTGTTGGCAAACGGTCTCGAGAGATAGTGAGAACAGAGAAGGGAAAACCTTCTTATCGGTACCCTTGATACTCATTATTGTTTCAAATGCTCTTGAATGAAAGTAAGGGTTGTCAATTGCTCTGAATTTTGGGATGTCGTTGGCGTTGAATTTCTGCGGAAGAAGATCTTTGTCCACCGAGACCCCTTGTGATGTAAGCTCTTGAAACTTGTAATCTCTAGACAACTTGCTTAGGCTCTCTTGCATGAGGTCCATCTGTTTTTGCTTCACGGGGTCATCGACCTTGAGTGCGAGAAGCTTCAGTGTCTCAGTCACGGTAGCCAATTGGTTCTTAAGATCATTGACTTCTTCTTGAGTTGCCATTATCTTCTTAGCCTTCCTCTTTTGACGAATCGGTTTATCAAAAAGCGAGACTTGAATAAAGAGGTTGTCCTTGATTAATCGCCCTTCTCTCCTCGACCAAGTACTGTGGGAAAGGAATTTGGGGATACTTATTGTTAATTATTTGACTCAAACTTTATTCAACATGCGATGGATGGAGGAAGTGAAGAAAAATTGGAATATAATGTGAAGAAAAGTGATGTAGATGGAGGGATATGAAGGATTAGGAGTAGAATGTACCTCAACTCAAATGACGGAAAGACCGACTCATGCATGGACCTACGACATGGTCATGGTGATGTGTACTCAAAGTGTGTGCTAAGATTAGTGAGTGTATGTGACATGTTAAGACTCGTGTCATGACCATGTGGCTAGACTATGTGACTAAGACTCGATTAATGACTTGACAAGGTGTTATTGACAGCAAAAATTAACCGAATTAATTAGCAAACTGGTTAATTAGACCCTAGGTGATGACTCGACCAATTATCCGAACTGTCGGCCAAGCGACAGGACTGGCGTCACACTGTGGAGCTTGGCGCCAGACAACATAGCTGTCGTCAGGCGCTACACTCCATAGTGTGGCGCTACAGCTCAGACCTTGGCGCCAGTATTGGAGCTTCGGTCTGGGACTGTTTTCGGTGTTATTAGTCAACTGGGGTATGCCTAAAGTCGTACTAGGTCAATTCAGATTAAAATATTAGACTTTATTGACTCAAATTAATTAATTAATTAATTAGGCAAAGTTCTTTAAGTCATTAATTTATTTAGTCTCAACACAAGTCAACAAACGATTAAGAGAAACATAGAATATATATATGCACAACAAATAATGCACACTTAGTCAAGTAGGCACAATATGATGCAATGAGTTCGCAACCTAACCATGGCTCTAGTTCTCTAAAGTTCGGGATATGGTTTAGTCAAAGAGGGTCCATGGTTAATTGTCCGGATGCACCGCGCGGAAGCCTAACCGTGAAGGGTTGGCGCGAGTGGATGGGACACCGCGAGTTTTAGAAAAAATTCGCTTCCATGGTTTGGTGAATTCAACATCTCGGATGTACCCTTTGTTGCACGGAGCGTTCAATCGGGTAGATGGAGCATGAATTCCCAGAGGGTTATGTCCATATGTAGAACACATATGGGTTTCAGAAAAGTGAGAAAAAATTCAATCAAGAAGTAGGATCGAGCAAACAATACGAAAAACCGGTCGAAATTAGAACGCATATTTTTGGCTCGGTATTGGGAGAAATTGGCGCCAACAATCAGAGACTGGCGCCAGCTTTTAACTGTAGCGCCTGGCGCCAATACTGGCGTCTGGCGCTATGATTAAATTGTTGGCGCCAAGCTCTGGCCCCTGACGCTACTTCCCACATGCCTCAGCAGCTTTCTGTGCTCGATAAAATTTTCCAGTTTCGCGCGGCGTTATTTCAGTCCTAGTTGTGAAAGACATTCCTCAAATTTCCAACGTGTAAAATCCTATGTTTTTAACTCATTACGGATGGTCTTTCCAATGAGATCTTTTTTATGCATATGACAATAATGTTAATCAAAATTACGCACATGAAATACTTAGAACTTTTCGAGTCTCATCCACTCATTCTAAATCATTGCCGAAACAAATACAGGAATTAAAATAGAAATCCTCCCAAGTGGAGTCGCCAAAAACTGTAGGGAATAATTTCAAGCCTTTAAAATCCCACTAGCTTGAACCCCACTTTGTCATACACTAAAGTACGGTGGCGTCCAAAAGGGAAAGAAGATAGAGCAAAAGAGTCGCCAACAAGTTTTTTAAGGAACTTGTAAACCATTCACGAGGTGAAGGTTACACCCCTTAACGATCTAAGATATCGTCAACTCCATAAGGTCATGAACCAAATAAGGGTTCAGGGATGAAGGTACAAATCCAACCTAAAAGAGATTGAACCTGCCCTAATAATAGGCCTCTACTTTATTCTGATCGTATTCATGTGCGCTTTCTGACTAACATGCAATCAATAGGATTAACCCTAAACCTGTTTATCTATGTTGGTTGAATTTAATGCACAAACAAATCTATTATTGGCGATCACTTGAAATTATAATCGAATTAACCCTAAACAAGATTATTAAATATCTTATTAAGCGTGATTACAAGTACCAAATTCCCTTTAAACATGCATAAAAGGTGTGATCAAGCAATAACAATAAATTTCAAGCAACATAATAAATAAAGTATAAATATAATCATGATCATAAAATTATAACAATGAAATAATCATCATAATAACAATCATATCAACCATAATAATAATCATGTTAATATTAAAACATAATAATAGCAAGATCCTAGGCATGATACTAACAAGATTAATAACAAACCCTAGCATGTCACTAAGCAATAAAAATCAAATCTTTAACCCTAACATGATACTAACAATCATAAATATTAGGAAGAACATAGGAAGCATTGCAGGAATCATAATAAGCATATTTGATATTAAAGTTACCCTAGACATGATACTAGGAATATCATAATAACAATGTAAACATGATTTCTACATCATAATATCAATAAATCAATTAAAGTACTTACTTTGATGCTTTGTACCTCTTTCTAATAACAAATACACACGCTAGTAACTTCAAGGAAAATAATAAATCAAACAAGTAAATTAAATAATTGAAAGAGAGATTTGGGACCAAACCCTCAGAAATTAAACCTTTCACGTCTAGGGCGAAGGCAACTTCAAATATGGCTAGGTGTTTCTAGATCTTGTGAATGCGGAATTTTGTATGTAAAAGCAAAGTTTAGAATTAAGGAAAAAGAGAAAGAATTAGAAAACTGATTGTAGATGAATGATCGTGAGAATTGGTGAATGATGAATGTAGATGATGATTGAAAACGGAGTTTTTAATACGATATTTATAGAGAAAATCAGCCAAAAAGATAAATTAAACAAAACAGAGTCAGACACACAAAAAACAGAGTTGGCGCCAACCCTGGCTAACTGGCGCCAGGCGCCAGGCCTGGTTCCAGGCGCCAAGGCCTAGGGTTAGGCGCCAAGCCTGATTTTAACGCGTTTTTGAAAATCCGATAAGTTTGCCGTACTGGAGGATAAAATCATATAATTTCTTCAAAAATGCTATTTGATTTTGATTAAACCTCTGAAAAGTCAACAAAAGTCAATTTATCAATGCTAATTGAATTAGGAATGAAAAGAACCTTCTAGAAGAATCTAGAAGACTAAAACCATTCCTAATTGCATTAGGAATGATCAATCATATTAGGCCCTCCCCAAGATCATTGGGTCGTACATAAAGCTCAAACCGAGCCCATTTTAGTAAATTGGCCATAACTTCCTTAATATTCATCGGAATTGGGCTTACAATATATCGTTGGAAAGGTCTTTGCAAGCCCCATCCAACTACAGTACTATTGGACCCATATCATGGACCAAAAAAACTTGATTGGCTGTTTTCTTAAAATAAGTTTTCAAAAACAGAAAGAAGAGAAAAGAAAATAAAAACTTTCCGCAACACTAGACTTTCCACACTTTCCTTTCATTCGATTATGATTCGACGTGAAAGGTATTCATCAATGGGTTTGGTTTTGGGGAGACACAAATGGGTGTCTATAATAGGGGATGTCATCTAAAGCACCCAACAACTCTCTCAAGCTAGAGGGATTACTTGAATCATGAATACAAACTAGTCTCGTGGTTAAAAAGCATAAAACAAGTATTAAAGCATAATCACAATGACTAAAACATTCCTTTTACTGGAAATTCCTATACTCATGGCATTTCAAGTCAAATAAGCATAAGGGAGCTAACCCAAGTTCATCTCTCGATCCCTCGTTGAGAAATCTTGGATAATAGTTCTAGCAATGGCCATATACAAGAACTAAGCAATTAAACCACTTAATATTAACTAATTAACACCCAACAATTACCAAATTAACACATGAAACAAATAATTAGTGACTACATTGAGGGTTTTACCCAAACCCTAAAATATTAGACTACTCACAATCCACGGAGATTAAAGCAATTAAGGTTTTCAAGCTACTCATGAAGAAGATTCAAACTAAAGATTAAAATAATTAACAATCTAAGCATACAAAAATTAAGCAAAATAATTAAAAATCAAAGCAATTAAAATGGTAGAGAAGAGTAAGAAATGTTACTAGAAGCTTCAACTTTGAATAACAATGGTGGAACTTGTCTTCTACAATGATTGAGATTGAAATTTACAGGCTAATAATTAAAATTTAACTAATGATTTGAGAATATTTGTGTTTCTAAGATTACAAACTAAGAGAAAGCTCTAAAAACTTTGATGTCGTACAAAATGAGCCAAGGGGATTATTTATAAGACCCCAAATAAAGAAGACGGAGAAAACAAGAGTCGGGGTCGCTCCAGGTCTGCACGGACGTGCCATCTTATGCACAGCCATGGAGATCCAGAAGATGAAAAGAAAAATGCTACTGTTTTGGCTAGGGGATCCTACACGATCGTGCCAAGTATGGCACGGACGTGCAAGCCTTAATCTGCAGACTCAGTTTCAACACTGATTCGGGCTGGGCAAGCTGCACGGACGTGCAGGATTTGGCACGGACGTGCAGAATCTTAACGCATCAAACTGAAGTTCCTGATTGTTGTGATGCACTCCTGCACGGACGTGCAAGGTATGGCACGTCCGTGCAGGCTCTCTAAGGCCCTTTTCTTTACTTTTCTTCGGTTTTGCTCCTATGTCTCGGCTTCTAACCTCGGTTTATCATCCATATGCTTCAAATAGTCGTCTTTGAACCTAAAAACTCAACAAAAACACTAACAACCTGTGAAGCAAGGGATACACAAAAATTTCATGATCGATAATGGAGTAAAAGTGAACCAGAACACCACTTTATCAAGTAAACGAGGTTCAAAATCATCCAAAAATCATATCTAATAACAAGTTATCAAATAACGATTCCGTTCAATTTTGAGAATGTGGAAACTAGGGTATCAAGACAATGTCTTGAATAAAGAAACACATGTTAAGTGAACGTTGAATATTATAATCAAAATTATCCCTAATCAAGGTCATTTAAATGTTGGACGATTAATGAACACTTGAGATTATTGTGTAGTATGGTTTATAGCACCGTTTCTTGTGCTACAAGGGCATGGTTGTCGTAAATCATTTGTACATGTATTGGTTCAGAACCATACTGGATAGACCTATGAGAATACTTTAAAAGATTAAAAATCATCTTAAGTATATTTCTCATTATGACTATCGAAACCTTTTTCCTCGACCATGAATATTGCAAGTTCTCTTTTTTGAGTAATAGTCCCTTATGATGTCTGTCAAATATCTGTCGTACATAAGGATTATGACATAAACACTTGAGAGGCTAGGTTGCCTTATTAATAGATGCCTACATTACAAGACTGTGAATGTCCCCCTATTGAATAAATTAGGAACATGTCTTTGTTGTTTACAAGCCTCTCGATGAGAGAGACTGTGAAAATACATGGACATAATAAGGATGAAGAATAATCTTACCTTATAATTCATGAAGAGACATTAAGTGACACATGAAATAGGTTATACACAAAAGTCGCACTTGCCCGGAAGGACAAGTGGATTCCGATAAAGGGTTCGGAATTATTAGAAAGCTAATTATTCAATATGGTCAAGTGATCGTAATGCCTAGCTGGAGGCCGCTTCCAATTAGTAATGTTATTGTGTAATTAATTTTATAGCTTATTCTTGATTGAACCCTACGGGTCACATCCAATCAAGTAACCGATCTGTGACAAATTATTTCAAAGGAATTAATGAGTTATTAGAGTATTCTGAACATAGACGTTGAAATCGATCTAAGCATCGAAACCAAGCGTCACAAGTCGAATCGAATTAATGAAACGACGAGACAGTAAAATCAAGAAAACAACAAGTTAGTGCTCGGGAAAATCCTAGCCTCGGATTGGCCTAGCCAATCAAAGACTAGGAAGGCTAGCATGGCTAGCCAAATCCATTGCCGCAAGGCAAGTCTTGGCCGCAAGCTTAGCATGCCTTGCATGGCCGACCAAATTGACCGAGATAACGGTGCATGCAAGGCTAGACTACCGTAGCCAGCCGCACTTTCTAGGCATGGAAACAACCAACCCATACCATCCCAAGCAAGGGTAGTAGCACTTGTGTGTTGTGCCTTGCATGCGGGGCAGTAGTGTGTTGGGCTGCACCAAACACAAGCATCACAGTAGCAGCAGCACACAATTACGTGCGTGGGCTGTAGGCTTTGCGGCTGGCGCGCTGGGCTGCCCGCACATGCTGTTGAGCTGGCAGGCCTAGCCGAGGCACGAGGCAGCCAGCTAGGCGTGCCTTGGTGCCCAAGCTCGGGTGGCCAGTTGGCGGTTTGTGCATGTGCAATGTGGAAGCCGGCTTTAGTGAGGATCCTTGAGGAGCAAGGGAAATTGGTCCCCCTCCCCTTGGTGGTCCTCACCTACCATTGGTCATATTATGACACTTGTTTGTTTGTTTGTTTTTTTTTTTTTTTTTTTGCCTTTTTCTTTTGATTTTGATTTTGATTTAATTTAAATTAGAAAAAAAAGGGATTTTACCAACTCTCCCACATTAATGGGAGAGAGGAATATTCATGGGATTTTCTCTACAAATGCCAAGCTTTGGGATTTGAGAAAATCCTTTATGAGTTGTGAGCTTGAAAGGATCGCCAAAAGCGTGAAAACATTCTTTCGTAATACTCTAAGCTCTTTTGGTCTAGCCCGGCTAAGCCCCGGAATAGGGGTCGTACGGGTCGTGCTTGTGGGTGGACTTCGTATGAGGTTCTCGCATTTGCAAAACTCGGGCTTTTCAAGTACGAGTTCTTTAAGGAGCGAAGCACGCAACAAGGGTAAAATCGTCTTTTCTTTCTCTTGTTAATTATGTTATTAATTATGTTAATTAATATGATTATATTTAGTTGCATTTATTTATGTGTGGGTCTTGGGGTCGGTTTTGTTTCCGCGTGGTGTTGGACGTCACAAAACCCAAAAAAATTATCCCTAATCAAGGTCATTAAAATGTTAAACGATTAATGACCATTTGAGATAAGTGTGTTGTATGATTTATAGCACCGTTTCTTGTGCTACAAGGACATGATTGTCATAAATTATTTGCACAGGTATTGGTTTAGAACTATACCGGATTGACCTATGAGAATACTTTAAGAGATTAAAATTGTCATAAGTATACTTCTTATTATGGCTATCAAAAGCTCTTTCCTCGACCATGAGTATTTAAAGTTCTCTTGTTTGATTACTAGTTTGCTTTGATGTTTTTCAAATGTCAGCCGTACAAGGGGATTATAAAGTGACACTCGGGCGGCTAGGAACTCTCAGTATAAGATTCTTACAGCGCAAGATTGTGAATTCCCTTATTAACAATAACTAATATGTCTTTGCTGTTTACAAAGCCTCTCGAAGAAGGAGACTGTGAAAATAGATGGTCGTGGTCATATGGATTTCAGAAATCATCTACTTATTGACAGTCAAACTCGGATATCGAGAAACAATTCTAGACGTAATAAGTGTTACGAAGAATCTTACCTTACAGTTCATGAAGAGACATTAAGCGACATAGGAAATAGTCTATACACTTGTCCGAAAAGACAAGTGGGAGATTAAAAGGAATGATGTTCATCAAAAGAGTGTTTTATTCTGATAGAGGTTTCGGAATTATTAGGAACCTAATTATTGAGTGAGGTTAAGTGATCGAAATTCCTAGTTGGAGGCCGCTTCCAATCAGTTTTACCAATGCATAAATAAAAATACAGCTTAGTCTTGACTGAACCCTTCGGGTCACACCCAATCAAGTAACCGATCCAAGACAACATATTAAGCCAACAGATTAAATGATTCATTAAAGTATTATGAGAAAAGACGTTGGATTTCGAGCATAGAGCGTTAAGACTAAGCGTCACAAGTCAAGTCGAATTTGTAGCCCTAGCCTCGGGTTGGCCTAGCCAATCAAGAGCTATGCAATATGGGGTAGATAACTATAGCTGCAAGCCTCGAAACCCTATGAGGGTGCTGATTGGTGCTTGTTGGCCGAGCTCGCAAGCTAGCAGTGCTAGCAAGGCAAGCCGCAAGCTTGCGTGCTATGCCTCATTAGCAACTTCTAGCAATAGCTAGGCATGCTAGCTCACACATCCTGCACCATCGCAGTGTGGCCAACAGTTTGGTATTACTTACTAGGCCTTACACGCATATACCATAGCGTGGGTTTCCAGCACATGCGGCCAACTGGTAGGCCCAGCCAAGGGGCCAAGTCGCCAGCCCGACAACCTTGGCGCCCAAGGCAGGCCACACCAATCGGCGCGGTTCCATTTGTCGCATGTGTAGGTTACCCGTTTGTGTGAGTTTTCTTGGGGATCAAGGGGTGGTTGGTCCCCCTGTAGTCCCCACCTAACCCTTTCCTCATCATGTGACACTTGTTGTTTGTTGAATGATTTGTCTTTTAATTTGATTTTTGAATTAAAATCAAATTGCAAAAAGGCATTTTACCAAATCTCCCACATTGATGGGAGATTGGAATTCTTGAGGGGATTTTCCTATAAATAACGACCATGGGGAATCGAGAAACACACTTGAGTTTTGAACTTGAATGAATCTCCACAAGTGATAACACTTTTGTTCTAATACTCTAAGTATCTTGTGATCAAGCCTCGACTAAGCTCTAGGGTAGGGGTCATTCGGGTCGTGTCTTGAGGGTGAGAGACGTTGGAGGCTTACACGGCACGTGTGTGAAGCTTTAAAAGCTTTCAAGTAACAGCTCAGAAAGAGCGAAGCACGCGTCAAAGGTATAATCGTCTTTCTTTTTCTTGCTTAGTTAATTAATATGTGATTAATAATTAATATGCTTGTTTAGTTACTATAATTTATGTGCGAATTTTGGGAGGGTTTTGTTCTGCGCGGTGTTGGACATCATGAAACCCAACAGTTTTGCATCCTTTGCTTTTGTACTTTGCTAGTAACCTTTGATTTGAAGCTCCGGATGAACAATGGGTGTCGTTGGTTTCCTTGATTGCTCTCCTTTTTGTCCTCTTAATCTTTTTGAAGTCATTAAGAAGTTGATTTTTGATGAACATGCATGAGATTTTCTCTCTCTAGAGTTTCCTAAAAGATGGAGAAAATAAAGAGAAATTACATGGGAAATGTAGATGATGGTGAGAGGATTCAAAATATTGTAAAATTGTTGAGATTTGATGAGAAAATTGAAAGAGATCTTGATTAGAAGATGAAGTTTGAAGGTTTTAAAATGGAGTTTAGAGAGAGAAAGTGAATATAAAAGATATGAAATAAGGAAGAAAATGAAAGAACAAAAGAGAAAAAGGAGTTTATGTAGCCCGACAATGGTGCCAAATTTTGACAGGCTAAAGTCGTATCACCTAATCAAAAGTAATTCCTAAAATCACTAACTAAAATAGATAGAGAAGTAGGGTCGAGTCCACAGGTAAACAACGTTCTTCTATTCCAAATTGATTAATATAATCTAAATTATCAAGATACAAATAAGATTTGTATGAATTAATCTAAGGGAATAACCAATAATAAAAATCCTAGGGTCACAGGTTCATAACTAATAATTAATACTCCGAGATACAACATAATGATGAACGATTAATATCGCAAACATAATATGATTAACATGGTCTCGCAATTTACTAGATCTAAGTTCTCATTGAAAATATCATTAATTATCAAATTAACATCTACTCGATTCATCAATTCAATATTGTTACTTTCACAATTATATCACATCTGCTCAATTCATAATCCAATTATAAAGAAGTAAAATAATTCAATAAGAAATTATTATGCAATATCAATAATCAATAATAACAAATTATCCCTTCATATTAATTATAGATCCCCCTAGAACCCTAGAAATTAACTACTAACACATATTTAAATCTAAACTAATCAGAGAATATATAAAAAGACATGATTAAATCAAAGCACAAAAATAGCAAAGCAATTAAAATCAAAGCAATAAAAGAGACGAGAAATAATACTGAATGAAGGAAATATGAAATTTTACTTAAAGGGGAAACTTGAGTTCAACAATAATCTCTCACTAAAATCTCTCCAAAAGCTTAAGAATGAAAATTGAAATTTAAAAATGTAGCTAATAATGCTTACAAAATGATTTTAAATACTAAACCCAAAAATAACTAAAATGACAGGTCTTAAACATCTCTGGAAATACTCACGCCTGATCAGGCGAAGGGCCGCCCGATCAGGCCCACCATTCTGAGCATCCCCCTGGTCGTGCTTGGTCTTTTTCTTAGCAGAGTTTCCTTTTTCTTTTCCTTTGGGCTCCAATTACTTATGACCAAAATTTTCTTCTTCCTTAGTCCATTACTTGGATCAATTCCATAAACTAAGCCCTTAGTCATCGAAATAATCGGCCTTGAGCTACAAACGATGGTCATGAAACGTGATCATAGCTTTGATATCCCATAGGGGCAGGAAACCATAGATATCCCTATTAAATCTGGGAAATTCTTACAAAATAAATGTAAACTCTATTAAACACTCAAAACAACACATTATTACTAAAAATAGCCCTAAAGAGATCAAATATGCATAAAATTGATCGTGGACAGGGGATAAAATAGCATATAAAACACATATATCAATCACGCATCAGAGCAAGCTAATTAAACTACAAGACTCCTATCATATTGTCCCACTTGAATCTAATTAATGCGAAAATCTTTAATTTGTTGAATAGAATATTTATGTTGTTGCTCCAACCCCATGTAGGTCAACTAAAATCATAAACAAAAGTTTAGTTGATGTTTTGTTAATTGCATATTCCGAAATATTCTTATTGGAATGTGCAAAGCCTTTAACCTACAAGCAAGCTTTGGCGATCCCTAACTCTCAAAAATGGCTTGAGGCCATGAAATCCAAAATAAACTTAATGTCTTCTGAAAATGATGTTTAGAATCTATTAGAATTGCCTGATGGGGTCAAACCTATAGTTTGCAAGTGGGTATACACGATCAAAACAGACAAAGATCGATGGGAATGTCGACATCATGAAGCGAGACTGGTAGCATATGGATTCAGATAAATTCATGGTTTTGACTATGACGAAACCTTTTCCCCGGTAGCAATGCTTAACTTAATTCAGATAAATTCATGGTTTTGACTATGACAAAACATGGAAGATGGATGTTAATGACACCTTCTTGAATGGGTTCTTAACGAAGGATGTGTACATGACACAACATAAGGATTTGAAGATATAGAAAATCCTAGAAAGGTGTGCAATAGCTTTAGGAATCCATTTTTGGACTTAAGAAAGCATCTTGGAGTTGGAACATTCATTTTGACAAAGTGATCAAACAGTTTGGTTTCTTCAAAAGCAAAGAAGAACCATGTGTTAACAAGAATTTTAGAGGAAATAGCTTGGTTTTTTTGGATGTAGACACTTAAAAATGTCTCTCCAAAACCAAACCCAATGATCAACAACCTTTTAACGCTGATGTTGGTCAAGTTGCGTATTTAATCTTTGGAGAGCTTAAAATCCATTTTTAACTCGACACATTTTCATAAACTGATCCATATTTAACCCAAACATTTATTCAAATCCTTGTCTTAACCTTATTTATAGCCCGAACCCTTTTTAACCCATTTTCTTAGTTAGTTTTTTTAGGGAATTTTCTTAGTTATTAATTGAGCCCAAATGATAAAATCACAAACCCTAAACCTAAAAATAGTCACGAATGACATAAATGGTGCCTAATTATAATCTTTTTGTGAAATCCGTAATATATTTTAATTAAAAAGCATTTCATAAAATCAAAGAAGTGACATGTAATAGCACGTGTACCGTGACACGGTACTATAAACAAACCAAGCCACGGTGCTTTTTAACCCAAATTCCATCTTTTCACGTATTTTCTTATTTTCTACAATATAAAATTTAGTACCATTTTACACTATTTGTATCATTCCATGGTACACATGTTGTGTTGCAATACTTTTTCTTCTCAATGATGCCTCATTTCTAGTGTTCCGAGCTTCATTTTTCATTTTTTGTCTATAAATGCGAGGCTCGTGTCCAAGTTTCAGGCACAAACACACATACTATTCTCTCATTTCTCTCCCTCATACTCTAGCATTAAACATTGTCCTCTTAATTTCACCATTCATTCCTTAAGCACTCCACGGAGTCCTTGCTATACCCGAACTTCTATATTGAAACCAAGGCGTGAAGTAGAATTGTTTGAGGATTTGTTCTAAATCAACTTTATTTCCATTGTTATTTTACTTTAATTTCCATTATATTTATTAGTTTCCTTGAGGTAACTAACGTGTTTATCATTCTTTAGTTGCAAACAAAAGCAATCAAAGTAAGAAATCATGCTCCTTTGTTTTTATTATATTCACTGACAATTTTTATTATGATTTTTATATATTAAGTGTTATGTTATTATGGTTAAATTTCTTTCAGTATTTTTGTTGTTTTATTGTTTTATTGATCACCATATTACATTCTTAAAGGGAACATGTAATTGAAAATCACCATTACTGAGATCGATAATTTGGACAACCGGTTAGGTTCCTTTTTAATCTCGTTGCTGATCTAAATGATAAAAAATATTTATAGTTATGTGTGCATTAATATTCAACAAATTTACCCTAATTTATTTTGGAGCAAATTAAATCTTTGTTTGTATGCCTTTGAGATTGCAAGAAATACTTTTTGCTAGCTATAAGAATCGAGTTGAGGCAAATACGGGCAAAGTTGACTTCCATGACTCACTTCTAACCATCATTGTCGATCTTCCTTTTGTGGTTCCAGATCATATGGAGTTAGTAATCTCATGGATTATGAATTGGGTGTAACATTCACGGGTCAATCATTGTTGTCTTTTGTTGTCCCTTGTCGTGGTTGCCTTCAATGATTTTTGAATGGTTTATCAATTCCTTAAAAAATTGTAGGCGGTTTTGTACTTTTATTGTCCCTTATCGTATATATATGTCAAATTTTTCATCCTATGATTGCCAAGCATATTCACACATGCTTAAGTAGGCGCACTTTGAATGACGCCTATAGTGGATGATAAACTGCTCATAGGAAATTACATACCAATGTTTGAGTTAGTCAAGGAGTGGATGAAGATGTTAATCTCTATGAAGGACTTAGGAGGGCCGAATACATATTGGAAATAAAGATCCATCGAGACATATCTCGAAAGATGATTGGAATAAGTCAAGAGACTTATTATATTGATCAGATTTTTATAGGTTCATATTGCAAAACTCTAAGAGAGGATACATTCCAATGTCTCGTGGCATATAACTTAGCAAGTATTAGTGCCCGAAAGAGCCTAATGAGATAAAATGAATAAGTAATATACCTTATGCCTCGGCAATAAGGTCTATTATGTATGTTACAATATGTAAAATACCATATGTTTCATATGCCTTGAGCATGTGTAGCAAATTCCAAGCAAAACTCAGGGGAAGCACGCTGGAAGGCTGCTAAGAATATCCTTTAATACTGAGAAGGACTAAAGGAATGTTCCTAGTGTAAGGTGGTGAAAATAATATCGCTAATCCGCTTACTAAACCTCTTCCACTGCCCAAGCATGAGAGTCACACTAGGGTAGCAAGATTAAATCAAGTGTTGTAACGAATTGAATATATTTTGTGAAACTTATTGCAATTATAATACATAAACTTGCAGTTTTATGTTTAATAGAAATTTTCTTTTCTCTTATTTAATTGTGGTTTAATATTAAATAAAATTTACAAAATAATTGTGAATTTTAATGGGATTATCAAATACGTGATTTGGTAAATGAAACCCCATAAGTGAACTGAATTCATAAATTATTAAGTTCCTAGTTCAAATTCATTAAAAAAGGACATAAATTATTATAATTAATGGACTAGAATTGTAAGATTTATTGATAGCAGTTTCATGGGATATAGGACATAGAGATTTTCAGTCAATCACATGGATATGTATGAATGATACATGAACGAACTTTGACCTATTTTGATGTTCAAGTAATGGACTTATGAACATATTTCCTTAGATATGAATGGAACAATGTTGTCACTCAACGATTGTTATGACTATGGGGCACCATAAATTCATGTCGTAAAAGGGGACTATAAAGGGTGTTTTTTGGTGATGATTATGGGTACTGCTTAGGCCTTTTTTTCTCTTATTTCCTTAGGTTTTTCTCTCATTTCTTCTCATGTGGATTTCTTGTGTGCTTAATGAAAGATGAACTCAATTGTGCTTGTTTTAATGATCTTTATGCATTCTTTCGTCATCCCCTCGCTCTCATGATCTTTGCTGTCTTTTTGCAGGTTCTAAGGCAATCCTGAGCATGGTGGAGGACTCTTTGGCCAAGCTTGGAAGCTGTTGACGATAGAATTGTTTGAGGATGGTGGAGGACTCTTTGGCCAAACTTCTCTTGGCCAAAAAAAAAAAAAGAAGCAAAGAGAAGAAGAGAAGACTATAAGAAGAAGTTCAAGAGGAGGTTTAACCGAACTTTTGAGAAGTTTGACCGAACTAGAAGGTTTGACCAAATTAAACTGTTCAGAAGTTCGATCAAACAACCAAAGAAGGAAGAATCATGGAATATTTTCTCATTTTTGTAGGAGGGGTCGAACTTTTTAGCGTTTAACCAAACCAGGATCAAGGGAGTTCTATCGAAACTACCCTTGGTTTGGTCGAAACTACCCAAGGTTCAATCAAACCTACCCTCTGTTCGACCAAACCTTATTCTGATTTCAAATGCAATTTGTACGAGCTATTTAAGCCTCATTTTAAGACGATTTGAAAAACTTGTATTATCTTATCATAATCTAGGATTTTTAGCTTAATCTAGAGAGATAAAACACTTTTATTTTAGTTTAGATTTTTAGAGACAGAAAGTGAGGTTTTCACCATTGTTGATGCTTGGATCTTGAAGAGGAAGATATTCTTGCTTATAGACATTCATCTTCAATCAATGAGCATTCTCTTACTCCTTTCTCTTTACTTTGTCTTTTGATTTTTATTTGTTTAGCTTTAATCCTCTTACTTGCTTACTAATCATGCTTTTGCTTGTTGATCTGATGATTAACTTGCTGATTGCAATGATTAGTGAGTAGTTTTCTTTTCTAAAGGTGGAGGATGATGTATTTGAAGCTTGATCATGTTTTAGATCTTGAATTTGATTTGATTGTGATTAAAAGTCTTTGTATGCTTGATGTTCTTCAATTTGCTTGCAAACTGCACGTTGTTTGTGAATTGATGCTTGATGATGCAAAAGTGGACCTTGCTAGATTCATTATTGTCAATTTATTCTTGATTGTACCTTCTAGTATATGGTTCTAATTTGATAGCATAGAGGCTATGTTATTTGAACATTTTGATCCTGAAAGGTGGTTTATTGGACCTTATTTTGAAATTCAAGTGTGCTTAGTTTGCGATCAATTCGATTCAATGTCTATGTATGTTCAAGTGCATCCTACATCTACCCCTTCCCAATATTTCTTACCATATAGATTTTACCTCTTACTTACTTTGCTTTTAGTTTTTGTTCAATCAATTCTCATCTTGTCGAACTAGCTTAAACATTGATAGTTTTTGTAGTGTTTAACAATTCCCTGCGGATCAACCCTTTGATTACCATATACTTGTGTTTGGTTAGCCTAGGTTTATAAATTTTACATGATTTAGGAATAGGTAGTAACGACCTAGTTATTCCTTAATCACCTGGTTACTTCAAAAGTTGAGTGGGAACCTTTGTTTCTACAAGATTGGATCAAGTCAACCTATATAATAGAAAATGTCTTAGGGACTCTTGGAAAGTGAGAATTGAGAAAATCCATGGTCGTACTAATATGGATTACATAGTAATCATTTTTTTTTCAATTCGAACTCATACTTCAAGAAATAATTTGTAGACTTATAATATGATCTCGACATGTGATGCATGCAATCATATTATCAAATCATACATAAATTGACTTAAGGATTTTGAATATTGCACACTTGTCTCAAATAAGTGGGAGATTTAAGGGATTATATATGTCTTCGTCAAGTGCAATCACTAGATATATAATGGATCAAATCATGAAGGTAATTAATAAGTTTGTTCTTTTAGGTCATCGTTATATCATATCTAGAGGTACCAACGATCTTTGGCTAGTGAAATAGGCCAAAGCCCATTAGAACGGATCCTATAAGGTCACACTTTGAGGCCTAATTTGTACATAAGAAGAAAAGGCTCATGTTGGAATTTCCTTCTAGCTACGTGTCCCGTTATGTGAGGAGTTTCAGGAGGTTTTGGTCTTGCTTCCTAGTCTAATTATAATAGGAATATAAATAGACTAGGCTCCTAGGGTTTTCAGAACAGTTGATCAGTTACAAACCCTAATTAGATAACGCGAAACAAACATCTCTCTCTCTTCCTCTCGCCCTCCCTTAAGTACATGCGTCGATGTGTGTGTGTGTGTTTGTGGTGGTTCGCGTGGTGGCTAGTTGTCCGTGGAAGGTGGTGATTGTGGTAGTTTACCTTTCTCACCCGTCCAATCTAGTATTGGTCGAAATTCAATCGAATCACGTGTACCGAGTAGAGGAGCAACACTTTGGGGATATATTTCTTTCTGATTCTTAGCCAATCACAACGTGAAATTCATGCTTTAAAGGTATTATTATGTGATTCTTATGTATTATGCACGTTGATCTTATTTGGGTGCAAACAAATAAATGTGATTCGTGAAATTCCGCAATATAGTACCTAATTCCCTGCAGTGAACCACACTAGGAAATGGCGTAACACGCTGGAATTGGAGTGCCACAGTAAATTTGATATAGTGCGATGGTTTTCCAAATTTTTGCGATTTGTTTTATCATATAGTTTGATCTCAAACTTGGACTTTAGAAAGTAATATATCATTATAAATATCTGCCCAATCCAATTGGAACTAGGTCAATATATTTTCTAGAACTTAAGATATGGCCAAAATAAAGAAAGGGTACCGGTTTTGGACTGAGTTTAGTAATTCGCTCTATCTTTTTCGTTTTAAGTTAAAATTGGGCTTATGATATACTCCCTCCGTATTTTATTACTTGCTTCATTTCTACATGCACGGCGTGCTATGAAATATAATGGAAAATAATAAAATAAAAGGAAGTGGGTTGGTAGAAAAAAAAAAGTATGACAGTTGGGAGGGGAGAGAATATGGAAATATTAAAGTTTGATAGTTGGAGGAGGGTCCACTAGGAGAGAATAACTTAGTAAAATATTGTGAAAGCTTTTCAAAAAAGGAAATGGACTTCCTCGGTTTTTTTTTTTAATTAAATGCATCACTTTTAAATTGAGAGAGAAAAAAGTTGACCCATGTGATTTGAAAGAGATAGAGAAAATTTATTAACCAAATAGTAAAGTGATGCATCTAAATTGGAACTTCCAAGTTCCAACCATAGAAAGTAATGCATTTAAAAAAATGGAGGAAGTAATAAAATACGGTGGCAAAAGGAAAGTGGGGCAAGTAATAAAATACAGAGGGAGTATCATGTGAAATATTATTTCAAGGGTTATCCATTCATGTAGGAATTGCATAAAAATTATGAACCGAAGATATGAGATTAGCTTGATTTCGGGCTGCGATTAAGTAAAGGGAAATTGGGTTCAGGTTTGTGGAATTTTAGCTAAGAAAAGATATTTGGGCAATTGAAATGGATAAAATGACTTATGAAATAAAATGACAGTGGATCAAAATAAATGGATATTTCAAATAATTTGTAGATTCTTCAAGCGAACATGACCAAATTAGGTAATGAAAGTTGTTTCATCTTCGGACTTTATTTTGAGAGATATGTTTCGGTGTATATACAAAATAATTTTATAAGTTAAAATATCAATTTTACACTTAAAATTCTCCTTGACTTCTATCCACTCTCTTCCCTTTAGCATAGAAGAGCCTAGATTTTGCGCTCTTCCATTATCTTCCTCACTCTACCACTAGTCCACCACCATCATAGCAACCATAACCACCATCATAGCAACCATAACCACCAAACTTAAAAGGGTTTTTGCTCACTATTAATTTAACTATTTATAAAATATATTGATAGTAAAGTATTTTATTCTAATTATTTAATAAGGGTAAAAACTATTTAATAGTGAGCAAAACCCTTTTAAGTTTTCTAATCTTTTAAAATAAGGAGAATTAGTTAACTTCCATCATTAATAATAGGATTTTTTTACAATTACCACCTACAATTATTGTTTTATCAATTACTACCTATAGATTATATATATATATATATATAATTTTACCACCAACTATTTTTTAAACAATGGCATAAGCTTTTGGCTCAAACTAGGGCATGTCCCAAAACATTGACTTTAAACAGAAGGTTTTGTGTGTGGCTAACCCCTAGCCGAACCTAGTAACCCCTGACCAAAACTAATAACCCTTGACAAACTAGTAACCCTTGACCAGACCTAGTAACCCCTAACCACTAGTAAACCAACAACAACAACAACAACAACAACAACAACAACAACCCTTGCTAACTCATGAACAAATCAACCCTTGCTGATCAAATCAACTCAAGAACAAACCTCTTTCTCACTCCTCCTCCTTGTTCTTCTTCTTCACGTAGTTTTATTGTTTCTCTCCTTTTTCTCTAATTCTCTGCAAATCTCAACCTAACCTCATTCTCTAACAAACAATAACAACAAACTACTCAAAATCGCAGTTTTTGACGAAATTAAATTCCCAAATTTAATAAAAAAAATGAAGCGAAATTTGTCACCCTTCAATTGTTGTTGATGATCTTAAGCTTAATTGCAGTTTTTCACAGCAATTTGACACCCAATTTCTCAAAATCAAGACTTTAATTGCACCAATTTGGCAAAGAGGATAGAGAAAATAGGTGATGTAACCATTTGGCTTAGAGAAGAAGAAGCTAAGAAAAGAGGAGAGAGAAGACTTCTAGAGTAGGATTTTTTTTTTTTTAAATATGGCCACACGGTGTGACCTGCTACATATGAAAGTTTGTGATACCCATTAGTGAAATTTGCCAGTTGTTATATACGAAGTAAATAGAAACAATAAAATTTTAGTACTCTGACTAAGGATGGCAATGGGTCGGATCTGGACCGGGTCCGGATGGACCCAGATCCAAATCCGTTTTTGTATATAGGATCCAGATCTGACTTGGTCCAAAACGGGTCTAATATATTTTGCCTAATTTTTTGCAATAACTGTACTGTTTAGGTCAAAAAATGTATTTCAAACTTACATTGTTGGTTATTAAGTTCAACCCCAAAGTAACCAATTTATACACTCATATTTTGAATTAAAATTATAAACAACAAAAAAAAATACGATATTACATATGAGCTAGTGAATCTTTATCATTACTAACATTATCAACATTTTTAATAAAGAAACAAACAATTTTAGTTTTTATTAATAGGAAAAATAAAAAAAAAAACAGGTCCACGGATCTAGATACGGGTCTAGGGCCCAGATCCATATCCGTTTTTGTCAGCACGACCCGGATCCGTCGGGTCTAAAATTTGAAGACCCAGTTCCGTGAAAAACAAATCCGGGTCGGGTCGAAATCCATTGTCATCCCTAACTCTCTGACTACTATAATAAAGCTTAGTAAAAACTACTCGTATACGGCTTTGAAGATGAGATAAATGTTAAACCAGCAACTACCAATTCATAGCTAAACATGCAATTTTTGAAACTTGAGAGATAAGATTGAATCTCAGATGAAGATCGTTGGCTTAAGATTTGAAATTTTTGGTTGTTACAGCCCAACTCAATGTAATATTGTAACGGTGTAACCCGCTAAATAAGTGCACAAGGCAAACTCAGTAGCCGCACAAGAAGAAAACATAGTTGACAAAACAATGAAGTATTTTATTTGAAGTTAGACCATGAAATTTCCATGGCCCATTTTGGCTCTTACTGTGAGAGAAGAAATATACAAGTAAAAAGAACTACTGAATAAAAAATGGAAAAACCTAGATATGCTCACTGGAATGAACCATAGATAACAAACATTAGCTAGATCCAGCAACAGCTGTAGCGGAAAAAAAAAATACCAAAGTTTAATCTCCAATATCATCTGTCATTTCTTTATCGCCGGTTCCTAGTGGGCAAATCCATAAAAATAATGATCTATAAATGGTCTAATATGCGTACTCAACAGAGTTTCAAAAAGGATGAGAACAAAAGCATCCTCGTCAAAAGTATTGCCCAGAGCTACTACAAGTTTAACATAGTCATGAATTTAATAAGAAAACAAAAATTCTCTCCCACCATCCAGTGAGCATTATCAGTGGTTCTGCTGTTTATTAACACTTCTCCACACATCCAAAAATGTCCGATTAAAGCCATTAAAGCTGATACTTCTCTATCGTCAACATCTTCATACCTTTGCAGGGGTGGCTTCGGTGGTAGCAGGGGGAGTCGCACCACCAGTTGTCGGCCTGAGATCATAAATACAATATAATTGAGTTGTGCAATACAAATGCAACTATAGACCAACAAAATGAGTGAAAGCCTACAAGAAATACAATTATTTTCTATCTCCAATGGACCAATTATGTTCTCTTACAGAATCAAACTGTGAAAGCAAATTAAACAGAATATTATGCAGGTGCTAAGAAACTTACAGGCCAACGAAAACTTTGAACGCGTCATAGATACCCCATTGTGCTCCAGTGAGGGTACCAATCATGACAATACGGAGAGGAAGCCCACGAGTACAAAGACCCAACAGACCCATCTTCTTCACAGCCTGCAACCAACATCAGATACACATTAATACAAAAGAATTAAATGGTATTGACAAGCACAGCCAAAAGAAATAAGGGATGACAAACAATTCACTTTAGCATATAACATCAAATTGAAGCACTTACATCACCAACAGTAGCTCCCTTAGCATTGTTAAGGAAAGACACAAGGTTGTCAGCGGGATGTGAGACAATAGCACAGAAAACACCAGCAATATAACCACCAGCAAAACTGACACCGAGCTGCAAAGGCTTGCTGCACTCACTTTTTGGCACAGGGATAGCATGCTTATATAGCTGCTCAACAACCAATTCAAATGATGCAAACTTCATCATTGTGTCTGCAGAACAAATTATCACATAAGTGTCCATACTAAATGCCTGTGGCTCCAAGCATAAATTTGATCAGCAACAAATAAAATGGCATTATTGGCATCATAACTATCCCACAAAATTGATAACCAACAAACCTACAGCAATCATACATTAATACAAGCCAGTAGTTTATGACTCATCCATGCACAAAGAGCTTAAATTCTGGACAAAATTATAGTTGGCACCTAAAGATCTCAAGTTTATAGACCACCATATAAGCAAAAACATCTAAATTATCATCTTAACCTGCAAGAGGACCCACCAGTGAGCAGGTTTTAGTGCTGTGGTAGTTTCAACACACACACCCACCCCCTCCCCCCTCCCAAATCAATCAATCAAAGTCTTAATCCAATAAGTTGGGTCGGCAACATGCTCCCCCCTCTCCCAAAAAAAATAAAAAATAAATAAGCCTCCCTTTCTCTGCCCTCTGCAACCATCTCTAAACTGCTTCATATCCTTTCTTTCAATAGCATCTCCAAATTAATAAAAGTAAAAAAACAAAAACAAACTACCAACAGAATAAACAATGGGGTATAGTGATTAGTGAATTGAAAGCAGCATCATTCTTCAAAATAACATCTTACCAATTTCATTCATGTTACTAAACCAAGAAAGATATGTCCATAAATGATAAATCAAACTACAAACTTATGTCAGCAATAGTGAAAACACAAACCTAGACAACAACATGATGTGTAAATGGAACCATTTCAGAGAAGCTTAAAAATACAAGACCAGGGAAACTGAAGAAAATTGATATAACAAGTGTCCAACAAAAACCATAAGAGAAATAAGGACTCGACATTTGATCAAACACTAACTTGACATCCAACAAAAACAATAGAATGCTACTAAGTTAGTGGCCAAAACAATACCCTAAACAAAGCAAATTACCTTTTTCACGAGAAGGGCTTGTTGTTTCACCTTATTATAACTATCTTAACTTATTTCCAAAAAAAATAAAAAATAATAATAAGTTACATAAATAAGTATGTTTCATAAAATTTCAAACACAATTTCAGACAAAATAACTTCAGACAAGGTGATTTCAAAAATGTTTAGGATAAAATTATACAAGTTCAGACAAAAATAAACAAGTTCAGATAAGTCTATATGAATCAAACAAAGCCCTAATACACACAAGAGACAAGACCTGGGTGAGAACTAACAATCAAGCCAATGGAGAAAAGCCACCAGAGAAAAAGAGGCCACGATGTTCGGCAACAATTCTAACAAAAGTAAAGACATTGGATCAAACCTTCATCAGGACATATAACTCAAATCGTTGGAAGGTAAGTGCTCGAAAGGGTACAAATAAAGGTAAATTCAGAAACTACACTTTTATAAGATAAATTGTACATCAGGCAATAAGGGATAATAATTATAGAACCAAAGATGCCTTAGAAATCATAGGACTAACATATATACCCATATGACATTAGTACACAAGTATAAGAATGGATGAACAGCATCTATTAAGAACTTACATGGAATCTGGCGACCCCAAAGTGGAACCAATCCCCTGTATAGCCTGCAAAAATCAAGCTTCTCAATGAGTTATAAATTCCCACCAACACAGTTCTAAGAGTAGAGCAAGAGACCAGTGCACCAAGTATTTTGTATTTTGAATAAGAGAGTATAACAAGAAATTTACCCGCCAATTCCGTCAGACTTGATAAACTTAGGGAGACCATCAGACAATCCTCTAGCAAAACCAGGTTGAGTTTGCACCCTTACTTTTACTGCCTCCATAGGGCAAAGGGCAACATCAGCAATAACTTCAGCTGACGCTGAACCAGCAAGGTAGATCAATGTCTTGTACTTGGCAGCATACTCCGGGCCAGCAATGTCAGAATAGTACTTCTTGAAGAATTCATAGAAACCAAATTTGCAAGCACCCTGAGCACTGTAACCAAAAAGTGTGGGCACCCAACCCCTGAAGAAGCCCCTGACTCCCTGTTCCTTGAGCAATATACCGAAACCAGAGCTGATGCTCTTGTACTTGGCTGGATCAATCTGAAAACAAAAAAATTCCATCAAATTCAACCACTCATACAACAATCAAGAAACTAACAGAGGACCAGTTATTTCTCTTGAATCTCTATACAGAATTCCAGGGACAAACTTATGCACAAGGTCAGCTTGAGATAATAGGCAGGTAAGGCACTGTTACCCAGCAGTATCATGTATGTGCCGGAATCAACCTCACACTTCTGATTCCTAAAACTCCCTACTTAACTGCGTACTAGAAGGTACTCCATTAATAATTTCAAACACACGTCTAATGAAACCACAAATCATAATACTTCTTATATGAAAATAGTCGAAATCAATGAAATCACCACTAACTTTTTCACCAATTCCCAAATACTAGCCCTGTCAAGAGGCTTAACCTTTTATGAAATTAATCCATGTTCACCTAAATCTTAAGCAACATGAACTATGCTCAATTGCAACCAAAATGAAATGCTAAATCGGATAATTCATTCAATTATCTAGAAAATTTAAAAATAAAAGTTACACATCAACCCAAACAATATCAACTTCAACGTCAAATCCCTAAATTTGTGACCTAACCACACCTTAATTATACAACATACAGATCAAATAACATATAAATCATAAAATTCAAAATCACGCCCAAATCACATTGAAAACATAAGTTCAAAAAATTATAAAATGAAATGAAAAACAACATTCAAAAAACAATTCAACGACACAAAATCCTCAACAAAAACAAAAAACAACAGATCTGAAAGATCCAAAACAATCGATCACAGATCCAACCAAAATCAAAAACCAAACAAGAAAAACAAAAGAAATTATACCTGCATATTACATTTGACAAGATCAAGAGGTGTAACAGCCATATGAGTAAGACCACAGCTAAGAATACCACCAGCAGTACAAGCAGCATAAAACTGAGGCGAGTACATCTCGATCTTCTTCGACGGCTCAGAAGGCGACGGAATGACAAAGCTGTTCAATTGTGGTGCGCCATTTTCCGACAAACTAGGGTTAGCACTCATGGTGTTAACAGCGACTTGATCAAGCCCAGCAAACCCCTTAGAGGAGTAAAGGAATGAAGGAAGAAGAGATTTCCTAGCATTTTCAGAGACCGCCATTGATGCTGAGATTCAAAAGCTTCGAAGAAGAGAGAGAAAATGAGGAAATTTTGTTACCAATTCTTTTTTTCTCTCTCTTTGTTCGATTCAGCGATATGGGTCAGTGGTAGCCGCAGTATTCGCGTATTTTATACGAGAAAAAGGGTTGATGAAATTAGGCCCAGAAATGTTGGGGGTAATTATGACTTTAGGGTGGTACCAAAAGTTGGGGGTAATTACGATTTTAACCCGGCCTTTTCAAGGTTGAATGAGGGGGTGGCCGGTGGGGTGATGGAGTCTCTATTCGGGGAATATTCTGGAATCGGAATATGATGGTCTACTCTTCTTTCTCGAGATGTACAAAATGTATTATTGTTGATTTTTTTTTAGACAATTGATTTGTAACTCGTATTTAAATACTTGCTCCATTTCTCCATGCGTGGAGTTTTAGGAGAAATTGGAGAAAATAATAAAATAGGGAGGTAGTGGGGTAGGTGAAAGAATAAAAAAAATTGTAAAAAATAAAAGTAGTGGAGAAAATTGGAAGAGAGAATATGAAATTAATAAAATATGATTTATGTTGGGTCCACTAGGTGAGATAAATGAATTAAATATTGTAATAACATTCCAAATAAAGAAATGGAACAAGTTTTTAAAAATGGTCGAAAAAGAAAAGTGTAGCAAGTATTTAAAAACGGAGGGAGTATCAAGTAGCGTCAAAGATAGTGAATGCTTTATTTTTGTTGAAGAGGGTCTTTTTATTAGTCGTATTAAAAATATCCTTTTGAATTTTGGTAATAAATCTGATTTTTTTATCAGTCCTACTAAGTCTAAGGTTATTTTTCCTCCAAAAATGAGCCTTACTCTTCAGTTGGCCATTTTTTATGCTTTCTACATCAAAGGAGCCCCCTCCTTTGGTAAATTCTTAGGAGTTTCAATTAGCCCTAATAGACTAAAAAAGGTGGATTACAATGACCTTCTAAATAAAACCAAAAAAAGAATCAAAGGGTGGCAAGCTAACTCTTTAATATGGCCGGAAGATGCACTTTAATAAAATTAGAGTTTAATTCTTATCCTCTTTATGCTAAAACGACTCGTATTCCTATTGCCATTTTGGATGATCTTGAGAAAAGTTGTAGGCGATTTCTTTGGAATAAGGTGAATAGATCTCACTATCTTCCTAGAACTAGTTGGGAGAAGGTTTGTCTTCTTTTAGGGCTAGGGGGTCTTGGAGTGCGAAATCTAAGGTACCGGAACCTTGCTTTTATGGCCAAATTGACTTGGAGAATTATTCATGACCCTTACAAACTTTGGGTAAGGATTTTGAAAGCTAGATATTTTAAAAATAGTTGTTGGAGCACTCGCAACGCGGGCGCCCCCTTAATTTTATAAAATTAAACGGAAAGTATAAACTACGTTATTTTATTTTATTTTTTATCAAAAGAGCGGTATTAAATGTAGATTAGATGTAAGTTTAAATATGCTAGGTGAAAAACTTTTAAAATAATAATGTTGGTGTGTTTAAAATAGTGTGCATTTGCAGCTGTAAATAGTTGGCAAAATTATTAACAGGTTCGCTAAGCGTGGTTAAGTCTCGTAATGACAATATGTAATACCTAATGTAACCATTTAATTAATTAAAGTGGAGGAAAGTTATTTAAAAGATAATCTTTCTTTTAAACAAAAAATAATACATGACTAAACTTTTATTTGGAGAAAATATTATTTTGATAACTGCGTTAATAAATTTGATATATAAAATGTGTACTCATTGAACGGTAAAACGTGAACTAATATACAAAATAGGGAAATTATCAATGGTACATCCAAGGAGTTTTTATCACTGGTACACCTACTTAATTTTTGTGTATCAGTGGTACAACCAACGTTTCACACATTTATCAACAGTACACCTAACGTTAAACAAGCGTTAATTAAAAGTTAATTTTAGGTTAGTCTAATTATATTGGAATGACTAAATTGCCCCCCTACCCCACATACATTACATCGCTCCCTCCAAACTCCAACTGCCTACAGTAAAAACACCCTAAGTCAGAAGATCATTCATCTTCTTCTTCCTTCTCACTCTCTCCCCTGAATCTGCTGCTGTGAGGTACCCTAATTGACGTGCGATTGGAACAAAATTCCTGGAAATTCTGCAAATTTCGCACTTCATTGTTGAGCGCTAAAGGTAAGTGTTCATCTCAGCCTTTAAATTTTAATTAGACTAACCTAAAATTAACTTTTAATTAACGTTTGTTTAACGTTAGGTGTACTGTTGATAAATGTGTGAACTGTTGGGTGTACCGCTGATAGACAAAAATTAAGTAGGTGTACCATTGATAAAAGCTCGAACCTTGGGTGTACCATTGATAATTTCCCTAAAAAATATTAGGAATAAGGCTAAGTGACAAATCCAAAAATATTGAATAATTAATTACAATATTTAGTAAGTTACATTTGTTTAGAGTAAATTATCAACAAAAAAAAGTGGAATAGTAGACAAAATTAATCAAGGTTTCTGAAATGGGGGTATTAAATACCGCCAACAAAAATGATCAAAATCACCGATATTTAGTGTGAATGGACAACCATGCCCTTATCTTCACCATTTCATTCTTGCCACCAATCACTAACACCTTAACACCACCGTTGACATCAATTATGTACAACAAGATTATATGTAATTTATGTAGAAACATTTGGCATCAATTATATAAAATGATACTTGTAACTTCTGTAATATGTAGTAATAACATTAATAATAATTATGCTAGTTTTTTCAAATGAACCTTTTCGTTTTATCTTTTGGATCAACAATATTTTAAACCATCCAAAATTTACAAATTCTCCTAAAGTCTACACATATAGTACAACACAACTCAAGAATGGATTTCCTTCAGAAATATTTTTGATTTTGAGATAACTTCTAAAATCTCCTATAATATTATGCATGCCATTGGTATATAGCTCATAAGTTATAGTATGACAAATGAACACTTGTAAGCTCACAATACATATAGTGAGCTGAGCTGAATGGAAATGCTTTGCAAGATAACCTCCTCATTAGCTTTTGCTAAAATTAGCATTTATCGGTATCATTAGTACTGGCTCTAGTAGATTCAGTCGAATCAGCAAGAGTTCTCGTTGTAGAACGTGACCCAGCTGCTCCTAGTTGACTGTACAAAGATTGCCCCATGCATCTACATTAGCAAAAACCCAGTTGATTTTATCCTCCTTCCATATCGTAAACAACTAATTTAGCATTAAAATGGAAAATATGGGAAAAAAACAGTTTCTCGTCATAAAAAATTGCATCTACAATATGAAAAAAAAAAAAGAAAGATGACCTTGGAAGAGGTACTTGCTGATCTCACATCGGTTCTTCTCAATGATAATCTGTACCACAATACCCCAAATTTTTTAATTAATTCAATAAAAAGGAAAAAAAATTAACAAATCAGAAAATCAAAACAAAAACAAAAACGGCGAATGTGAAATAGAAATAGGGGAATACCATAGTGATGGAAATGAGAAGAAGGGTGATTTGGGAATAGATGTAAAGGTTGAAACTTTGCAAGAGTTTTCAAGAGAATGTTGCAATACTAACTTCAAATAATAAGCTTAAATCGCAGACAACTAATACCCTAAATTGACGACAACTAATTTTGTGAAATTGACTCTAAACTGTGAAATAAAAAGAGTGATATAAAGAATCTTCAATGGAGTATTCAATATGCACAGGAATAGGAAGAGACGAACATACAAGAAGAAAGATCTTACCTCAAAAGTTGCTACAACTGATGGGAAAGCTCAGGAGCCGCATCAATGGAGAATTTAAGCCTTCAATGGAGCAGAGAGAAATTACCCCCACAAACCTAATGCCTATATGATAATTTTGAGTACGTTAGGGTATTATTAAAACAAAGATTATCTTTTGTTAGTATAATTATTTTTTGTTTAAAACAAAGATTATCTTTTAATATAAATCCCAAGTATTCAAAATAAAACAAAGATTATCTTCAAATTTATATTATCTATTAATATAAATCACACCCCAAAAAGATATAAATCATATAATTTCAATTAACTTGGGATCAAACAAAAAGTAAAAATCCAAGAAACCAATTATTATTAATTCCTATTCTTTTATCTACATCAGAACAAATATTGAACAGGCAATATGACAAAACCTCAAAGCATAATCAGAAATACGCTTTAGACTTTATGAATCAGAGGCCCATTACTATACAATTACACCTTAATGAAAAATTGAAAACTATACATCTAGCAATCCAAGCATAATGAGAATGAAATCTCTAAAGACAAAGAAATAGAACACCAATAGTCCAATACTGCATAAGTGACAGTAATTCAATCTTAATCAAATTTTAAACAATGGCAGACTTTATACTAACATAACACAATAATAACTAAATTAATAATATAACCCTATGAAAACTATACATCTAACAATCTGAGCAAAATGAAATCTTTAAAGACAAAGAGAAAGAGCACCTACCACTTACAAAGACACTTCTTTCTGATGGGATGAAACAGCCATCAAAGCTGCCAGACCACCCAAAGCAGGATAACAGTAAATCAATTTTCCACAACTACATATTGTTGAATAAAACTAAACAACATGAACCTTTAAAACCAAAACCAAAACCCAAACAACACAAACCACACATGCACAACAATAGCAGCACATTTAAAGAAATTGGCAGTTAACCCAACAGTAAAATAAAAAGAAGCCTTGAAACTGCACCAGCAAGTCCAGGCAACATAATGTGCACACCAAGGTAGCAGGAACCATATTTTGCATCTTCATCTATGCATTCCAACTTACGGAATGAAAGGGAGTATAATCAAACTGGACAATGGAGAAGATTTCTATTGCCAAATAAAACATACAAAATCAACAAAATAGTAACCAGAATTAGGATCAAACCTCTGTCTCAAAGATGAGCGTCTGAACTTGGTCCTTATTAATAAACTCCAAATTGTAAGTGAGTGCAAATATGTAATTTGTAAATTTAGTTAAATAAGCGTTTTTTTATACCCAAAAGCCTTTGTATATCATTACATGTATCCTGTCCTAATAAAGCAAAAGATATATCTGAAAAAGTAAAAATCTTTAGCATCAAAGAAAAGGCTCGTATACCTAAACTCATCAATACCAACAACAACTACAGGATTCTACATCAACTCGTCTAAATTTCACATGGACAAACACAGACTAAAAAATAGTACAAGTCAATTCACTATTTTCATCCAACATCAAGAAGGGTAAAAATTACTTTTCAATTCATAAAGAACACAATTCATAAAAATTACTAACCTACAACATCCCAATCAACTACATGTTTAGAAAATAGTTCTAAACTATTTCACAACTCACAAAATTCATAAAGAACCAAACTCTACAACCTGTAGCATCCAAGCCTCATGAGTAAAAACCGTTATTTATTGTTCTTAACAAATATGAAATTCATATCTTCGGGTGTAAAATTTGATTAAAAAAATCTATAAATCTAAAACCCTATCCAACTCTAATTGCCACATACAACCTCGGGGGAAATTTCTTTATAAGCTCCATGCTTGTAACATAAGTCTATAAGAATAGTATAGCACATCTAATTTCACCCACTTCAATTAGCAAAACCCAGATATTATAATTTTACCCCCAATGTTAAGTTGAACCGCAACTGCCGAACATCTTACACAAAGAAAATCATATAATTCACAAAATTCCCAACTTTATTAGCTAAACCCATCACGTACAATTAACATGCATACACCACAAAAATTAATCCTAATCCCCATTATGAACAAAGTACTCAATTGATTGAACTTAAAATCAACATAAAAGAATCTCAAACGAAATGCAGTAGAATATATAGTCCTGTTTTGTAATATAACAATCCAAGATTTCTTCCAAAAACATTTTTTCCTAGTTCAATAGAAAAAAGTGAAGATTGAACACCAATAGATTCTCGTCATTAAGCATACCTTGCAAACTAAAGCAGGGCCAATAATCTCATTCACATTTTGACAGCCTACACATATACAAAAACATAGTTCTTGAATCGAAAGGAAGTTCTTATGATTACCACTAAACTGAAACTAACACTAACCTTAGAAACACCCTTTCCCATGTAGTCTTTACCTCCATCTCGGAGTTCAAGGGCTTCATAGACTCCTAATAATACACATGCATAGCTGTTAAAACATGTGTAACTTCTAAAACAATAATCAATCAGCTAGTAACACAGTTAATTGATACTACAACTGATACATAGAAACACTAATCATACCCATAGGCCATAAGGCATAAATTTAACCAAAGAACAAACTTGCTGATCGCCATCAACAAAACATTACACAACAACCGAATCTAGGTAACCAAAACAAACTAACCAGCCTTTTTCACTGAAAAAACACAAATAAATCACTGAAACTTCAACAATAATGTTAAAAAAACAACCGATTCCCAGAAAATTAACCCAATTATAAACAAAAACAAGCAACATCCACAAAAATTATTACATAAATTGATGAAATTGAAACCAAAAATCAACCAAAATGAGAAAAAAATATACTCAATTTTTTAGAAAAAAGTATAAAAATGTGGAACTAAAGATTATCTTACTTTTCGAGTAACACGCACACCTTGCCAACCAAACTGTTACTACTACAATGCACAGTTTGAAACCCATAATGATTCAACACTATTACAAGTCATAATAAACATTATTATCCACAACCCAAAACCCATAATTTACATAATGCAGAAAAAAAAGAAAGAAATCCTTTCACCTTGTAAAAATTCAAGTCGAGGTACAAAACCAAAGACGGAGACTGCTGATAAAATTGATGCAAAGCCATAACAACCTTCTTCTTAACAGCCTCTTTAAGGTGATTAAGCAAGTTAACCACCTGGGGCAAAACCACGAGAATAGTTTCCTCATTGATCAATCGACAAACTACATTCAAAGAAATAGAAACCATAAGATAATTATCAGATTTCAAACCCTTCTGAATTGTATTAGTAATCATCATTAAATATCAGTCTCGGAGTAAACCAATATCCAGACATCTAAATTGTTGATTTTACAAAGCTCAAGACCAATATAACCTCTACCAATCAAATTTTATCTTACTTATATTTAGCATACTTTATTAACTAGGCCCAACAATGAATAACAATGTCAAAATGTTAGAACTAAAAGAAAAAGGAGCCAAGGAGGATTTGGAGCAAATGCTTCAATGTGTTCCCATCAACCCATTTAGTTTCTAAAGCATGTTATGACTTTATGAGATGAGGGAGGTACTATGAATTTACTCCCTCCATTATTTAATCATGTAAACTTGCCAAATTCACTTCAATGTGCGTTTTTATAATATTAACTTTTCATATTTTTTTTACTGGAATTAAAGATATGAAAGGTTAAAAGTTTGCACAGCAGACCACACAATATGCATATGTGAAGACCCTTAAGGAACAAGAGTATTAATATGCATTAGCTTGCAATCTTGCATGAGCAATAAAACCACATCAAGTATACAAAAGTTTGCCAACCTATCAAATACAAAAGTATTAATATGCAGCATATGATCTCTTCCATCTGACATAACATTCCCTTTCTTTCTGTTTTCACTTTTCAGAGGTCCCTTTCTTACAAATGTTATTGAACATTTCTCCAGTTATTAAGTTTCTGTGTGGAAATACACATATCTGGGAAGGATTGGTACAGTTAGCTTGTTAATTTATGATTAAGACATAAATTCCAACACTCTTTTTATGTAATTAGCCTAAATACCAGTTTCAGCACATGCGTAGGAAATCTAAAAGCTATCCTGAAAGATTAGAATCATTCAATGAAAAAAAGATAATAATTTTAAATGCAAGTGTAATCTCAAGGAATACATTTATTGGCAAATGCAATTAAACACTTCAAAAGTAAGTATCAACAGCTTACCTCCTAATCCAATTGACGCTGGATATCCTTTGCAGGTGAGTTATTGTCATTCACAAAAAAAAGGTTCGTTCTGCCAGAGAAGTCCCATATGTTCAACTACACCAATGGAAGATCGAAAAAAAAAATCAGAAAAAGCTTCATTTTGTGCTGAAAAGAGATAAATTAATATGATAACATCCTTACCAAATCCGCCTCGGTATTGATTATTTTCCAAGCTCTTCTAAAGAGTTCAGCAGCATTGTCCTAATTAAAGCATAAAACAAAGATATAATGAAAAGAACAGTTTTAATATTGACAAATTATCAAATAGATGAGCTGATAACTTGTAATTTCCACTTTGTATTAAGGAACCAGAATTACCAATTCCTGATCCTATGAGTACTATTTTACAACTCTCTATCTTGGAATTAGATCCTACCTTCTACAATCTACAACTCATAATGTAATAAACAAAACAATCTTAAGAAACAAACATATAATACCTGAATTTTAAGCTTTGACTATGATAAAAGGGGAAGAATTCAAGTGAACAAATGGAAATTTAGCAATTAAATCCATACAAAATAAAATGAAGAGGTATTCACCTTTAAAGGGATGGATTTGAGGCATGATCTTCAGGTAGGAAAAGTTAGCAGAAGTTTTTTTTTAAAAAAACACACACACAAAGCATGAATTGAGAAACACAAATTAATACATGAATAAGGTATATATTGGCTTAATTTAATAAAAATTAGTGATTTGCATACCATATTCCATTTTGTCATAGCAATTATGTAACACTGGGATAGTGCAATGCAGTGAGACTAAAGCATGGTAATTTAATTGAGCTATGAGACATACAGTCAAGTGGAATACATGGCATAAAAAAATTTATAATAAAAACAATAAAGCATCAAAATTAGATACACATAGATGTCAAGCTAGCTTAATCATTACTTAGTTGCCATATACATCAAGAAAAGAAAAAAATATTAAAAAGAAAAAGTTCATGGAAATCACCTTTTTACTAATTTTAACATTTAATGAGTTTGCTTCTCGCTAAATAGAGAGCCTGAGTTGTAAAGGATAGACATCTGATATATCAACACTACCAGCTCAAAAACTTCCAACGCGTGAGTTCGACAGGATTGAAGAAATATTTATGGAGAGCAATCTATTTAGGGGTAAAACAATTTATTTAGAAGTGAATTAATTGTATATGTGTTTTTAGGAGTGAGCAAAATAACTAATTAGAGGTAGGTGAGCAATTTATTTTAGGGTAAGATATGTAATTATATGTGATGTTTAGGGTGAACAAATAGATTATGGGAGAGTAATTCATTTAGGGGTGAGTAATTTATTTAGGAGTGAGGTAATTATATATAATTTTTGGGTGAGCAAATTTTTTAAGAGGTGAACAAACTACTTAAGGGTGAGGGAATTGTATATGACTTTTAGGGGTGAGTAAACTATTTATGCGAGAGCAATTTATTTAGGGGTGAGTACGTTATTTACCTAGGAGTGAGGTAATTGTATATAAATTGGGGTAAACAAATTATTTAGTGGTGAGAATTTTTTTAAGAGTTAAGGTTCTCCCATAAATAGGTTGCTTTCCCATAAATAAATTGTTTACCATTTTGGAAGTGTTAAGGTTCTGCTAAATTATGTCCAAGCCAAAACAAATACATTGGTGAAGAAATATTCATCTCGGGAATTTGAGAATTTTAAAAGCACGAAGATCATTAACCACGTCCAAGAAAATAGTAGAAACTCCAATCTTTTCAGCTACCCAAATAAATTTGATAACATTTACAACACTTATAATTCACTTATTATAGCTCATAGATAACTACCTATCAATCATGTGTCAGCATATAAATAAATTGTAACACACATCCATTAAGTAAAAACTTCAAGTCCACCACTCCCATTAGGCAAGACTAAAACAAGTGCAACGATTAAATGTTCTTTAAGAGTTAAAAGGCTTGTTTACACTTCTCATCCCATTCAAACTAACTTTCTTTCATCAAGGTATATACAACAATCCTCAAAAGTCCTTCACAACCCTCTTTAAACATCTAATGCCAATAAACTCCTTATATCGGTCACATTGTTAGGTGTAGACCACTTACTCACCACTTGAATTTTTTTGTCTCAAAATGAAACTTACTCTCATTAATAAAAATTCACACTTCAAAAACTGAGCATATTACAAGTCGTCCCTAAAATGTCACAGAATTCTCAAATGTCTATTATAATTCTCCTCACTCTTCAAGTATAGCAAGATATCATTAATAAAGCCATATATTTATCGAATTACTGTACTCATGGAAATACTCGATTCATTAAATCCATAATGATTGTTAATACATTAATTAACCCAAAAGGCCTGATTTATATTTCCATGTTTATGAATCCTTGGGCTCCTCAAAATTTTCTTCTCTCCAACTTGGTTTTCAAATTCTCCCAACGAAAGTCAATTGTCTCACAAATCGTATCCCTATTCTCTTTCCACCAAAGTTATGCTCCTCAAATTCTCATGGCAATTCAAAACAACAAAAACTCATCTTTCACTACCTAGTTCTATAGAAAAGCAGGGTCTCCACTCTCCTTAAAGTATGCGGCTTGACCAAAGCAAAATTCATACACTCCTCTCGCGTAGTTTATCATCACCAAATATATATTTCATCAATTCTCCAAGTACATTCCTAATTTGATCATAAGGTTTCTCAAATAAACACTCATTGGTTGCAAAAATTGAAGGAGATATTAAATAATAAAAATATAGATCTTACCAATAACCTAAAGCACCAAATAAATAATAAATAACATCTTTAAATAAGCATAACCAAATAGTCACATAATTACATGCTTCATATAATGATCATCCATACATACACATTACATTGCACAAATCATCACAAATTAATCTATATTGTATTCTTTAATCCTTACACATGATTCTAGGTGATCACAACACCCAAATTTGCATGATTATATAAAACATATACAATTAAATATAACTTGCATAATAACTACATTCAAAAGAAATGGCACCAAGAATTAAATTATAATGCACATAGAAAGAAATCAACTGTCCTATATGCCCTTCTTAAGACTACCCAAAACTCACACATAAAATAAAATAAATATTATTAAGGTTCAAAGAATAAAATAAGTACGTAGATTCAACTAATTTCAAAAATAATTAATAACATAGTAATTTATAAAAATAAATATATTTTATTTAAACTGCCGAATTATTTTAATTAAATTAAAATAATATTTTTGAAATTAAAGTTTTACCTTAAATCACGTCATAAAATCCAGAATGATAAGATTTAAAACGTTAGGCCCCCAAAAACTTTTAAAGTAACTTTAGTGGTAATTAAATCGAACCTAAGCTCTGATACCACTTTGTAACACCCCAATAATTCTCTTTTTAAACCTGTGAGGACCCTGAACAATATTCAAGAGAATTACTGGCGTGCTACCGCCACGTGTTCAAACGTTAAGACTTTATCAGAAAATAGCAGCGAAAAAACTAAATCAGTTATAAATAAGTTTCAAAACCAACGAATGAAACTAAATTAAGTCATACAACTTGGAACCATTAAGGCCCTTATTCAAAACCCAATAAAAGTAGTAAGTGATTAAATTCAGTGTTCAAATAAATTCAAACCCAAAATAAATAGTGTCGAATAAAATCGAATTAAAATAAATTCAAACTTGCAAAAGAAATAAAATGCAAACAGCGAACTCTCTACTCAAGATCCCACAACCCTACCACCCTGATGAATGTTGCATGTGTAAGAACTTGTGGCAATTCTGCTCCCCAACATTACAAGTGTAAAAATTGGATCGCCACAGGGTCATTGAAAGGCGAAGGCCATGACCAAAGAAAGACACACAAAGCACGCAATCAGCAAAGCTGAGTACATACAAGCTGCAAAATAAATTAAGAAATCTATAACATGCTACTAATAATCAATCATCATGCATCATTAAATTATAGACTCAACACACGACTCAACTATTTATATTACTAAGACTCCATTAATTAATAATAGCTAAATCATTATTTTTATTCATTGGATTACGCAATAGACAAGGTTGTCCAACCCATGCTCCATTTGGAACATCAATAAAAGAAAAACCCCATGCCTCCTTTCGGAAACATCAATAAACATCCAACGACCACGGGCACAACTCCGTGACCGTAGTTAGTATGAGATCTCACTTAACTCCTAATTTTGAAAAATATTTGAAATAAGAGACTCGTAAATCAGACGGCCTCGAGAAAAGTACACGGCTAATACCCCATGTACCAAAACCCCTGATTGTCATTACTCCAGAAGTGTACCAATCCAGAGTTTTATTGCTCATCCATCTTGCACTTTACGTGATTTACAGGTTTAAACTTGGTGATGACTCGTATGCATAACAATACAATCAATCCAATATATTTTCAATCAAGTAAAACAACTTTTCAATTTCAATTCTTGATTTATTAGTGGCAAGCAACATTTATTATTTATTCCTTTATTACCTATACACCTTGAGTGCATAAGGCACCTTAACCTCGTCTTAGAAGACTTAAATTCTTCCTTTACTCATCCTGCTTGCATAATCATAAATGAGTAATAAATTAATCATTACACCAATCATATACCTTTGCCTCTAAGCGCACCTTGCATAATTAGAGCACAAATAATACTCTAAATTTTTATATTTCAAGATTAGGGACGAAACTTGTTTTAAGGAGGGTAGATTGTAAAACCCGTATATTTTATGATTTTACAAATTATAAAATTAGAGTTGTATACTTTAAAATTTAATTTTCTTATCTTATTTGATGAAATCTAAAATATATATCTTATGTTGGTTAGAATATTTTTATGATAAACTATTTATATCCTTTAACCCTACATTATTATTTTATTAAAACAAACGGCAAACGCTAGTTTTATTAACCCTGGAGTATTTATATTATGCGCTAGTTTCATAAACCAGTAAACCCAAATTTGATTTTTTTTTATATAATGTTTCTTGGTTTATTCTATAATCCCCAACATCACATTGGTCTAAATGTTGATTGACGGTCTTGAATAGTGTTGTTGCCGAGCTATTTCGTCCCTTTTATATATTGTGATTCGTTTAAAGGTAATCACACTACCTTAATTAATTTTTTTGATTTGTTTGATTATAAATTGTTAGTATTAATTGTACTCCGTATTGTTATGTGTAAATTTTATAATTTGTAAATTATATATGATCATGATTTATTTGTATTTGATTAGTGTGTGGTATTATATGATTTAATTGTCGCATTGATTGATTGTGTTATTGTTAGGGTTTTTAATGTTGTTGTTATAGGGAGTATTGTTTTATCAAGGTTTTAGGATTGTTAATACAGAGTGTTATTTTTGGGTTGAGATTTGATTATATTTGGGAACTAGTATTATTTTCCTAAAAGTTTTTGAATCGAATTCTTATGTTTTTTTTGGGAACCTGTGCCATTATTGAGATATTATTAATTAATTTGTAAATGGTTACTTGATCGATGTATGAGATCAAAAGATTGAAAATTATTTTTTTATTGGTTTGAGGCTCGGCGTTATAGACCTTAGTCCTTGACATGTTGGTAATGAGATAATGATCATAAGTTAAGAATGAGGTACAATCTTTATTAATTATTTTTCTATGGTCCCCTACAGTGGGAATTGACCCGTATGTGGTCTGGTTCAAGGTGTTTTCTGGTTATTGGGAGTATTTAAGTTTTTATACTTGTTGGTTTTATTCGAATTACCCATATCCAAGGCTAGGTATAAAACAAAGAGCATGGCACATTAATTGGTTATGAGTTAATTGAGTGAAGGATTGTGTTATTATTTGAGGTTGAGTTGACAGAGGTTATTTTCAGAGTACAATGTGTAATGTAGTTTCGAACTACATTATTTAATTGATATATTAATGTTAATTATTATATTATACACTATATTCTGATATGTTGTGATTACTCAGCTTTTGCTGACGTGTGTGTTTGTTTTTGTTTGTTTGTTTTTGTTCTGTTACTTGTGTTTGCGGCCATGTCTTTTTCTTATGGTGGCCCTACAACGATCTATTTTGGAATTTGTCCTTAATGGTGAGCAGTCAAGTTTGTCTGAACAGGTTGAACAAGTGTTCGTAGCTAAAGGAGCTCAAGTGATCGATTAGTTTGTTTATAACAAGTTTATAAAGTTGTATAAATAGCTCACCTAGTTTATTGGGTTGTAATTATTGGGATTTTGTAAGCGTTAACACTTGACATGTTGTCGAGTGTGGCGATAATACCTCCGATTTAGGAATATGCTTCCGCAATTTTATTTAAAGGTTCTTTATTTTTTCCTTTATTTATTGTTTATTATTAGCTAGTAAATCGGGGGTGTTACAAAATGGTATTCAGAGCCTAACCGCTCATGGGATTTACGCACCCAACTTGGTTTGGTTTAAGAATAAACTTGTTAATTAAGAGTTAATTAGGACTAAAATTGATATAGGTTAAGCCGTTTGGGTTTCTCTATGTGCTTGTGTTTGTTGTGCTTTTTATTTTTATGTGACTAGATGAGTTCGAGGACGAACTCCTTCTTAAGGGGGATAGTATGTAATACCTTTAATAATTTTACTCTCTCTTAAATTTACAAGTAAATATTTTTTTTTTTTTACTTTAAGTTTCGAGGTTGAAACTTGTTTTAAGGAGGGTAGATTGTAATACCCTAAATTTTTATATTTCAAGATTGGGGACGAAACTTGTTTTAAGGAGGGTAGATTGTAATACCCGTATATTTTATGATTTTACAAATTATAAAATTAGAGTTGTATACTTTAAAATTTATTTTTCTTATCTTATTTGATGAAATCTAAAATATATATCTTATGTTGGTTAGAATATTTTTATGATAAACTATTTATATCCTTTAACCCTACATTATTATTTTATTAAAACAAACGGCAAACGCTAGTTTTATTAACCCTGGAGTATTTATCTTATGCGCTAGTTTCATAAACCAGTAAACCCAAATTTGATTTTTTTTTTTTTTATATAATGTTTCTTGGTTTATTCTATAATCCCCAACATCACATTGGTCTAAATGTGATTGACGGCCTTGAATAGTGTTGTTGCCGAGCTATTTCGTCCCTTTTATATATTGTGATTCGTTTAAAGGTAATCACACTACCTTAATTAATTTTTTTGATTTGTTTGATTATAAATTGTTAGTATTAATTGTACTCCGTATTGTTATGTGTAAATTTTATAATTTGTGAATTATATATGATCATGATTTATTTGTATTTGATTAGTGTGCGGTATTATATGATTTAATTGTCGCATTGATTGATTGTGTTATTGCTAGGATTTTTAATGTTGTTGTTATAGGGAGTATTATTTTATCAAGGTTTTAGGGTTGTTAATACAGAGTGTTATTTTTGGGTTGAGATTTGATTATATTTGGGAACTAGTATTATTTTCCTAAGAGTTGAGAAGTTTTTGAATCGAATTCTTATGTTTTTTTGGGAACATGTGCCATTATTGAGATATTATTAATTAATTTGTAAATGGTTACTTGATCGATGTATGAGATCAAAAGATTGAAAATTATTTTTTTATTGGTTTGAGGCTCGGCGTTATAAACCTTAGTCCTTGACATGTTGGTAATGAGATAATGATCATAAGTTAAGAATGAGGTACAATCTTTATTAATTATTTTTCTATGGTCCCCTACAGTGGGAATTGACCCGTATGTGGTCTGGTTCAAGGTGTTTTCTGGTTATTGGGAGTATTTAAGTTTTTATACTTGTTGGTTTTATTCGAATTACCCATATCCAAGGCTAGGTATAAAACAAAGAGCATGGCACATTAATTGGTTATGAGTTAATTGAGTGAAGGATTGTGTTATTATTCGAGGTTGTGTTGACAGAGGTTATTTTCAGAGTACAATGTGTAATGTAGTTTTGAACTACATTATTTAATTGATATATTAATGTTAATTATTATATTATACACTATATTCTGATATGTGGTGATTACTCAGCTTTTGCTAACGTGTGTTTGTTTTTGTTCAGTTACTTGTGTTTGCGGCCATGTCTTTTTCTTATGGTGGCCCTGCAACGATCTATTTTGGAATTTGTCCTTAATGGTGAGCAGTCAAGTTTGTCTGAACAGGTTGAACAAGTGTTCGTAGCTAAAGGAGCTCAAGTGATCGATTAGTTTGTTTATAACAAGTTTATAAAGTTGTATAAATAGCTCACCTAGTTTATTGGGTTGTAATTATTGGGATTTTGTAAGCCTTAACACTTGACAGGTTGTCGAGTGTGGCTGTAATACCTCCGATTTAGGAATATGCTTCCGCAATTTTATTTAAAGGTTCTTTATTTTTCCTTTATTTATTGTTTATTATTAGCTAGTAAATCGGGGGTGTTACATAAATTCACAAGTCAATATAATGTAAAGCTACTTTACGTTATCGATCGATAAAGTATGAATAATTGTTTCCCCAATTTCTCACTAACACTCACATCAAAACAGAGAAACAAAATAAATTATTGGTCAAACTAAATTTATAAACACTTAAGAAACCTAAATACGAGTATAGAGGAAAGTCAAGGGTCGAACCCAAAGGAACGGTAATGTTCAAGCACTTTCAATTATGCGCCCAAGTTAGGTCGAAAACGAAGGTAAGAGAGAATACTAACAACTAATAAAACAAGTAACCGAGGAAATAAAACACTAGGAACGGGGATCAAAAAGTTATCATGTCAATTGCAACAACTTGGAAAGAGCATGCCAACTAAAGGTTGTGAAGACTAATGATAATAGCAATCAATTGGAATCAAAGAGCTATCTCCTAATTGTTAAGCTAGGATTCACTATGAATAACAAACCAAGAGAATCACAATTAAAACCAATCGATAATTGCAATTCCTAAATCAATTGTTCGTGTCATTAGCAATTACAATGCAATCTAGCATAATTCTCAAGGCCTAATCGAATTACACACATGCAAACCTTCATTAATTATTTTAATCTCAACAATCAATTAACACAATTCCCAAATTAATCACAATTAATCAATCATACAAGTTTCACCCAATTCCTAGCCAAAAAACTATTCGAGAATCATCATCTATCAATTAACAACTATGGAAATCAAGAATCAACAATATATCAGGAACAATTACACTAATCAAGCATCAAGTATCAAAATTAAACCAAACAAACTTGAAATTAAACAAAGCAATAAGGTGAGATAGAGTTAAGAATGCTCATTGATAATAGAGAAGATCTTGAACACAATTGTCACACTTGTATCTTCAATCTCTCAATCACCATTGAAATCCTTCACTTTCTCTCTCTAAAACTACTCCTAAACTAGATAGAGAACCTCCTAATCTAACCTAATTCTAAAGTATTTCATGTATGAAGAATAAAGAAGGCCATACACTATATATACAAAAGGAGAAAATAAAATAAATCGTAAGTAAAACCCAAAAAGCCGCTCCCGCGGAAAAATCGGCCTCACCCACGGAGGAGAATAGCTAGAACAGAGCAGCCCGAGGCCGGGCCCGCTGCCAAAGCCCGCGCCCGCGGCCTAGGACTGCGCTCGCGGGGCTAGGGCCGCGCCCGTGGCCAACCCTCACCAAGTTCCTGGTCGAAAATGGGCAGAAATAGATTGTAGCAGCTTCGCGCCCGCGGGTACTATAGCCCGCGCCGGCGGCAGATTTGCAAGACCAACTTCGGAAGGCTGTAAATCAAAATCTAGGAATTTTATAAAGGCGTGAGACCTATAATTGTAAATCTCTTCAAGTCTAGTTTCCAACCTAACTTGAATCACCTCAATCCGATCTGTAGAACTCGAGATATGGCTGAAACAATGCACAAAGGTCCTTTTTGATACTTTGCAAGCCTTCTTTTCCATTGTTTTAAACTCAAATTCGATTCCGAAAAGTGCATATCGATCCTAGTGGAAGCTATTTTCAATTCCCTTGCATATATCCAGCGATGTACCTACAAAACAAGACAAAGAAACGGAGAAGCGAGAGAAATAGCCGAGAAATGAATAAAATGATAAGAAAACCATTAAAAGCACGTATTTCTCTAAACTAACGCAAAAACACGCAAATCGAGCATTATTCTCTAAAAACACAACATAAACGACTAAAAACGAGCATAGAAATATAAAGAAAACATAGCCTAAAGGTGCCATAAATGGCACGGATCAAATTCTCCCAAGCTAAACTTTTGCTCGTCCTCGAGCAAAACAAAATCCAACCCAAGGGAAAAATGAAAACATTATTCAAACAAAGAAAGAAACAAGAAAACTAGAGAAGATGGGAATATACACTAACTCACTTTCGTAGGAATCACGGTCAATTTTAGCAACTAAAGACAAGCCATTTAAACCCCTAGATCGCCTTGAGAGGGCGAGTGATGCTCTCGTAAAGGTTTCCTAAGAGATTAACCTATAACTCTCATAATAATACAAACAAGGGAAAACATGATAAGAAAATCAAAAGAAAAGAAGAGCAAACACATGTTCATGAAAGGAATTTTTAAAACGTATAAGCACAAATGAATGCAAATCTTTCTAAACAAGTAAGGGAGTGCACGTTTCAAGATACCCGAGGTTCATTGAAACATAAATATGCTAATCATAGGAACTAGAGAAATGCAATCCACTTTCATCCCAAACGGTATTACCGCGTTCTCCATACTAGCCTCATATCTTCGCCTAGTGAGCATCTCAAAAGTTCCACGAAGGAACCGGAAAAAGAGATAATTTTGGGCTACTCGACGTCTTGACAATGCATTCCCTCTCCTTAGGCTTTAACTCATAATGCCCTTCCTCGGTATATGAATCAATCTCTAAGTCAAAAGGGATTTCCCAAAGGTTGTAATGTAAGGGCAAAAGGTTAGGGGTAGGCCTAAAATTTTACAATTTGGAGGTATTCCTAATTAGTGAAGCAAAGGGTGATCAATCCTCAACACCATAATCAAGAAGTCACCAAACAAAAACAAACTAACACCCCCAAGCTTATTCAAAGCTATATCCACAAGCATATATACAAAAAGTGTAAACGCTTCTCCCCCAAGCTTAAAGGAAGCATTGTCCTCAATGCTTGAAAAGATGAAAAGAATCACATCAAAATATTTTTGATTTTTCTTATTTTCATTTCTTCTTTTTTTATATTTTCATTTCTTTCAAAGCAATTGTCCATGCCTCTTTAACTTTGGACGGCCATATCAATTTTGCATTTGATTTGTCCTTGCCTTTTTTTAAAAAAAAAAAGTTTGGACGGATTTTTCATTTATTCTTTTGCCATTATTTGCACAAAAATCACAATACAAACTTGCTTTCAAGAGAACCAAATATCCAAACTCCTCCACCACAAACTCCAACAATAATGATCAATTGCTTCACGAAAACCAAGAATGGAAACGAAAATGAAACAAAAGGCTCAAGATCTAAAGATGTGGCTTGAAAAGAAGGGAAAAGGCTCAAATGGTTAGCAAGAAGGAAAATGTAAACCCAATGAACTAAAAAGAAATAAAAATAACCTAGAATAGAAAAAATACCACCTCGAAAAGATGCCTTTATCCTCCCTAGATGGCTCGGTCTCGAGTTTGAGAATTATGAGTCAAGATTCTAAATTAGGTCCGCAATTGTCAAGGATCCATGCCGCTCATGCAAATATATGTTGAAGGCTTGAAAAATAATGAACCTCACATGGATGTAGCAAAAACTCACTATTGGCGTCAATTCGACTAATAGGAAACAACTACCAACATGCCACAAACAAGTAAAATCCGGTTTCATGGTCCACCTAGTTCTGACCAACTACCTTAGCATGCTTTATCCTAGAATCAACCAAGCGTACTCTCAAACCGTGCACACCGTTACCATTTAAGAAGAAAAGTATTCAACTATACAGGTCTAAAATTATTATGTCCAAAGCAAGAACAAAACAAAACACATTGTGATTTGCCTAGATAGAAACAAAAATCTTTTTGGGATTTTTCAAAATAAAGAACATGGAAATGCATATACAAATTTGCATGGCATATATGAATTAACATTCTACCAAACATGATATAGAATACCCCCCCCAAGCTTGAATGAGACAACATGCTAAAAAAATCAAATATTCCACGAGAGGGGAAAACAAAGAGATTATTCTAACAATACCAACACATGTCCAACAAGGCATCATCCACTAGAGAGAGAGAGCAAGGAAAGATATTATCGGATTTAGGCCTATAAATACTCGCAAATGACCCAAATTAACCTTTCAAAGCAAAGTTCATCTATCATTGAATCTTGTTTTTCATATGCTAGCAAAATAGGAGTCAATCTTCCTTGATTCTTGATTCAAACCAATGCACCAAAGTATATCATCAAGTCATGTACCTAGCAAAAGGTACACAAACATTTCCATGAGAGAAAATCTATTCTAAAAAGAAAAGAAAATGAAAGCAATAAAACACAGGTTACTTCCCGAGAAAGGCTTGCTTAAGGTCCAAGATTGACCGTTCTACTAAAATAGTATTGCAACGATCGCAAGAGCTTGTAAAATGCACTACTACACATTTCATATGATAACAAGTTGGCAAATGACGGGATAAGAACGTGCAATAAGATTGTTGCACGTAAGTGAGAAGGGAGATGCCTAAAGAAAGAAGAAAGGGGATCAAAAGGAAAAAGAAGAAAATAAGAAGAAGAAAAAGAAGGGGGAACAAAAGAATGGAAAGAAAAAGAAAAAGGCAAATCCTCCTCACTAAAATATTTTTGGGTGGCAACATCACCCATTTCCTCAATAGAAAACGAATGAGGGACATTAAGATCATCATAGACAAGAGGGTCCCCAAAAGGCTCATCAACAAAGGAAGGGAGGGATATAAGAGTGTAGGGAATATGGTTGAAATTGCTTGAAAAAGGGACATGAGAAGAGGGAATAGGGGCTATGGTCTCACAAATGAACTCTTCTTCACCACCATGCCTCAAATCACCAATAAGAGCATGAAAATCAATCATAAAATCCTCAAAAGAAGAACACTCATGATCATCATCTCCCTCAAACATCCAACTTCCAAGAGGAACTACATAATCCCCTTCACTACAACCATGAACAACAACTCCCTCAACTTCCTTAAAGCCTAAAGTCTCAAAGTCGTGCATGAATGGATGCAAATTCATTTTAAATCTCTCTCTCATGAAGAATTCTTAATGAACTCACTCAAAAGGCTATGGGTTTTCATTTGACACTCAAAGAACACATTGGTCATAACCTCAATCGAGTCCAAATACTCATGGATGGAAGAATCACAATCATGCATAAGAGACTCATCAAGATGGGAAGTAGGGTTGAGGTTATCAAAATCAACACTCTCTTCATTCTCACTCCTTCACCATCACTCAAATGCTCACCAATAGGATCCTCACACTTTCTTGGTTGCTCAAAATCATCATCATCATCCTCAACACACTCATTAAATTGGGATTTTTCACAAAAAAGCATCAAGGATGACAATTGACTTTCTAACTCTTCTCCTCTTCTCTTTTCCTCCTCAATACGCTCCTTATTCTTTTTCATTATCTCTAATTGACCTCTCATAGAATTAAGAATCATCTCCTTACTAGGCCCAAGCTCATTATCAAGCTCAATGCACCTAATTTGAGACTCAAATATATCAACAAGAGATTCAAAAGATGTAGAAGGTTGAGGCTCAATAAGAGAGGAAGAAGAAGTACAACCAAGATTAGAAGAATCAACATTAAGATCATGAGCATATACATCACATTAGGGAGTGGGGGGACAATCAAATACATGAGATTTATTATCAAGGGAACTGTAGACACCCATTTGTGTCTCCCCAAAACCAAACCCAGTGATGAGTACATTTCACGTCGAATCATAATCGAATGAAACAAAAGTGTGGAAAGGTCTAGTGTTGCGGAAAGTTTTATTTCTTTTCTCTTCTCCCTGTTTTGGAAAACTTTATTTTAAGAAAACAGCCAATCGAGTTTGGTTGGTCCATGATATGGGTCCAATAGTGGTGTAGTTGGATGGGGCTTGCAAAGACCTTTCCAACGATATATTATAAGCCCAATTCCGATGAATATTGAGGAAGTTATGGTCAATTTACTAAACTGGGCTCGGTTTGAGCTTTATGTACGGCCCAATAATCTAGGGGAGGGCCTAATATGATTTATCATTCCTAATGAAATTAGGAATGGTTTTAGTCTTCTAGAATCTTCTAGAAGGTTCTTTTCATTCCTAATTCAATTAGCATTGATAAGTTGACTTTGTTGACTTTTCAGAGTTTTAATCAAGATCAAATAGCATTTTCGAAGAAATTATATTATTTTATCTTCCAGTACGGGAAATTTATCAGATTTACGAAAACGCGTTGAACTCCAGTTTGGCGTCCAACCTCAGGCCTTGGCTCCTGGAACCAGGCTTGGCGCCAGGCGCTAGCCATTGGCGCCTGACGCTAGCCACTGGTGCCTGGCGCCAGCTAGCCAGGGTTGGCGCCAATCCTGTTTTGCGATCGTCAGACTCTGTTTTGTTAAATTATCTTTTTTGGCTGACTTTCTCTATTAATATCGTATCAAAAACTCCGTTTTCATTCATCATCTACATCTACCAATTGTCCAATTCTCTCATTCTCAAGTATTCTTTAGCATTCGATTCTTTCTTGTTTTTCATACAAAATTCCGCATTCGCAAGATCTAGAAATACTTAGCCATATTCGAAGTTGCCTTCGCCCTAGACGTGAAAGGTTTAGTTTCTGAGGGTTTGGTCCCAAATATCTATTTCAATTATTTAATTTAATTGTTTTGATTATTATTTTTCCTTGAAGTTACTAACGTGTGTATTTTGTTATTAGAAAGAGGTACGAGGCATCAAAGTAAGTACATTAATTGATTAATTGATTTATGATGTAGATATCATGTTTATATTGTTATTATGATATTTCTAGTATCATGTCTAGGTTATTTTTAATATTAAATATGATTTCTATGATGCTTCCTATGTTCTTCCTAATATTTATGATTGTTAGTATCATGTTAGGGTTAAAGATTTGATTTTTATTGCTTAGTGACATGCTAGGGTTTGTTATTAATCTTGTTAGTATCATGCTTAGGATCTTGCTATGTTCATTGTGCTTTAATATTAATATAAGCATGATTTTGATTATGATTTATGATGATTATTATTATTATTATTCATGATGTTGATTATTTATTATGTTGCTTGATTATATTTATTTTTATTGCTTGATCACCTTTTATTGCATGTTAAAGGGAATTTGTACTTGTAATCACGCTTAATAAGATAATTAATAATCTTGTTAGGGTTAATGTGATTATAATTCAAGTGATCGCCAATGATAGTTTATTTGTGCATTAATATTCAACCAACATAGATAAACAAGTTTAGGGTTAATCGTATTGATTGCATGTTAATTAAAAAGCGCACATGAATACGATCAGAATAAAGTAGAGGCCTATTATTAGGGCAGGTTCAATCTCTTTTAGGTTGGATTTGTATCTTCATCCCCGGACCCTTATTTGGTTCATGACCTTATGGAGTTGACGATCTCTTGGATCGTTAAGGGGTGTAACCTTCACCTCGTGAATGGTTTATAAGTTCCTAAAAAACTTGTTGGCGACTCTAATGCTCTATCTTCTTCCCTTTTGGACGCCACCGTACTTTAGTGTATGACCACAGTGGGGTTCGAGCTAGTGGGATTTTTAAGGCTTGAAATTATTCCCCCCAGGAACGAAACACATCACAAGAAGGCACGACAAATAATGAAGAATATTGAAATACACCATTAGCATCAACTTGAGCATGCACTTCATCATCATGAATAAAAGGGGAAATAGAGTTGAAATCACGTGTTCTAGGTTCACTTAAGGGAATATGTAACAAATCATGGGAATTCATACTAATATTAGAAGATTTAACACATTGCACATCAACATTAGAAACATGATTACCCCTATTATAGACATCCCTAGCAAACCAAACATAAAAATCCCAAGCATCATCAATTGATCATGCTCTAAATTCACCATTATGCATGCATTCAAATTCATTTCTAATCTTCTCATTCAAACCAAAATAACAAATCTCACAAGCCTCCCAAAGACTACAACAATTATGGTCCAAAAATCCCTCAAGTCTAATGAAATATTCACAAAAAGGCTCATTGTCATATTGAGAAAATGATAGACATGCCATTTTTTTTTCAAAACAAACCAAAATCAAATAAAAGAAAAGTATATACAAAGACCTAGACTCAAGCAATTAAAAACACTCAATCATAGAAACCGTTCCCCGGCAACGGCGCCATTTTGACAAGGGGAAAACTAGGTTGTTATCTAATCTTCCCCCGATTAAACTAAATTTATAAACACTTAACAAACCTAAATACGAGTATAGAGGAAAGTCAAGGGTCGAACCCAAAGGAATGGTAATGTTCAAGCACTTTCAATTATGCGCCTAATCTAGGTCAAAAGCGAAGGTAAGAGAGAATACTAACAACTAACAAAACAAGTAACCAAGGAAATAAAACACAAGGAACAGGGATCAACAAGTTATCATGTCAACTGCAACAACTTGGGAAGAGCATGCCAACCAAAGGTTGTAAAGACTAATAATAAGAGCAATCAATTGGAATCAAAGAGCTATCTCCTAATTGTTAAGCTAGGGTTCACTATGAATAACAAACCAAGATAATCACAATTAAAACCAATCGATAATTGTAATTCCTAAATCAATTGTTCGCGTCATTAGCAATTACAATGCAATCTAGCATAATTCTCAAGGCCTAATCGAATTACACACATGCAAACCTTCATTAATCATTTTAATCTCAACAATCAATCAACACAATTCCCAAATTAATCACAATTAATCAATCATTCAAGTTTCACCCAATTACTAGACAAACAACTATTCGAGAATCATCATCTATCAACTAACAACTATGGAAATCAAGAATCAACAATATATCAAGAGCAATTACACTAATCAAGCATCAAACATCAAAATTAAACCAAACAAGATTCAAAATAAAAAAAAGCAATAAGGTGAGATAGAGTTAAGAATGCTCGTTGATAATAGGGAAGATCTTGAACACAATTGTCACACTTGTATCTTCAATCTCTCAATCACCATTGAAATCCTTCACTTTCTTTCTCTAAAACTACTCCTAAACTAGAGAGAGAACCTCCTAATCTAACCTAATTCTAAATTATTTCATATATTAAGAATAAAGAAGGCCGTACACTATATATACAAAAGGAGAAAATTGAAGAAATCGTAAGTAAAACCCAGAAAGCTGCGCCCGCGGAGAAATTGGTCGCGCCCGCGGAGGAGAATAGCTGGAACAGAGTAGCCCGAGGCCGCGCCCGCGACCAGCCCTCTCCAAGTTCCTGGTCGAAAATGGGTAGAAATAGGTTGCAGCAGCTTCGCGCCTGCGGGTACTGTAGCCCGCGCCCGCGGCAGATTTTCAGGACCAACTTTGGAAGGCTGTAACTCACAATCTAGGAATCTTATGAAGGCGTGTGACCTATAATTGGAAAGCTCTTCAAGTCTAGTTTCTATCCCAACTTGAATAACCTCAATCAGATCCGTAGAACTCGAGATATAGCTGAAACAATGCACAAAGGTCCTTTTTATACTTTACAAGCCTTCGTTTTCCTTTGTTTCAAACTCAAATTCAATTCCGAAAAGTGCATAACTATATTAGTGGATGCTATTCTCAATTCCCATGCATATAGCCCGCGATGTACCTACAAAACAAGACCAAGAAACGGAGAAGCAAGAGAAATAGTCGAGAAATGAATAAAATGATAAGAAAACCATTAAAAGCACGCATTTCTCTAAACTAACACAAAAACATGCAAATCGAGCATTATTCTAAAAACACGACATAAACGAATAAAAACAAGCATAGAAATATAAAGAAAACATAGCCTAAAGGTGCCTTAAATGGCACGGATCAAATATTCATGCTTTACAGGGCAAAGGAAAAGCGCTAACTATAGCACACGAAGCTACTACCTGGAAGAGGCATAGAGAATGTGTAATAAAGATCAATACAGATGGCGCTTAGAAGAGAGAAGGAACCGCAGCTGCTGGAAGCATTATCAGAGACTTGGATGGCCTTTGGATGATGGGGAAGGCATGAAAGACAAAGGGTAGGAACCCGATTGAAGCTGAGTTACAAGCTATTAGGGGGGCATGCAAATGGAGCTCGATGCATAATTCAAAGAGGTCATCATCAAAACTGATGCTCGTTCTCTTAAGAGCACCATAGAGGTCGTTGAAAAGAGCGGCACTATTGAATTGGCTGCTGCCATTCTCGGAGATATGCAAGGTTTGATGGCAAAGGATTGCAAGTTTGAGTTTAGCTATATTCCGAGAAGGGAAAATAGAGTTGCTCATTGCTTAGAAAAACTAGCTATGGGCAAGGAAGGTGTAGATGGCATAGGAAAGCTCTTCAACTCTCCATCGCAGTCTGCAAGGGATGTATATGAGGGAGACCTTATGGATAGCGCAACATAGAGGCTTTAGGATTGCCTTTTGGCTTCTCTTTATTAGTAGCTTTTGCCTTTGTTTTGAAAGCTTAGCTGATTGTGTTTGGTGGCGTAAGTGTGTGCCAGTTTTTCTTGAGTTTTTGGACAATTTGTGGCTACCAGATAGATCGTAAGTAGGGTCATTATGCTTGTCCTCTACTAAGTCTTGGAACTAAGTTGTATTTAAATATTTATTAATTTAATTTAAGTTCCCCCTTTGCATTAAAAAAAAATTAAATTAAATTAAAAAAAAGTGTTTAGGAGGGTATTCGATGCATGCCGATTTTTTGGTTTTGACTTTTTGGATTAAAATATAATGTATTTTTTTTATTAATATTAGATGATACATTTAATTTAAGCATGTTTGTTGATAAATACTTTCTAATGCAAATATCTTTGATTACATTATAGCAAAAATTATACTATGTAGAAATTTGATACTTAAAAAATAGATTTTGAGACGAATCTAACAAAACCTCACATGACTATACTTTTTCTCAACATGAAATCACAAAACGAAGGCAAAATAAGTTACGTGAATTGTGCACAAAGTCAAACCGTGTCATCTAATTTGGAACGGAGGTATATGTAGTTGTTTGGTTAACATATGAAGTTAAACTATTGATTGAGTTTGAAATATTTTCTTCGAGTCACTAATTTTTTTTATTTTTTTGTTTATTCAAGTGCCCCACTATAATGAGCATATTTGTCAATATGAAATTTTGACCAATAATGTTCACTTAACCTACTTTAACGTGTATCGGTGATTTATACATAAGAAAACATATAGTCTTTTGTCTATTTGTTGGAATTGTCTTAATAAACTTATATTTGACGAGCATGAAATGGCTGCACACTCCACACTCAATTAAACACATTTATACTAAACATCTTAAAAACCAATCACAATGATAAGTGAGAGTTCGGTCCGCAAGAAATTGGAGTATAATTGTTAACGATCTCAACGCATAAGCTAATTCAAAGATTTCAAGTTGGGTTATTTCAAATTTTATCAATTTGACAAACAATATACAATTACTAGGGAATGGGGATCCATTCAACCATGGAAATCAAGTAAATTTGGGAGTAATAAATTAAAGGTGATAGCTAGCGAAGAATGTATATAAAAGCAACATTGCAACTTAGAACAATACTCAAATTCCTAAACTTAGATTCCTCATTAGTTTAGTCATAGGAGAAAATAAATCAAAATTGCAATTAGTAATGATAATCTAAGTTCCCATTCTTATGTCAAACTAAGGGGCCGTTTGGTTGGGGGTATTCATAAAAGGGAAAGGGAATCAACCACCCTCATTCCCTTTCCCTAGTATGGCCTAGTATAATGCTAAATACGATATGCGTATCATGATGTATTTCTGTAATCTAAGTATAGTCTACGACCCGACAAAGTATTTTTGGTAATTTTATTTATTTTATTTAAGTAGTAAATATAATACAGTAGAATTACAGGTTGCTGTTAATACAAGAAGCCCATGAAGTGTAGGCCCAAAGGAGCGAGGTGGATGAGATCCATGAAGGCTCAAGTGGGAGTATTTACTTTATTAGTTTTCTTAGGATTAGGGGCCATGCTATTTCTTGTTTATGCATTCAGTATTTTATGCATGTTAGATTTTATTGATGTTAATGATGATGCTCTAGAGTTCACTAAATTAATCATAACATAATAAATCTAGTTCCCATTAATATTGAGATTGCTTTTCTAATTAGATACCCAACAATCCTTAGATAGCGAGTGATGGGTCGGCCCCCTCAAAGTGTCACTTGTTGTCTTAAGCATTGTGGGGTAAATCACGTTCTACATATTTAATTGGTTATACTCAACAAGGTTACCTAAACCGTTTAGAACCTTGAAGCTAAGGGTAATAATTAAACATGTGATGGGTAATTATTCAACCAAGATTACAAGAGTTTTAATCAGTAAAGAGTTTACTCACCTAGAAAATGTAATGCTTGATGGTAGGGCCTCAGTCCGGTCAACTATTACACAAATAAAGGGTCTTGGAATCATTTAATTCAATAGGGATCAATTAAAATTGAATAAAATGTTTTAAAGTTACCTATTTAATTCGCTTAAGGTGCTTTAATTTTTAATTAAACATAATTGAATTTTGCGTTTACTTTTAAGTAACATGACGTTATAATTTTATTTTATATAATCTCCTCGATTAAAAATAAAGTTGATAAACGTTCTCAAAAGATTAAAAGATAATCCATAAACCTATATTCCAATTTTGATAAGATGGTTCAAAAGGGAAGTTTTAAAAACCCATGTCAAATGTCTAAGGTTGGTTTTATTCAAAATGTTTGAGTAAAATGCAAACACATCTTCATTTTGAAAAGTATAAACCCTCTAAAAGACAAAGTATAGAAGTCCAATAAAATCTATTATCTTCGATCAATATGATTGAATATAAGAAAGTGATTGGAAATTTCTATGATCAAATGTTGATAAAATGACATTATTCTTCATCCATTTCATATAGAGTTGGATAGTTGATTAAACTCTAGTATGAAAAATGATTAAATAAACTTAGCAAAATCATGAAAAATGCTTAAAGTAGTTAAGCAAAGCATCATTATGAACCTAAGAGAAATGTTCTAAATGGCTCAAATGGGAAAGGTTTAGGAATATATATGAGAATTGCATTAAGTAGTTATAGGCCAAGAAATGCAAACAAGTTGCTACTACTCAAACCTAGAAATACTTACATGCTAAAATTTGTTATGAACAACAAATGTTTCCAATTAAATGAACCAATTCCAATTAATTAGAAGCAACCTCATACAGTTGGAAGGTAAAAGAATGGAAGTGTTCCAATTAAAGAAGTATATTATAGAAATTGATTTAGCATATCACTACTTCTTGGACATGTGATGTCATGTTTAGTTCACTCTCATGGAGAATGAGGTTGAACTAAATGAAGAAGTTACGGCTAAGGGAGAAGATCTACAAGTTTAGAAGCAAATGTTGCTACTTGACAAGTAGAATCTACAAGTCTAGAAGCAAAAGTTGCAGCTTTACAAGTAGAAGCTTATTTCACATTACCTAGTTATTGGTTAGAATTAAATAAATGTTATTTATTCTTTCCATTTTTGAAATACCATTCAATGTTAGTAATGACTAAGCATTGAATATTCAATAACATGGATTAAATTTTATTCTATGCTTTATTGAGTCACAATGTGTTTTGATAAGCTAAACAGGTTTAAAGTTCTATATGATAGAAATAATTAAACCATTTTTATATATATATGAATTGTCTCTATATGTCAAATAATTTGAATGAAAAATGAACATTGCATGAAGGGATGGACTTTCAATATCATTAGATAATGAATCTATTGATATATGTGAACTTCATTCTAATTTGAAAATTTTGACAAAGTCACCATTTAGAGAAATGATAATGTGAACTCGAGGTCGAATACATATCAATGTAAGAAAACCTAAGGTTCAATTATTAGAGACAGACAGTGAAACTTCATTTGTGATATGGTCACTTGTTCTTAGTAAAAGCTAAAGCATGAGAATTTTGAAAAGTTCAAAAGATTCAGTATGAAGTTCATAATATCAACTTGACAAGATAATGGTTACATTACAATATGATTGTAATTGTGAAAGTTTGAGTCAAGATTTACTTGGCAATATATATTCAAAATATTGCGATATGATCGTAATAATGAGATTATGAGAACTTGAGCCAGAACCTTGATAAACATCCAAGAGTTGTGAAATCGTTTTACAACAAACTCCAATAGAAAACCTTATGAAGTGTTTATAAAAGAACTATCAATGTATATAAGATATATTTTGATACAGGATGAAAATTACCTATCTTCCAACCATTATTCAAGGGGTATACTTTTAAGATAATCTACAAAACTAAATAAAACTACATATGTCAAATCAAAATGTAGCAAAGGCTTCATATATGATATGGATAAGAAAAGTTCTAATAAAGTCTTTATACAAAGTAAGGAATGAAAGTTGTATTAAATTGTTTAATGCACGTATAATTCCTATATAGAGCATGGGGTACTACTACACAAGTCATACATAGCACAAAATGTTTGTTGCTCAAGTAGTTACCCTTATGGAAAATTGTTCCAAAAGGTCAAGTGGGAGTAGTATAAATCTCGAAAGAGTTTGAGAAAAGCAACAAATAAACATGGTTCAAATTATGGTTGGTTCACCCTATGCTAAATACGCCTCTTCAAAAGGAAAGTGAGAGTATAATAATCTCGAAAAGTTCGAGAGCCTTGAAAGAGTTCAAGAAAAAGCTAATTCGAAAATCTTAAGGAAATTCGAGAAATAATTGAATAAAAGCAACAATATGAGCATGATTCACCTCATGTTACATATGACAACGGGTGGTCTCATTAAGTTTAATGGGATTAATAACCATGTTTTGAAGGTAGTACATTCTAAGTGCACATCCTCCATTGTCGTTTCTCATTGAAAACTAAGCAAAGCTGTTGTATAAGTTTCAATATTGCATCGAAACCCACTATGATGACTAGCATGTGTAAAACTTAGCAAAGAAATATGATTTCATATTGACTAAGAGTTCTAAAATAATTATTTTGAAACATGATGATTATGCAAGTAATAAAGGTGATTTGACAAGTTATAACTCCAAGTGGTTTAAAAACCATGAAAATCTTAAATAGATTCTAAATCTGTAACCAAGTGTATGACACTTGATTAATTTACCTATTTGGGTGACACCCATTATAAGCAAAACAGACAAGGAAGAAAAATGTTTTCTAACCAAAGCAAAGACTTGTTAAAGGATTCAACAAATTCATAGTATGACTATGATTACGATGTAGCCTTTATAATAGTCATGTTGCTAAAGATCTATTAAAGATATTTTAGTGATTTCTACCTTATGAGATTTGGTAGATGGATTTCAAAAATACTTTCTTGAAATAGTTCATGAAAGAAGACTTGTATATGATACAATCAGAATAGTTTTGAAAATATAGTAATCCTAAGGATGTATAAGAGGTTCATTTATGGATCAGAGAAAGCATCATGGAGTTAGTATTCTTAATTTTGCGAGTTAATCAAAATTGTTTGATGTTCTCATAAAATGAAGATGTTATGTACACAAGACGTTTAGTGCGAGCTATTAAATCTTCTTGGTCTAGTACAAAGAGCAATTATTCATTTCTTGAAGAGTCAAGTAATGGCTAATGCATTTTGTATGAAAAACCTTGAAGAAGAAGATGAGTACGGTTGAGATTCAAAATATATTGAGATAGTTTTTGAAGGATATTTGAGTTTGATTAAGAAGCTTATATTGATAAGGTTCTTATGAGGTTTAACATTATATTGAAAGATTTTCAATCCCACGTAACATGGCACATTGCTTGATGATTCAATGCTTTGATAAAGGTTGATGGAATTAAGGTTTTGAGTGATGCTCATTATGCATTTTGCAAAGGATGCATCATGCATGTCATGGACTATACTCGTCTATTTGATTCACGTGTTTTAAGAACAAGTGATGATAGATTTTAATCGAAATCCAATGTAACATTGGAATACAATTAGAAATTCCTAATTCCTAGTAAAAGGATGAAAGAAAATTCTTGGTGTATGGAGATGAATATTATTATTAAAATTTAGAAGTTGCAAAATTCATATTTATGAGAATGTCTCATGAATTATACCTACTAAACCCCTTCCATAACCAAGGTATGAGAGTCATATTAAGGTTCTTGTATTGAAGCAAGTTATGTAATTTAAGTTGTGTATGTTTTGATAAAGCATATAACATAAGTAATACATCTTGCAGATTATGTTTATCAAATGAAACAAAGTTTCAATATTATTTAATTATGGTTTTTGAAATTAAATAAAATGTCCAAAATAATTATGAATTGATGGGCTCATCAGGTTGATAACCTGGTGAATGAAACCCCCTAGGTGAACTAAATTCATACATTATTTTAAGTTCCTAGTTCAAAATCATTAAATTGGACATAAATGATTTCAATTAATGGACTAGCATGTAAGATTGATTGGATAACGCAGTTTCAGAGGCTATAGGGGCATAGTGATGCTCGGTCAATCACATGGATGCGTATGAATCATGCATGATCGAACCATTGACCTACTTTGAAGTTCAAGTATAGAGATTCCGGATATATTAGCGGATTCCTTTGACATGAGTAGAACATTGATTTCATTCAATGCTTTGTTTGACTATGGTGCACTCAAACGTCTACCCATAACTGGAGATTATAAAGGGTGTTTCTTGGTTATTTCAATAGTTGAGTGGGAGCTTTGGTTGCCACAAGATTGGATTGAGTCTACCTATTTAATTAGGAATGTGTCATCACAACTTGGAGAGGGAGAATTCAGTAAATGCGTGGCCGCGCTCAAATATATTACTCAGTAATCATTTGTTTTGTAATTCTAACTCAGATTTCAAGAAAAGATTTGTAGATTAATATGATCTCGACATGTGATGCAATCATATTATCAAATCGACACACATTGACTTAAGGAATTTGAATATTGCACACTTGTCTCAGACAAGTGGGAGATTGAAGGATTTATGTCTTCGTCAAGTGCAATTACTAGATATATAATGGATCAAATTATGGATATAACTAAGTTCGTTCTTTTGGTTCGTCATTATCTGTTTCTAGACGTGATCAATGATATTTGGGTTAGTTAAATAGTCAAAATCCCAATAAAATGGATCCTATAAGGTCACACAAAAGGGTGTTGGATTGAACAAAAGAAATAAGCCCATTATTGGGCCTCATGGAGTGGTCGACCATATAGGTTGTAAAGGGATAGTATTATGGGATTGGTTTGGAATCTAATTATACATATGATGTATAAATAGAGGCCTTGCCTAGGGTTTGATATAACACACTTAACCAATAAATTGAGAATTGACTAGTAAGAAACCAAACCCTAGCCTCACACAATCTCTCTCCTTACTCCCTTCCTCACATCCGTACAACCTTACGGCCCCTAGTGTAAGGTGGCACATGGTGGTGGTGTGGTGGTGTTCGTGGTTGGTTTCTCCTCCCTTCTCCTTAGAAGATGGTTCAAAGTGTTCGTGCCCAACTACCTAGCAGTAGTGGAGGTTTAATCCTATCCCGTGGACTAAGTAGAGGAGCAATGCTTGGGGCTCTATTATCTCCCTAATTTTCAGTCAATTGCTTGTGGAAATCACGCGTCAAAGGTATGTATGATGTGATTCTTTATGTGTTATGCTTGTAGATCCTGTTTAAGTGCGAACGAATATGATCGTGAAATTCCGCATTAAAGTACCTAAATCCTTAGAAGTAGATGCTCAGAAACATGAGCAAGGAGGAGTTCCTAAGAATAAAATCACACCAATAAAGGTAAATCCTAATGAGATTGAAATTGAAAAAACTTGGGAAGAATTCTTCATGATCCTGCAGTAAAGAATAGGTCAAATAAGATGTTAATTGATGAATTTGGATTACTTCATATTGGGATATTGTAGGCGTCGCTCAAAGTGCGCCTACGTTAAAGCATGTGTGAATATGCTTGGCACTCATAGGAAGTGGGAATTGAAATATACGATTAGGGACAAGGGAAGTAGGGAGCTGCTAACAAGTTTTTAAGGAACTTGTAAACCGTTCACGGATCATAAAAGGCAACCACAATTAAGGGACAACGATAGGCAACAACGATTGACCCGTGAAGGTTACACCCCATTCATAATCCATGAGATTACTAAGTCCATATGGTTCGGAACCACGAAAGGAGGATCGAGGATGATGGTACGAAGTGATTCATGGAGTCACATTTGCCCGTATTGGCCTCTACTCGATTCTTATAGTGAAAAGTGATTCCTGCGATCTCAAAGGCATACAAACAAAATATTCAATTTGCTCCAAACTATTATTAGGCTAAATTGGTTGAATATTAATGTAACATATAATTCTATAATATCGTGATCACTTGATTAAATAACAAGATTAAACAGGAACCTAAACCGTTTGTCCAAATTATCTTATTAGGCGTGATTTTCAATTACATATTCCCTTTAACATGCAATATGGTGATCATAATAACAATAATAGAATTAACATTAATATTGGAAGCAATTTAACAATAATTCCAACAATATAAATTCGTTAGAAAAATAATAGAAATAAAAGGAACATAATTCTTACTTTGATTCTGTTTTCTTGCAACTATAAAATAATAAACGAGTTAGTAACTTCAAGGAAATAATAATAAAAACAATAATTAAATTAAATTAAATAAAGTAGAGTTGATTTGGGGCCAAACCCTCAAACAGTTCTACCTTTCACGCCTTGGCTTAAGGACAGAACCACGAGTAAAGTATGGACTCCTTGGAGTGCTTGAAGAAGGAATTTTGAAAGAAGAAGAGTAGGCTAGTGTTTAGGCTAGAGCATAGAAGAGAGAAAAATGGAGAATTAATTGATGCCCCGTACATCAGAAATGAGGGGGTATTTATAGAAAAATGTGTTGGGGGAACACACGGAACCCTGAAAAGATAAAAACCCTAAAAAAGTATATCGCGACACGGCAAAGTGTACCATGACACGGGAAATCCCACAGTCGGACGGGAAACATTCCCGTGACACGGTAAACATCTGTGTGACGCGAGAAATATTTAGTAAAACGGGGAGAAACGCGTTAAGGGTTTACGCGGAAAGGACACGGAAACCCCCGTGTCACAGCAGGTGCCCCGTGACACAGGGATCCCCACCGTCAGATGGGACATTTTCCCGAGACACGGTGGACTATTGCCGTGACGCGGGAGTTTTTATTCTGTTTTTCCGTCTAAATTCATTTTTAACCCTAATTTTGTTCAGCATTTTAAATGCGATTGATAATCTCAGGCCATTTCTGATTTATTATTATTTGGGCTAAAAAAAAGAAAATAAATAAATAAAATAAATAAAAGGTTTGGGCCAAAATAAATAATAAAACAATGAAATAAAAAGGGTTTGGGCTAAAATTAAAAACTATGCTTTGACTAAACATCAAGACCGATCCATGGATTAATTAAATATGATTTTTTAAGCACTGTTGGGATTAAATACTGAACCCGACCAATAGTGACGGTGAAAGGTTGTTCATCATCGGGTTTGGTTTTAGGGAGACATTTTTAGGTGTCTACAGAAGCCCCCACTTTGACAGAGTTTGTAGAAACGTCAGTTTCAAAAACGATAGTCAAAGTATCCGATAGGAATGGAGAATGATTTAAGACGTTCGGCGATCCTAAATTACTCTGTAAACGCCGATACCTGCAGAAAATGTTAATTCCACAGATAAAAGAGTAAAGGGATAGAACGCTTATCTGACACCAGTGTATCGGTGATAAATGAGTTTGGTATTTTCCTATGCTTGAAGGAATCCACCGGATGACGTTTGTTGAAACGCTTTCCATGCTTGAGGAAAGCCGACTGATGAATTTGGTAGCTTTCTAAGCCTGAAGAAACCTACCGGATGACACTTTCCATGCCTGAGGAAAGCCGATTGATAAAATTTGGTGTCATTCTATGCTTGAAGAATTCCACTGATGATGCCTTCCATGCTTGAGGAAAGCCAACTTGGCGGTTTTCTAACTTGAAGAAAAATCCACCGATAACGCTTTCCATGCTTAAGGAAAGCCGACTTGGCGGTTTTCTGTACTTGAAGAAAAATCCACCGATAACGTTTTCCATGCTTGAGGAAAACCGACTTCGCGATTTTCTATACTTGAAGAAAAATCCACCGATAACGTTTCCCATGTTTGAGGAAAACCGACAACTGATGTAATCGCTGAAACTTGTAAGTGTATGATGGTTTGATTATCCCCGAACGTAGACCGCAGATGATTCACACCTTCAAGTCGACTATCCGACCATATTAGGTGTTTAAAACGTCGACAAATTGACTTTGACGCTTGCTAGGGGCAAAATAGTAATTTTGATACCCTTTAAATGTCAGTTAGAATTTTCCGCGTAATTTTACTGAAAAACTAACTGTCCAATTTGTGCGGAAAATCTTGTAATTTTGGTCAAAATGCCAGGAATATTCACTGACAGCTTCAAGGAGTGTGCAGGACAGCAGACAGAGCTCCGCGCCACGTGGACAAGTCCCGCGACACGGTGCACAATTCCCGTCAGACGGTGAAATTCCCGTGTCGCGGGATTTTTCTTTTGCTCAAAATTCCCACGCGCTACGTGCACCACACCGTACCACGCGCCACGTACACGGGAACCGGGTCGCGTAACGGTCACTTTTTGTCTTTAAATTCGAGATGTTATTCACCATTTTCGCCATTTTCTTGTTTTTTCCGCTCTTTCTCTTCTCCATTTTTTTCATTTTAAGTTGCTCAGATCACCGACCCAAGACGGGGCTACATCGGCGCACGATCATCTTCACCGTTTCACGAATAGGCTCACCGTGACACGGCGGTTCTGCTGCTCATTTTGTTTTATTTTATTTTTATTTTTTTTGCTACTGCTCGTTGCTGCTGCCTGGGTGTTTTCTGCTACTGTCGGAGTGTCGTCGCTGCTGTTGGGGGTCACCGTGACATGAGAGTTGTTACCGTGCCGCGGGATTTAACCACCGTGTCGCGGTGGTTGCGGTGGTTGCACTACACAAAATCTAGCAGTTTTTCGGGTTTTTGAAGCTCAATTCTCCACCAAATTCGCTCCAATTTTGTGCTGTCCTCTTCATTTCCGATTTCTTACAATAATCCATGTAAGTTTCTCTTTCTCTTTGTCTCGAATTTTGCTTCAAGTGAGTAATTCATGTGAAAACCCTTGAAAAATCAATTTGGGGATTTTTGATTTTGAGGTTTTATGTTGAAATTTTTGGCATGAATTAGCTTGTATATGTATGTATGCGTGTTTGTGAGCGATTTGAGACAAAAATTGCATGATTTGGTGAAGAATGGAGCAAATCACCATTTTTTTGTACTACTTGTGTGAAATGGTGTTCTTGTTGTTCATGTTGTTCTTTTGCACTTGAAATGATGATATATTGGTTGTAAATCTTGTAGAATATGCCATGATGTGTCGATCTACTGTTTTCGTGCAATTTTGAAACATGTTTTGTTTTGTGTGTGTACTATATTGTCATGGAGAACAAAGTATCATGCGGCTAGGAGAACATAGTATTAGTTCGTCATGGAGAAACTAAATACTAGAAATAATTCCGTTATTTTGCTAATTTTTAGCATTGAGGTAAAAATTTAGCGTGTAATAGAAAATGCAACTTGAAATAACCGTTAAGCTGTTTGGAATAAATAACTAAATAACTTAGGAAATGATGCTAAGCATTTAGATTTTTATTTTTGTAATAGCATGCCAGACGACGGGATCGCGATCTTTCCACTCATGGTCGGCGTTAGGCTTTTCGGGAGGACACTCCCACGATTCCCGAGGGTATGGATGACGACGTCTTAGAGTCTGAGCATCGACCCTCTACGGGTAGGGGTAGGTGGGCTCCACCTCCGTGGACACTAGACCAGTTGGTTTTCTGTTGTGAGAACCACGTTTCTCATCATTCACTTGCCGGCATAGTCGATGGTACGCTTCACCATCATGGTTCTAGAGCCGGAGATTTGATTCCTCGACTTCATGGGATTATCACGAGGGATCCTGTTACAAACGCTTTGTGGGAATCTGCTGGACTAGTAGACTTTTATTCGGCAATCGTAGGGTTTCGCAGCCCCCGGGCTGTGGCGCGACAGTCTTTCACGCGTTGTTGGAGTATTTTTAGGATACTACCAACACATTTCACTTTGCTTGGGGGGAGATGACAGTGACCCCTCTGGATTTTAGCATGATCACCGGTCTACGCTTCACTGACCGGCCGTCGCGCAGATGTCTGACCTTTCTTGGGGGGCGGCTGAGGCAGCCGATTTGTTAGGTCCGATCGTTTAGCATATCAGGACTCAGCCGGTGTCTCGAGGTGGTCCTAGGAGCGGGCGATCAGAGTTGGCTTCTGTTCTGGCTCGTGGTTTGGACATGGATAAGACATCGCCTGAGCAGCGAGTGCAGATCTTCATTTTGATTCTCATTTCCATGACTCTTTCTCCTGATAGGAGTTCGCGCGCGCTCATTTGCTATCTTCCTTCTTTGCTCAGGATCAGTGAGTTAGGATCCTTTAGCTGGGCCAGCCTCGGATATGTCGATCTTCTCTTGTCGTTACGTCATGGCTATAAGCAGCTGAACGACCAGGCCCCTGTCATTGTCTACGGTTTATGGAGAGTCGTAGAGGTGACGATCTTTCCTCTTCTTATTTTGGTTTAATTTGTTCGACTCATGTGCTCAAAGATTACTTTTCATTGCAGCTATGGTTCTATGAGTACTTTCCGGGATTGGCCCCCCGACGGCGTCGCGGAGCGGTCCATGACTTTCCTGTCGGAGCCAGCTGGCGTGACCGAGGCGAGTCACGAGTGGAGTTTGTCTCTGCGCTATGCGGGCTGCTACGCCGAGGCACCTTTTCTGTTGGTGTAAGAATTACTTTTGTAGCATGTTATTTTCTATCTTGACGTTATTTTCGGCATTTCATTGCAACTTTTTATGGTTTTCAAGTCGCTATTGATGTCCAATATCGGCCATGGGCTGGGATGACTAATCTTCCCGAGGCCTTGCAGCTTTCAGCGTACTAAACTGTTTTTGTTGGTACTGGACGCTTTGTCTGGTATCTAGGGAAGCGTGTTGTTCATCAGCACAGTAGTGATCGCTTTGTAGTGCCCTTGTCTCCACCGGAGTCGATGCTGGACTCGCGCTTGCTTAGGGAGTTGATAAACAGGGGAGAGCGCTACACTTTTCCTTGGCAAGAGCTTGTGCGTATGGAGAGAGATTATGCGCAGGACTTGCTTCCTTCCTTGGATCCTCCACCCCGTCTTCCTGAGGTATGATTTCTTTTGAGAAATTTGTTGCTAGTCTCTGTTTAAACTGTCGAATAACCTGATTATTCGATCGTATTTTCAGACGACTGTTCGCCGTGTGGGGAGGATTAAGATCCCGCCTCAATCCATCCGCTATCCGTGGCCGATCGGTATTACTAAGGACCATATTGCTGACGCGCTAGAGGGTTTTAGACAGGCGTATGAGTCTTTGCCTGATGTTTTTGAGCCGGTAAGCTTTTGATATATTATTCATCCCTTTTAGTACCGCTTGTTACTGATTTTTCTTTGCTTTTTTCTCAGCCTACCCGCCCGGAGATGATGGGATTCATGAAGCAGGTTGACGCTTTGAAGTACTGTATCATCAAGCTTCGGCGTGATGCAAGTTGTCGGGGCGGTTCCGGCGATGTTCTTGAGGTATGTTCACTTTTCTCATTTTTACCATTTGTTCTATTTCGCACTGTTGACATCCCGCTCGTGCTCGAGGCATAGAGGCTCGGACGAGGGAGATCCTAGTCGTGGCAGACGATCTTTTGAGGTTCATCGGCATTCTCAGTCTCAGCGGGAGCCTCAGCTTTCTCAGCCATTTTAGGAGGCTCAGTGGCAGCAGCCTCAGTCCTCCCAGCCGTTCCAACACTTTCAGGGTCAGGGTCAGTGGCAGCGACAGTCGTTTTCACAGTCTTCACAGCCTGAGTTCAGGCCAGTTATCACTCCTGTGGATCATGGCTTATATTCAGCTCCATCGTCTGGGGGCTTCCTCCACCGATGCCAGGCTTGTTTTCAGTTCCAGTGTATGGTACGATGCCTCCACCAACGCTTCCTACCTCTTGGAGTCAGTCTACACTGTTTGCCAGTTGGACGGGTCCTGCTTTGAGTTTGACTGCTACTGGAGTTACAGGGACTAGTAGGGATACTACTCCTCGTACCCGGATGATGGCGAGACTCTTTGGCTCACCACTCCCGTATTCACAGGCTGAAGATGACACTGATCCTCACTCTTCTGGTTCTACAAATTTTTGACCGAGGGTCTTTATTTGTACATATTGTGATGATACTTGACGCTGCTTATTTATCATGACTCATTTTGTACATTATTCACAGTTTATATATTTATTAATGTGTGTTAGTGTGTGCTTGAGGCTCATTGTGTGTGATTGTGTATTTATTAATGACACGAGAAAAAAACGTAAGTGGAGGGTACCGACCTTCCCCAAAAGAAAAAGGAAATAAAAAGAAAGGAAAAAATGAAAATGATTTACAACTCCAAAATAAATAAGTATGGAAATGGGACAAGGTTTACAACTTCCCTAAAGAAAGAAAAAATAAAATAATAATAATAGAAATAAGAGTAAATAATGAAATAAAATAAAGATGAATAGAAATAATAATAAAGTAATAAAAAAATGATAAAAATAAAAATAAAAATATTAATAATAATAAAAAGTTGAGAATTTTATTAGGAATGAAACTCTCGAAAAACAGAATTAAAAATAAATAAATGGTGAAGATAAAACAATAAAAATCCGGATAGATATAGGAAAAGGATAAAAAATGAAAACGCGTGGGCATCGCGACACAGCACTGTATACCGTGTAACGGCAAAATATGCCGTGTCGCGGCATAAATTCCCGTGACACGGTGGAAAATCCCGTGTCACGGTGCGCGTATTCTGCAACGGTGTGTTTTACGCGTATAGAAAGATAGTTTCTGAGTATTTCCGAGCGTTTTTGCTATAAAATAGGACCAGTATATTCGGGATATGCATAATTACGAAACATAAAATAATTAGAATTTCATATTTCAATAATAATGTCTCAAAATTTTGATAACACATTGCGCGACTGGTCTTATTCTTTGACCAATGCTGACAAAAGAGAGTTGGAATTGTTTCATGTCAGGGGTTTATTATTCCTAAGACATGTAGCGATTGAACATGATTTTCTTAGGGCAGCATTAGACTATTGGAGTCCAGAAACACATTGTTTCAAAATTGATTATGATGAAATTTGTCCCCTGCCGGAGGAATTCAGTGCCATCTTTGGCTTTCCCACCAGAAATCTTGCCATGCCTACCCTACGTGAGTATTATTACCAAGACTTTGAACTCCATCTGAATCTGATAGATCTAGATTTAAATAGAATTGTGTGTGGTAATGAGGTAGACTTAGAAAAACTTGCAAATTTATATTTCAATCGCCCTGTCTCTGAGTCTTATCATGTATACCGTAGAAGGGCTTATATTTTTTGCATGTTTAGCAAGCTTTTATTTGAAAACGGTAGGGTAAGACATGCTTGTCTAGCATCTGTGCTTGAACATGTTGAATCTGGGAGATCTCCTATGCCTACGTGCCTTGGAGAAACTTTACGCGGCCTTGATGCGCAAAATCTGACCGGAAAGCCGCCAGGAAGGGCTCTTTGGTACTGCTGCAGGTAAAAACGCGCTCTGAGTAGCCCCCATGACACAAAACAGGCATCGTGTCACGGTGCGCTTCTGCCGTGACACGGTGCATTCTGCTGTGTCACGGTGGATTCTGTAATTTTTTTTTCGACTAATTTTTTTTTTTATTTTTGCAGATTTGGTTGATGGAGCGTTTAGAACTGTTTGAAGCCCCCGACGAATTGAAAAATATGGTCCCAACAATCTAGTCCACAGGAAGAAGAATTACTCTGCGAACATGTCGTAGGAAGATTGGAAGAATTTCTTTGCAAAGAGAGAATTTTCCATTCGTTGGGTGGTGCCTTGTTGGAGGCTTACTAGGATGGTTGGTACGAATGATACTCCGTATTGCCGTGTTCCTAGTATCTCAAGGCTGAAATTTTATTGTCCTCCTCGATTGATGCGACAATATGGACTTTAACAAGTAGTTCCACACTATAACGATAGTCCTCGTGAAGTATCGTTGCATGAAAGTAACATTCACAAGTACGAGGGTTATTGGATTGGAAGACCTTTGTGGACCGTTTCTGCAAGTAACCAAGATCCTCCTCCCTTATCTAGTGCATACAAGGCATGGTTGAATCCTAGAAGTAGAAGGGATCGAGTCGGATCACGCAACTTTGATGTGAAGGTGCGTCTTGGAAGTAAGAAAGCGCCTCCTAAAGATCGTCTAGGTCCGAGAACACAAGGGATTGAGTTTAAGACTCCTATAATGCCTAAAAGGAAGAATTATATGAAAGGAAAAGGTAAAGAGAAGATGGTTTATAGAGAAAATTAAAGCAACCAAAGAATTATAAGAAAGGCGAAAGGGGTGAAAGTTCGACTAGGGGTGTGACGGTTCGGGCTACAAAAGACACATTGATGGTGAAGGCCGACCTAGTTGAAAAAGAGGAGGAGGTTCCTATAGTGAAGAAGGATTAGATTAATATTGCTTTGCTTACATGATTAATAATTTTTATTTTTAAAATAAGGCGCAAGATGCCAATAATTGTAGTCACATTTACTTGAATAGCATATTTATTTTCGCCTTAAATAAAATTACAATGACTTTTTTTTTATTTTATTTTATTTATATATATATCCGAGTCAAGAAGTCAGACACATGGAAGAATAAAAAAAACGTTGAATTGATAACAGAATTCGCAAAGTCTGCGTCACTAAAAAAATCAGAAAGTCTCAGAATCCTCCGTGCCCCGGTGGAGACTGCCATGACATGGTGGAAATTCCCGTGGCGCGGCAATAATTTTTTTTTTTTTTTTGCAGCAATTTCACCGTGCCACGGTGGAAATTCCCATGGAGCGGCAAACAATTTTTTTTTTTGCTGCAGTTCCATCGTGCCACCGTGAAAACTGCCGTGACAAGGTGTAGAGTCCAGTGGCGCGACATTTTTTTTTTGCTGCAGTTCCACCGTGCCACGGTGGACTCCGGATTTAAGCTCCATTTTGTCGTGACGCAACGCTAAACTGGCGCGTATATTGATCGTAGGAGTAAGGATTTTATTTTTTTAAAGTGGTCGGGCCTCCTTGAGGGGTTGCCTACGTACCCTTAAAAAGGAATCAGGCCAAACATAGCTCTATTGGGTCATGAACCCATGCAACTAGACATAGAATTTCTTAAGTTGATCCAAGTTGGTTAAATTGTGGAAACAGTTACCGTCCATGTTAACCAATTGTGCTGCTCCGCCAGACAAGATGGATTTAACAATGTACGGACCTGACCAATTTGGTCTGAATTTTCCTCTTGGATCCAACACATTTTTGCGAAGTGCCTTGAGCATCAGGTTACCTTCTTTGATGTTCCTAGTCTTGACTTTTTTATTGAAATGTCGCGCCATACGCTGTAGGTAGGTTTGGACATGATGCAAAGCTGCCAAGCGTTTTTCGTCAAGTAAGACTAATTCATCATATCTTGCTTTAATCCAATCGACTTCATCTAGTTGGCTTTCCAACGCGATTCGGAGAGAAGGGATTTCGAGCTCTATTGGTTGTACGGCTTCAACTCCATAGACCAAAGAGAAAGGGGTAGCCCCCGTTGATGTACGAACAGGGGTTCGATAACCCCAAAGGGCGAAATGTAGCTTACTTGGCCAATCTTTGTAATTTTCCGTTATCTTTTCGATGATAGTTTTCACGTTTTTGTTGGCCGATTAGACCGCAACATTTGTTTGTGGTCTGTAGGGTGATGATCTATGATGCTTGATATGATATTTCTGTAATAGTTCCGCGCATTCGGCTTGGAAATGCGTTCCATTATCACTGATCATCTCATGAGGTACCCCATAGCGGCATATGATATTTTTCTCAATGAATTGAGCTACATGTTTTGCTATTAGCTTAGCCTATGAGGCAACTTCGACCCATTTGGTGAAATAGTCGATTGCTACAAGGATGAATTCATGCCCTCCTTGTCCCGGTGGCGTTATCTTTCCAATGATGTCGATACCCCAAGTAGAGAAAGGCCATGGAGAAGTATATGTGTAGAGAAGCGAAGGTGGAATGTGCTGTAAATTTGCATAGACTTGACATTTCATACATTTCTTGACGTATTCGTGACAATCTCTCTCCATGGTAGTCCAATAATAACCTTGTCGTTGAATCTTCTGGACTAACATCTTAGCATTCATATGTGTTCAACATATACCGGCATGAAGATTTTCCATGGTTTTGTGTGCTTCTTTCTTGGCTATGCATAAGAGATTTCTTCCTAGTGCAGTCCTTTTGTGGAGTTCTCCCCTGATGAGCACATACTGTGAGGCCAGGAGCCTCAAAGCATGGCGTGCTCTTTTATCAGTATTAGGAGGGTATTCTCCTTTTGTCACGTAATTAAGGATATCTGTATACCATGACTCTTCATCTTCTTCTTGTGATTCTTGTTCATCATCAAGTGCGTGAACATAAGCCGGTTCATATCTTCTTTCTATGGTCAATGGCATTCTGATTGTATCTGTTGGAATTCGCACCATCGATGCTAATTTAGCCAGTGCGTCAGCAAACTGGTTTTCTTCTCTAGGAAAGTACGTATATTCCACTTCATCTAGTTGCTCCGTGAGAGTTTCCAGATGAGCTTGATGCGTAGCGAGACTTTCACTTCTCACCTTCCATCTCTTGGAGATCTGGTTAATGATTATTAGTGATGAATCACCGTAGATTCTGAGCCTCTTAATTCCCAAGGCCACAACTGTTTCTAATCCCAAGATGCATGCCTCGTACTCTGCGGCGTTGTTGGTGACATCAAAGTCGAGCTTCATGGAAATTGGAATATGCTCTTCATTGGGTGATACGAGCAAGATTCCTACACCACAACCTTTTTGGTTTGAAGCTCCGTCAAAATAGATCGTCCAACTATTATCTTCGGTCATGAGTAAATCTTCGTCAGGGAAATCGTACTCATCTTCTTCTTTCTCAACTTCTTCTAGCGGAAAATCTGCTAAGAAGTCAGAAATCGCAGAACCTTTGATGGCTTTTTGTGGTACAAATTTCAAGTCAAATTGAGAAAGGTTGACTATCCACCTTGATAATCTGCCATTGAGTGTTGCTTTTTCGAATAAGTACTTGAGAGGATCCATCTTGGACACGACATGCACTGTATGAGTGAGCATGTAATGTCTTAGTTTCTGTGCGGCCCACAAAAGTGCGAGACACAATTTTTCAAGCAGTGTATATCATGTCTCATATCCTTGAAGCTTCTTTCTCAAATAGTAAATTGCATTCTCCTTGCTTTCGATCTCTTGTGCTAGCATTGCCCCCATCGTTTCTCTTGTGACCGTAAGGTAGAGTTAAAGAGGAAAGTCAGGTATTGCTGGCGCTAGCACGGGTGGATTTGCCAGGTACTCTTTGATTTTGTCGAAAGCTTTTTGGAAATCATCATCCCATGTGACCGGGACATTTTTCTTAAGATTCTTGAATATAGGTTCACATATCGCCGCGAGTTTTGTTATGAACCTACTTATATATTGCAATCTTCCAATGAAGCCTCGAATTTCTTTCTCATTCTTGGGCGGTGGCATGGCCATGATCGCTTTGACTTTTGTGGGATCAATTTCAATCCCTCGAGAACTGATCACATAACCAAGTAGTTTGCCTGACGTGACCCCAAATGCACATTTTGCCGGATTTAGTCTCATGTTGACATACGGAGTCTTTTAAAGAACTTGCAAAGTGCAATGATGTGAACTGGGCGATCTTTTGACTTAACGATCATATCGTCAACATAGACCTCCAACTCTTTATGCATCATATCATGTAACAATGCCGTGGCTGCTCTTTGGTAGGTGGCACCCGCATTTTTCAACCCGAATGGCATTACCGTATAGCAATATGTACCCCATTGTGTGATGAATGTGGTTTTCTCCATATCTTCCTCGGCCATTAATACTTGATTATATCCGCCGTAGCCGTCCGTGAACGATAAGAGTGTATGGTTTGCTGTGTTATCGACCAGAATGTCAATGTGAGGTAGAGGGAACCCATCTTTCGGGCTTGCCTTGTTGAGGTCCCTGTAATCAACACACATTATGACCCTTCCATCCTTTTTCGGAACTGGAACCACATTTGCTATCCACTCTGGATACTTGGATACTTTGATGAAACCTGCAGCCAATTGCTTTCTGATTTCTTCTTTGATTTTGAGGGCCACATCCGGTTTCATACAGCGCAACTTTTGTTTGACAGGCGTCATACCTGGAATGAGTGGTATCGTATGCTGAGCTATATCCCTGTCAATTATTGGCATATCTTGGTATGACCAAGCAAATACATCAACAAATTCACTAAGAAAGTTAATTATCTCTTTGCGTTCATCTTGACTTAGTGTTAATCCAATTTTTACTTCTTTGATAGTCGTAACATTGGAAATATTAACTGTTTCTGTATCTTCAATAACTGCTGTTTTATTTTCATGTTCTTCCATTTCTTTTATTATTTCTTTGTCATTTTTATCATTAGCAAAGCAATGTTGATCAGGGTTAGGGGAATGACACGCATTGTAAGAAAAGGTATTCGTTTTATTGAATTCATTGGTCAATACATCAAGAGGGGCAAGGTCAGCTACGACCTCACCGGAATTATTTGGGATAGAAAGAGAAGACTCAACAAGAGACTCAGGATTGGACTCTATAGTAGAAAGAGGGTCGGCCTTAGATCCTTCAGAATCGTCTACAGACTTAAACTCAGACTCGGACTTGGACCCAGACGACTCAGATTCATCAAACATAGGACCTTCGCCAGCGATTATTTCCAACTTCTCTCCGCTTGGCGTAGTAATCTTCACCGTCTTGCGCCATCCCTTTGAAACATTATCAGCCTGGACGATTAACTCGGAGGGGTCAAAATCCTTGCTTGATATAACAGCTTGAATGAGCTTAGAATCATCATTGCAGACAGGCTTGGCTTCATTCTTTTCTAGTCCAAAAAGAAGGTTAATGTTCAGATCATCAGAGCTTGGACTAGCAGGTTTCTCGGTTGTGAAAAGTTATTCGCCTTCATCGACAAATTCACAATCAAGGAACATTTCGAACCCTGGCTCGCGCCTCCCATCGTGGATGAAAGGCTCAGGAAATTCATAACATGGGAAGTCTTCCCCTTCTTTGATATATTGGCCATTGAGGGTGAATGGATATGGATCCATGGCCATTTCCGTTTTCATGATTCGAGAATTATTGCGAGCCTTCATTTTCAAGAGGGCTTGTTTCATATCTTCTTTTGTTGGCTTGAATCCCAAGCCAAAGGTATTTTTCTTGAGCGCACCAGGATGGCCCCAAAGTTCAGCCATTTTCTTTTTGAGTCCGAGGGTCATTCCAGGGAAATGCCCTTGCTTCTTCATAATGGTATTACCATTGGTATTTGAATAAGGATCGAAGTCGAGATGACACTTCTCCTCTTCTTCGATCATGAGAACATCATCGAGCGAAAACCCCCCGAGATCTTCATCTTCTTCGTCATGTTTGACATGGACGATGGGAGTGTCGATAACTTGAATGCGCATGGGGGAGGCATTAATGGTAATTGGAACCCCTCCAACTATGGCTTTCACTTTTTGGTGCAACGACGATGGGATCGCCTTTAGCTCATGAAGCCATGGACGTCTTAACAACAGATTGAAAGAAGCCTTAATGTCCACCACCTGAAACTTGGTGCGATGTTCAATGGCTCCAGTAGTTATGTTTAGCATGATAGTACCCACGGCTTGACGACGAGTAATATCATAAGCGCGAATCCCTTGAGTAGAGGGAGTCAGTTCTTCATTTTTTATGCCCAACTTCTTTGCAGTGCGGAGTGGGCATACATTGATTGCAGATCCATTATCAACCAGGCTCATAGGAACATTCATCTGCCTACACACCACAGTGAGGTGTAAGGCCTTGTTATGTTAGTCCCCTTCCGGAGGCATATCTTTATCAGAGAAGGAAAGCAAATTGCTAGTACTTGGCAATTCAGTAGTGAGAAAGTTGTCCAGTCCTTGAGGAGTCATATCATCATCAACTCCTATTTTCAGCAGAGCATTCATCACAACCTTCCGATGCTCGTGAGAGGTGGCCAAAAGCTTCCATACATTCATTTCCACCTTGGTCTTTTGAAATTGTTTGACCACATCGTTGTTCACAGGGTCGATGGGATCAACAATTGGTTGTGATTGCAGTGGAGGTGGAGGTGGACTAGGCTGTTGCAACCGTCCACTTCTGGTGAGAACCTTGACCTCAAGAACTCCCCAAACATCTTCACTTGTGCCAAGAGACGAACAAGCTATATCCTTGAGATAGACGTTTTCATCGTCACTATCCCAAATTCCATTCACTTCTTCATAGCTCGAGACAAATACAAATTCCGGCAAAATATTGACGGATCAAAGGAGACTTCATCTCCCATGATAACCAAAGCATTAGAAAGAGGACCTGTTTGAATGTTAGGCTTCTTGCCCCCTGGAGGGACAGGAAGTTGATTAGCATCAATCAGGTCTTGGATCGCATCCTTCAACCTTCAGTATTATGACCCTTCCCTTGATGAAACTTGCGATGAGCATTGGGGTCATAGCTAGCGGTTCTATTCTCTGGTCGAGGTTCTGGAAACGGTCTAGTTGGCATAATCAGTCCTTGACTATGCAAGCGGTCAAAAGCAGCATCATAAGCCATTCCCGAAGGCATGTAAACCCTCCTTTTCCTTTGGAATCTTTGAGAAGGAGCATTAAGGGCCAGCACATCATTGATATTGATATTGTTGGTAGCATTATTGGGCTTGGAAGACGAAGAAGAAGGAGTGTCGTTCTTCTTGTTTTTCCAAGTCTTGTTGTTATTATTGTTGCTACCAGCAGTCTTCATCAGTTCATCTTCGATATTGATTCCAATATCGTATACAACTTCAAAGGTACTCAAAAGCAGAAACTTCAGGTGTTTCTTGTACTTATGAGTCAGGTTGGCAATAAACAAGCGAACCATTTCCTTCTCCTTGGGAGGATCCACCAAGAGCGCAGCTGTTTCTCTCCACCTGCTTAGGTAAGTGGTGAAGCCTTCATTCTCTTTCTGTTTGAGAATAGAGAGTTCACGTTCAGAAGTCTTGGCCTAGATGTTACACTTGTACCGATTCATAAAGCTTTCAGTAACATCTTCCCAGGTCACGACATGCTTGGATTCCAGAGAATAGAACCACTGTTGACAGGCATGTTCTAAGGAAAGAGGGAACACAGTAGGGAAGAGTGTCACATCTACTCCCTTAAGAGCCATGGCTGCAGAAAAGGCCTTCAAATGGAAAAGCGGATTATCAGTAGGCTTGAACTTGGGAATGTCAGCAGTGGAAAATTTCTCAGGAAGCTTGTCCCTTATGGACGAAGAGGTGACAGGTTGCTCCACATAAGTGAATTCTTCATAAATCTTACTCATCTGTTCCTTAATCTTGTCCATTGCAGTGGCAGAGACATTGTTCTGATTGTCTTGCTTTACCGTGTTGAATCTAGTGGTGAGTGTTTGCATCATGTTAGACAACATCTCAATTGTCTTGTTGATGTTCTCGATATCTTCCTTAGTAGCCATTGGTTGAAAGTAGACTGGAGATGGATCTTGTGGAGATGATTGTGGTGGTTTCCTTGTACGCCTCTTTGGTATAAGAGGTTTTTGAGGTATTGACTTGAACCTTAACAATCTACCTCTGCTTCTTGACCAAGTGTTGTGACACCGAAACAAACACACCTTTAATGACCAAAATTAACCTTTCGGAAAAAATAAAAAAATTTAATTTTGAAATTCTATTTATTTATTTTTGTTAAAAAAAAGGAAAAAATGTAATATATGGGAGGATACCATCCGACTTACTCCGAAGTGCGCCTACGTAAAAGCATGTGTGAATATGCTTGGCACTCATAGGAAGTGGGAATTGACATATACGATTAGGGACAAGGGAAGTAGGGAGCCGCCAACAAGTTTTTAAGGAACTTGTAAACCGTTCACGGATCATAAAAGGCAACCACGATAGGCAACAACGATTGACCCGTGAAGGTTACACCCCATTCATAATCCATGAGATTACTAACTCCATATGGTTCAGAACCACGAAAAGAAGAACGGGGATAATGGTACGAAGTGAGTCATGGAATCACATTCGCCCGTATTGGCCTCTACTCGGTTCTTATAGTGAAAATTGATTCATGCGATCTCAAAGGCATACAAACAAAATATTCAATTTGCTCCAAACTATTATTAGGCTAAATTGGTTGAATATTAATGCAACATATAATTCTATAATATCGTGATCACTTGATTAAATAACAAGATTAAAAAGGAACCTAAACCGGTTGTCCAAATTATTTTATTAGGCGTGATTTTCAATTACTTATTCCCTTTAACATGCAATATGGTGATCACAATAACAATAATAGAATTAACATTAATACTGGAAGCAATTTAACAATGATTCCAACAATATAAAATCGTTAGAAAAATAATAGAAATAAAAGGAACATAATTCTTACTTTGAATCTGTTTGCTTGCAACTATAAAATAATAAACAAGTTAGTAACTTCAAGGAAATAATAATAAAAACAATAATTAAATTAAATTAAATTAAATAAAGCAGAGTTGATTTGGGGCAAAACCCTCAAATAGTTCTACCTTTCACGCCTTGGCTTAAGGACAGAACCACGAGTAAAGTATGGACTCCTTGGAGTGCTTGAAGAAGGAATTTTGAAAGAAGAAGGGTAGGCTAGTGTTTAGGCTAGAGCATAGAAGAGAGAAAAATGGAGAATTAATTGATGCCCCGTACATCAGAAATGAGGGGGTATTTATAGAAAAAATGTGCTGGGGGAACACACGAAACCCTTAAAAGATAAAACCCCTAAAAAAGTATACCGCAACACAGCAAAGTGTACCGTGACACGGGAAATCCCACCATCAGACGGGAAACATCTGTGTGACGCGGGAAATATTTAGTAAAACGGAGAGAAAACGCGTTAAGAGTTTATGCGGAAAGGACACGGAAACCCCCGTGTCACAGCAGGTGCCCCGTGTCACGGGGATCCCCACCGTCAAACGGGACAGTTTCCCGAGACACGATGGACTGTTGCCGTGTCGCGAGAGTTTTTATTCCGTTTTTCCGTCTAAATTCATTTTTAACCCTAATTTTGTTCAGCATTTTAGGTGTCGATTGATAATTTTAGGCCATTTATGATTTATTATTATTTGGGCTAAAAAAATGAAAAGAAATAAATATAATAAATACAAGGTTTGGGCCAAAATAAATAATAAAACAAATGAAATAAAAAGGGTTTGGGCTGAAATTAAAAACTGTGCTTTGACTAAACATCAAGACTGATCCATGGATTAATTAAATACGATTTTTTAAGCACTCTCGGGATTAAATATTGAACCCGACCAATAGTTACAGTGAAAGGTTGTTCATCATCGTGTTTGGTTTTGGGGAGACATTTTTAGGTGTCTACAGATATCTACGAATCCTAAAATGCAGAGAAGTATGAGTCTTAGAACATCAAGTTTAAGTAGACAAAATTCAACTATAATAAGGATGAAAAAACAAGTCAATGAAAAACACGAAGAAGATGACGAAGAAATATTAGCTTTAATAGAAAAGTTAAATGAAAAATATGAAGCTAAGAAAGCCTTAAAGCAACCAGCAAGACATAGTATAGATATTGGTTTGTGTTCTAACTTAGAAGTGCATGAGGATCTAAATAATTCTATTATTGATAAAAGAAAGATAATTATATATAAAACCAAAACTGTAAGTGAACTATATATGAAGATGAAGTAAATATGCAAATGGAAGCCTATAATGAAATATCCAGTACTAATCCTAATAGCATTTATATTCCAATTGATATATGCATTAAAGACTATAATAAATACAAATTATGTGCCTTTATTGATAGTGGTTGTTATACATGTTTTGGAAGTCATTGTTTCCAGAATTCTTGTGGAAAAAGGCTAAAAATCCTATGCAAGTTAGAATTGCTAATAATAGTGTCATGATGCATACGGAAATAATTGAAGAATTACCAATAGAAATCGGAGGAGTTCAATGTGTTATTCCTATTATATGGACTACTGATCAACCTAGTCATGATATGATAATAGGAAATAACTTTCAAAGGTTATACGCTCCATGCACTCAAACCACTGATCAAATAATCTTTACTATTAACGGTCATTTTGTTCCTATACAAAAAATAACAAAGGCTTATACCCATCAGATTATGGAATTTGCGTGAAGCTAGCGTGGTGATAGGTTACACCTAAACAACGAGAGGTTGCACTTAGAATTTTTGAGTGTGATTTATCATTAATAGATCAGATAAATAAGCAGCAATAAAAATTATGTGAAAAACTATATTCAACAAATCCATTAGAACATTGGGAAAAGGAAAAGGCCTTTGATAAGATAACTCTAACAAATCCTAATAAAATTATTAGAGTAAGACAAATGGTTTATATCTACCAAGATATATTGGAATTTGATGAACAAATAAAAGAAAAGCTGAACAAAAAGTTGATTAGGAATAGCAAAAGTCCTCATAATAGTCCAGCATTCATGGTAAGAAATCATGCAGAAGAAAAAAAAAAGGTAAAGCTAGAATGGTCATTAATTATAAACAGCTAAATGACAATATTGTTTTTGATGGATATTACATTCCTAATAAAACTGTGTTATTAAATAGAATACAAGGAGCCACATGGTTTTCTAATATGGATGTAAGAGTGGCTACTAACAAATTAAGATGGAAGAAGAAAGCATTCCATTAACTACATTTAATGCCCCTTAAGGGAATTATGAATGGTTAGTAATGCCTTTTGGATTAAAAAATGCTCTTCAGATATTTCAAAGAAGAATGGATAATATTTTTAGAGAACTTAATCATTGTTGTTTAGAATACATAGATGATATTTTTATATTCTCAAAATATTTAGAACTGTTGGGGTTTGGTGAATCTGACTCACCGCGGAAACAAACCCAAAAACAAGACCGCACTCGCAATAAATAAAACCATAAACATAATTAAATTAATCACAAGATTAAGATAAATGATTACCTTTGGAGCGTGCTTTGCTGACCGGAAGGGGCTCTTACTTTGAAAGCAAGCCTCAAAATTACGACGGCCTCCAACGATAGCCCACCCACAACTCGGCCACTGAAAATGATCCAATGCTTTGGGGTTAGCAAGGGCCGACCAAAACCCGAGTAATTAATGAGTTGAAAGGTTTTCACAATGGTGATGCCTTTTTCATCTCTTACTCAAGTGCTTTTCTCAATACCCCAACTTGGGTATTTATAGGGAAATGCATGAGTGTGAAAAGCTCTCCCATCAATGTGGGAGAATTTTATTTTCCCATTTATTTTAAATCTAAAATAAAATTAATAATCAAACTAGTAATAAATCAACAAGTGGCAAGCATACAAGGAGGAGTAGGTGAGGACCACTTGGAGGAGGGGGGGGGGGGGGACCTAACTTGCCCCCCCACTCATGCTCCCATAATTGGCCACCTCCCTTTCTTCTCCTTCATTTGAGTTGCGCCACATGGCAGCTCACTTGGGCACCCATGGTTGCCTTGTGGGCTTCCATGGGGTGGTTGTGAGGCTTTGGCCCACCTCACTTGTGCCCAAAAGTGTGGGCTGCTAGCTGCCACAGTTTAGCAAGCCACACACCAAGTGTGCGGGCTGCTAGCTGCCACATATTAGCATTGCCACACACACTTGGTGCGGGTTGCTAGCTTTTTGCCGCGCCCCTACTAGCACTCGTTTTTACCGATGCTAGGGGTATTTTGGTCATTGTTGATTTATTATTATATTTTCACATCTCGTCTTTTACTATTTTCGACTCGACTTTCGACGCTCGGTTTCGACGCTCCAAGCTCGAATTTTCGACGTCTAAATATTAATTACTCAGTCGACTTATTAATTAATTTCTAATTAATTCGTCGCTTCGGTTTGTTAGTTGCTTGGGTGTGACCCGAAGGGGTCAGTCAAAATTAAGCTGTAATATTAATTATGCATTAATATTACTGATCGGAAGCGGCCTTCACCCAAGAATTCCGATTACTTGACCTTACTGAATATATTAGCTTTCTAATATTTCTGAACCCAATAACGGAATAGTACACTTGTTCGAAGGACACCATTTCTTTCAAGAACAACATATGAATGATCTTAAAGTTGTAACTAAAAAATGTGCTGAGTATGGTATAATCCTTGGAAAAGATAAATGCGTTTATGCTAAATAAGAAATTGAGTTTCTAGGATTAGAGATTAAAGCAAGACAAATATAATTGCAAAAACATATTCTATAAAAGATTGAAAAATTCCTAGATAAAATTGAAGGTAGAAAAAACCTAGAAAGATTTCTAGGATGTTTAACTTATGTTTTTTATTTCATAGAAAATCTTGTTCTGTTAAGAAAACCATTACAAAGAAAACTCAAGAAAGAAATAACTTGGAACTAGAAGGAAAGTGCTTCCAAAAGTGTAAATATCTTCTTGTACTAACACTACCTACTAGTGAAGATGATTTAATCCTTGAAACATATGCTAGTAATGAGCATTGGACACTACTAAAAATGAAGTTTTTTTAGATCGTCAGAAACGGTCGCATAAAATAGGGAAAACGGCCGCTAAAATTATTTGTGACCGTCAACGGTCGCAACAAGGTGGTCGTAATTTTCATGGTCGCCAAATAAAAATTTACGACCGGTTAACAGTCGCAGATTTTTTCGCGGCCGTTTTCCTTATTTTCAATGACCGGTTGAAAAACGGCCGCAATTTTTATTCATTGCGACAGTGTAGGCGTCGTTTGAAGTGCGCCTACGTAAAAAGCATGTTGTGAATATGCTTGGCACTCTTAGGAAGTGGGAATTGACATTACGATTAGGAACAAATAAAGTAGGGAGCCGCCAACAAGTTTTTTAAGGAACTTGTAAACCGTTCATGGATCATAAAAAGGCAATCACGATAAAGGGACAACGAAGGCAACAACGATTGACCCGTGAAGGTTACACCCCATTCATAATCCATGAGATTACTAACTCCATATGGTTGGGAACCACAAAGGAGGATCAGGGATGATGGTACGAAGTGAGTCATGGAGTCACATTCCCCCGTATTGGCCTCTACTCGATTCTTATATGGAAAAGCATTCATGTGATCTCAAAGGCATACAAACAATAATTCAATTCGCTCCATAACTCTAAAATATTTGTGATCACTTGAATTAAACAACAAGATTAAAAAGGAACCTAAACCGGTTGTCCAAATTATCTTATTAAGCGTGATTTTCAATTACATATTCCCTTTAAACATGCAATATGGTGATCAAAATAGAATAAAATTAATATTAAAACCAAATTAATCACAATTCCAACAACATAACATCGTTAGAAAAATAATAAAAATAAAAGGGGCATGATCCTTACTTTGGTTCTGTTTGCTTGCAACTACAAAATAATAAACGAGTTAGTAACTTCAAGGAAATAATAAAACAATAACTAAATTAAATTAAATAAAATAAGGTTGATTTTGGGGCCAAACCCTCAAACGATTCTACCTTTCACGCCTTGGCTTAAGGACAGAACCTCGAGTAAAATATGGACTCCTTTGAGTGCTTGAAGAAGGAATTTTGAAGTGAAAAGGGTAGGCTAGTGTTTAGGTTAATAGCATAGAGGAGAGAAAATAAGAATAATAAAATTCTGGTTGCCCTATACATCAGAAATGAGGGGGTATTTATAGAGAAAATGTGCTGAGGGAGCACACGGAACCCTAAAATGATAAAAACCCTAAAAAAGTATCCCGTGACAGGGTCAGACTGTACCGTGACACGGTCAGACTGTACCGTGACACGGTTAGACAGTACCGTCAGACGGTACACTTTCCCGTGACACGGTCAGTTTTGGAGTGACGCGGGAAATTTTTCTGAAAACGGAATGAAAAACGCGTTAAGGGTTTACACGGAAAGGACACGGAACATCCTGTGTCACGAAAGACCTCCCGTGTCACGGGAAGTCCCACCGTCAGACGGACAAGGTTCCCGTGACACGCTCAGGCTGTACCGTGACACGGTCAGTTCCGGTCCATTTTTCTGTCTAAATTCATTTTTAACCCTAATTTCTTTCGGCTTTTTAAGTGCCGATTGATAATTTCGGGCTTTTTTTCTGACTTTTATTATTCGGGCTAAAATAAGAAAATAATATAATAAAAATAAATAAAATGTTTGGGCCAAAAATAAATAATAAAATAATAAAATAAAAAGGTTTGGGCTTAAAATTAATTAATAAGCTTGGGCTATAATTAAAACTATGCTTTTACCAAACATCAAGACAAATCCATGGACCTTTCAAAAGTATGAATTTAATAAAATACGATTTTTTAATCACTCTCGGGATTAAATAATAAACCCGACCAATAGTGGCGGTGAAAGGTTATTTATCATCGGGTTTTGTTTTGGGGAGACATTTTTAGGTGTCTACAAAAGCCCCCATTTGACTGAGTTTATAGAAACGTCAGTTTCGAAAACGATAGTTAAAGTAGTCGATAGGGACGGAGAATGATTTAAGACGTTCTGCGATCCTAAATCACTCTGTATACGCCGATACCTGCAGAAAAATGTTAGTTTTACAGATAAAAGAGTAAAGGGATAGAATACTTTTCTGACACCAGTGTGTCGGTGACAAACGAATTTGGCAGCTTCCTAAGCTTGAAGGAATCCACCGAGTGACATTTGTTGAAACACTTCCCATGCTTGAGGAAAGCCGATTGAAGAGTTTGGTACCTTTCTAAGCCTGAAGAAAGCTACCGAATAATACTTTCCATGCCCGAGGAAAGTCGACGAACGAATTTGGTATCATTCTATGCTTGAAGAAATCCACCGCTAATGCCTTCCATACTTGAGGAAAGCCAACAAAGGAATTTTGTGGTTTTCTATACTTGAAGAAAAATCCACAAATAACGCTTTCCAAGTCTGAGGAAAGCCGACTTGGCGGTTTTCTATACTTGAAGAAAAATCCACCGATAACGCTTTCCAAACCTGAGGTAAGCCGACTTGGCGGTTTTCTATACTTGAAGAAAAATCCACCGATAACGCTTTCCAAGCCTGAGGAAAGCCGACGATTGCTGAAAATTGATAAGTGTATAGTGGTTCAATTATCCCCGAACGTGGGCCACAGATAATTCACAATTCTTAAGTTGATTGTCCGACCATATTAAATGATTAAAATGCCGAAAAATAGGCTTTGACGCTTGTCAGGGGTAAAATGGTAATTTTAGCCCCCCTTAAATATCAGTTGAGATTTTCCGCATAACTGTAGCGAAAAATAATCGCCCAATAAGCTCGGAAAGTCAGCCAAACTAGTCAAAAAGCTAAGAATATTCCCCGACCAAGCTTAGTTTTGCCGCGCTACGTCATCAGGTTCCCGTGACACGGTCAGGGGTTCCCGTCAGACGGGACAAGTATCCCGTGTCACGGGACCCCTATTTTTTTTCTTTTTCTTTTTTTTTTTCTTTTCGCTGTTTGAATCAGTCAAAGCAACGACCACTTTTGCTCTTTTTTTGTCCTTTTCTATCTTTAAATCTGCGTGCTTGTTTTCACCATTTCACCATTTTACACTTCTTCTTCACACTTGCTTTCACACTTCACCATTTTTGCTCCTTTCTTACCAAAAACTGTCGCGCCACGCCTGAGGTTAACCGCCGGCCGTCGAAGCTCGCCGTGACACGGTAACGGCGACCGTGACACGGCTAGTCTGATTTTTTTCTTCTCCCTTTTTTTTTTTTTGCTGCGGTTTTTTGGCTACTGTACTGCGCTGCTGCTGTTTTCGTTGCTGCTTTTGTTTCTGTCCCAGAGCTTCTGCCCAGATTGTCAGAGCTCCGTCAGGCTCGAAGGTCGCCGTGACACGGTTAGTCTTGACCATGACACGGTTAGTCTTGCCCGTGTCGCGGCAGCTGCGCTGGTGGCCGGAACACATTTTCGAGTTTTGGAGTTCGAATTTCACAAATTTTGTTGTAATTTCTCGATCTTCTCCTCATTTTCGACCCTTTACAAACATTCATGTAAGCTCCCTTTGATTTTTGCTTTGAATTTGCTTCACATTAACAATTTCATGACAAACCCTAAAAAATCAATTTGGGGGTTTTTGATTTTGAAGCTTTATGTTGAAATTCTTGCCATGATTTTACTTGTATATGTGTACATGTGTGTTTGTGAGAAATTTGAGACAAAAATTGCATGATTTGATGGAGAATTGAGCAAATCGCCATTTTTGGGTGCTACTTTGTGAAATAATGTTCATGTTTTGAAATGGTGAAAAAATGGTGGTGAATCTTGTGAAATGATGTGTTGATTCATATTTTGCATATGTACTATATTGTCATGGAGAACATAGTATCATGCGGCTAGGAGAACTGTAGTATTAGTTTGTCATGGAGAAACTAAATACCATAATTTTGCCAATTTTTAGCCTTGAGGTAAAAATTTAGCATATAATTCAATAAACAACTAAATAACTTAGAAAATGATGCCAAGTATTTAGATTTTTATTTTTTTATAAATATGCAATATAAAATGTTTAGGAAATGATGCCAAACACTTAGATTTTAATAAAATTTAGCATATAATTCAATAAACAACTAAATAGCTTAGGAAATGATGCTATGTATTTAGATATTTAAAGTGTGCAACTTAAAAATGTTTAGGAAATGATGCTAAACATTTAGATTTTTATAATAGCATGCCTAGACGACGAGATTGCGACCTTTCTACCCGCGGCCGGCGTCGGGCTTTTCGGGAGGACACTCCCACTGTCCCTGTGGGCGTGGACGACGACGTCTTGGAGTCCGAGCCTCGAACTTCTACGAGTAGGGGTAGGTGGGTTCCACCTCCGTGGACCCCAGACCAGTTGGTTTTCTGCCGTGAAAACCACGTCTCTCACCGCGCACTCTCCGGCATAGTCGATGGCACACTCCGCCAGCATGGTTCCGGGGCTGGTGATTTGATCCCTCGACTTTACCAGGTCATTACGGGGGATCCTGCTACGAGCTCCCTATGGGAGTCGTCTGGTTTGGTCGATTTTTACGCGGCGGTTGTAGGGTTTCGCAGCCCCCGGGGTTGCGGCGCGACAGTCGTTCGCGCATTGTTGGAGTATTTCTGGGATACTACCAACACGTTTCACTTTGCTTTGGGGGAGATGACGGTGACCCCCTGGACTTCAGCATGATCAGCGGGCTGCGCTTTACTGACCGGGCAGTAGGCCAGATGTCTGATCTATCTTGGACATCGACTGAGGTAGCTAATTTGTTGGGTCCGGTCGTTCAGCACATTAGGACCCGACCGGTGTCTCGAGGTGGTCCTAGGAGTGGACGAACGGAGTCGGCTTCTGTTCTTGCTCGCGGCTTTGATATGGAGGATACGACGGCCGAGCAGCGGGTGCGGATCTTCATCTTGATCCTGATCTCTATGACCCTCTCTCCCGACAAGAGTTCACGCGTGCTCCTCTGCTACCTCCCCTCTTTGGCCAGGATTCCCGAGATAGGATCCTACAGCTGGGCCAGTCTTGAGTACGCGGATCTTCTTCTATCTCTACGTCATGGCTGCCGTCAGCTGAATGACGAGTCCCCTATCACCGTTTATGGCATGTGGAGAGTTGTAGAGGTGATGATCTTTTCCCTTCTTGTTTCATTTCAGCTTGTTCGATTCGTGTGCTGAATGTTATTTTTGTTGCAGCTATGGTTACGAGTACTTCCCAGGCTTGAATCCTCGCCGGCGTCAGGGAGTGGTCCATGACTTCCCCGTCGGAGCCAGCTGGCGTGACCGAGGAGAGTCACGGGTGGAGTTTGTTCCGGCGCTTCGTGGGCTACTACGCCGAGGCACCTCTTCCATTGGCGTAAGGATTAGCTTTGTTGCGTTTTTTTCCTTCTGATGTTGTTTCTGTTGTTTCACGCCTAACTTTTTATGGTTTCCAGGTTCCCATCGATGTCTAGTATCGTCCTTGGGCCGGGATGACTGACCTACCCGAGGCCCTACGTCTTTCAGTGTACCGTACCATTTTGGTAGGTACTGGGCGCTTCGTCTGGTATTTGGGGGAGCGAATAACTTGATTATTCGATCATATTTTCAGACGACCATCCACCCTGTGGGGAGGATTCAGATTCCTCCTCAGTCTGTCCGCTACCCTGGGCCGATCGGTATCACGGAGGACCATATTACTGACGCGCCGTAGGGTTATAGACAGGCGCAGGAGTCAGTGCCCGAGGTTTTTGAGCCGGTAAGTTTTCTTTGACGCATTATCCACTCTTTTAATGCTGCTTATTACTGATTTTTCTTTGTTTTATCTTCAGCCTAACCGCCCGGAGGTGATGGGAATTATGAAGCTGGTGGACGCGATGAAGTATTGCATCATCAAGCTTCGGCGTGGTGCGAGTTGTCGGAGCTCTAGCGACGTTCTTGAGGTATCACTTATTTTTTCATTTCTGCCATTTGTTTTATTTTGCATCATTGACACCTTTTAATTTTGTGTTTTTCAGGAGCGACGGAGGTCTGGTTCGCGCTCGAGGCCCAGAGGCTCGGACGAGGAGGAGCTTGGTCTTGGTAGACGATCTCCTGAGGCTCACCGGCGTTCTCAGCGAGAGCCTCAGACTACTCAGCCATTCCAGGAGGCTCAGTGGCAGCAGGGTCAGTCTTCTCAGCGACCGTCATTTTCACAGCCTCCAGTTCCCGAGTTTGGGTCTCCTTTGGATTCTGGTTCATTCTCGGCTCCATTATCCGGGATTCCTCCACCGCTGTCGGGCTTGTTCTCGGTTCCGATGTATGGGACGATGCCTTCGCCGACGATTCCAGTATCTTTGGGACAGTCTACTCCATTTTCCGGTTGGACGGGTCCTGCCTTGAGCTTAGCTACTGCCGGGCCTACGGGGACTAGTAGGGACGCTACTCCCCGTACTCGGATGGTCGAGGGACTCTTCGGTTCGCCGTTCCCATACACACAGGAAGGTCCACATGCACAGGGTCAAGATGAGACTGATTCTGATTCTAGAGATTTTTGACCGAGGGTTTTTGTACATGTTATGATGACACTTGACACATTTATGTATTACGACTCTTTGTACATTATTTACAGTTTATATATCTACTATTGTGTGTGTTAGGGTGTGTTTGAGACTCTTTGTGTGTGATTGTGTACTTATTAATGACACGACGAAAAAACATAAGTGGAGTAATGGAGGGTACCGACCTTCCCCAAAAGAAAAGAAATAAAAAAAACACTCAAAATAAAATTACTTTCCCCAGAAGAAAAGAAAAGAAAAGAAATAAAATGAAATGATGAATAAATAAATATAAAAAAATATCTTCCCCAAAAGAAAAATAAAATAAAAAACAAAAGAAATAAAATCTTAAAATAAAATAAAGATAAAAATAAAAAAAGGTGAGAATTTTATTAGAAATAAAACTCTCAGAAAAGACTGAAAAATAAACGTTAAAGATAAGAAAATACAAAAAATCCGGATAGATACGGAAAAGATGAAAAAATATAGCGCGCAAAGTGCCGTGTCACGGCACTGTTCACCGTGTCACAGCAAAGATTCCCGTGACACGGTGGAATTTCCCGTGTCACGGGACGCGTATTATTCCGCGGTTTGTTTTACGCGTGTGAAAATATAAATTCTCGAGCGCTTTTGCTATAAAATAAGACCAGATTATTCATGATATGCATAATTACAAAACACAAAATAATTTAGAATTTCATATTTCAATAATTATGTCTCAGAATTTTGATAATACGTTGCGCGACTGGTCTTATTCTTTGACCAATGCTGAAAAAGGGAGTTAGAATTATTTCATGTCAGGGGTTTGCTAGCCCTGCGACATGTAGCTATTGAACATGATTTTCTTAGAGCAGCATTAGATTATTGGAGTCCAGAAACACACTGTTTCAAATTTGATTATGATGAAATCTGTCCTTTGCCGGACGAATTTGATGCAATCTTTGGATTTCCTGCTAGAAATCTTATTGCCATGCCTACCTTACGTGAATATTATTACTAAGACTTTGAACGCCATCTGAATCTAACAGATCCAGATTTAAATAGAATTGTTTGTGGTAATGAAGTAGACTTAGAAAAACTTGCTAATTTATATTTTAATCGCCCTATCTCTGAGTCTTATCATGTGTATCGTAGAAGAGCATATACTTTTTGCATGTTTAGCAAGCTACTATTTTCAAACGGTAGGGTAGGACATGCGTGTCTAGCGTCTGTACTTGAGCATGTAGAATCCGGAAGATCTCCTATGCCAACGTGCCTTGGAGAAACATTTTGTGGCCTTGACGAGGCAAAAGCTGACCGGAAAGCCATCAGGAAGGGCTCTCTGGTACTATTACAGGTAAAAATACGCTCCAAATAGCCCCCGTGACACAAAATAGTCGTCGTGTCACGGTTGGGGTCTGCCGTGACACGGTTAAAACTGCCGTGTCACGGGAATCTGCAGTTTTTTTTTTTCGATTTTGACTAATTTTCTTTTTTTTTCTCATTTTTTTTTGCAGATTTGGTTGATGGAGCGTTTGGAATTATTTGAAGCCCCTGACGATATTGAAAAATATGGCCCCAACGACTTAGTCCGTAGGAAGAAGAATTACTCTGCGAATATGTCGTATGAAGATTGGAAAAATTTCTTTGCAAAGAGGGAATTTTCCATTCATTGGGTGGTGCCTTGGTGGAAACTTACTAGGATGGTTGGCACGAATAAAATTCCATATTGTCGCGTTCCTAGTATCTCCAAATTGACCTTTTACTGTCCCACTCGACTGATGCGGCAGTATGGACTTGAACAAGTAATTCCACGCTATAACGATGGTCCTCGTGAAGTATCGTTGCATGAAAGTAACGTTCACAAGTACGAGGCTTCTTGGATTGGAAGACCTTTGTGGACCGTTTCTGCAAGTGACCAAGCTCCTCCTCCCTTATCTAGTGCATACAAGGCATGGTTGAACCCTAGAAGCAGGAGGGAACGATTCGGATCACGCAAGTCTGATGTAAAGAGTCGTCTTGGAGATAAGAAAGCTCCTCTTAAAGATCGCCTAGGTCCGAGAACACAAGAAATTGAGTTTAAGACTCCTAAGATGCCAAGAAAGAAGACCTATGTGAAAGGAAAGGGTAAAGAAAAGATGGTGTATAGGGAGAAGCAACCGAAAAAGTTCAAGAAAGGTGAAAGGGGTGAAAGTTCGACTAGGGGTGTGACTGTTCGGGCTACAAAAGACACACTAATGGTGAAGGCCGACCTAATTGAGCAAGAGAAGGATGTTCCTAAAGAGAAGAGAGATTATATCAATAGTGCTTTGCAGTTTATTATTTATAATTTTTATTTAAAATAAGGCTTATGATGCCAATACTTGTAGTCGCATTTTAATAATAGCACATTTATTTCAGCCTTTAAAATAAAAATTACAATGACTTTTATTAATTATCCGAGTCAAGGAGTCGCACGCAATGGAAGAACGAAAAAAAAAACTCGAACAATAAATTCGCAACGAATGCGCCAATAAATAAAACGGGAAACTGAAAATCTGTCGTGTTTGAGGGTCCCGTGACACGGTTCAAATTCCCGCGTCATGGAAAATTTTTTTTTTTTTTTTTTTACAGACGGGGGTGACGTGGCACGGAACAATTCTCCCGTCAGACGGGAAGAAATCCCGTGTCACGGGAGTCACAATGTCCTTTTTGCCGTTCAGGGGTTGCCGTGACACGGGAATTTCTCCCGTTAGACGGGAAGAAATCCCGTGTCGCGGCATTTCCCCCCCCCTTTTTTTTTTTGCCGTGACACAATGCTGAACCGACGCGCATATTAGATCAATAGAGGGAGGATTTTTTTTTATTTTAAAGTGGTCGGGCCCCCTTGAGGGGTTGCCTACGTATCCTAAAAAAGGAACCAGGCCAGACGTAGCTCTATTGGGTCATGAACCCATGCGACTAGGCGTAGAATTTATTGAGTTGATCCAAGTTAGTTAAATTATGGAAGCCGTTACCGTCCATGTCTACTAATTGTGCCGCTCCGCCAGACAGGATGGCTTTAACAATGTACGGGCCTGACCAGTTCGGTCTAAATTTTCCTCTTGGATCTAACACATTTTTACGAAGTGCCTTAAGCACTAGGTCACCCTCTCTGATATTCCTGGTCTTGACTTTTTTTATTAAAATGTCGTGCCATACGCTGTTGGTAGGTTTGGACATGATGCAAAGCTGCCAAGCGTTTTTCATCAAGCAGGACCAGTTCGTCGTATCTTGCTCTAATCCAGTCGACTTCATCTAGTTGGCTTTCCAATGCGATTTGGAGAGAAGGTATCTCGAGCTCGATTGGTTGTACAGCTTCGACTCCATAGACTAAAGAGAAAGGGGTAGCCCCTGTTGACGTACGAACAGAGGTTCGATAACCCCAAAGGGCGAAATGTAGCTTACTTGGCCAATCCTTATAATTTTCTGTCATCTTTTCGATGATGGTCTTCACATTTTTGTTGGCCGATTCGACTGCTCCGTTCGTTTGTGGTCTGTAAGGTGATGATCGATGATGTTTGATATGATATTTCTGCAACAATTCCGCGCATTCGGCTTGGAAATGTGTTCCATTGTCATTGATCATCTCATGTGGTACCCTATAGCGGCATATAATATTTTTCTTAATGAATTGAGCTACATGTTTTGCCGTCAGCTTGGCATATGAGGCTGCCTCGACCCATTTGGTGAAGTAGTCGATTGCTACGAGAATGAATTCATGCCCCCCTTGGCCTGGTGGTGTGATTTTTCCAATGATGTCAATGCCCCAAGTGGAGAAAGGCCATGGAGAAGTATATGTGTAGAGAAGCGAAGGTGGAACATGCTGTAAGTTTGCGTAGATTTGACACTTCATACATTTCTTGACGTACTCGTGACAATATCGCTCCATTGTAGTCCAATAGTAACCTTGTCGTTGAATCTTTTGGACTAACATCTTTGCATTCATGTGAGTTCCACATACACCAGCATGAAGGTTTTCCATGGTTTTATGTGCTTCTTTCTTGGGTATACATAAGAGATTCCTTCCCGTTGCGGTTCTCTTGTGGAGTTCTCCCCTGATGAGCACATACTGTGAGGCCAGGAGCCTCAAAGCATGGCGTACCCTTTTGTCAGTATTAGGAGGATATGCTGCTCTTGTCTCATAATTAAGGATGTTTGTATACCATGGTTCTTCATCTTCTTCCTGTGATTTTTGTTCATCATCGAGTGCATGAACATAAGCTGGTTCATATCTCCTCTCTATGGTCAGTGGCATTCTGATCGTGTCAGCTGGAATTCGCACCATTGACGCTAACTTAGCTAGTGCGTCGGCGAACTGGTTTTCTTCTCTTGGCAAATACGTATATTCCACTTCATCTAGTTGCTCCGTGAGAGTTTCCAGATGAGCTTGATACGTAGCGAGACTTTCACTCCTCACTTTCCATCTCTTAGAGATTTGGTTAATGATTAGTGAAGAGTCACCGTAGATTCTGAGTTTCTTGATTCCCAAGGCGACAACTGTTTCTAATCCCAAAATGCATGCTTCATATTCTGCGGCATTGTTGGTGACATCAAAGTCGAGCTTCATGGAAATTGGGATGTGTTCTTCATTGGGCGATACGAGCAAGACTCCCACACCACATCCTTTTTGGTTTGAAGCTCCATCGAAATTGAGCGTCCAACTATCGTCTTCGGTCATGAGTAAATCTTCGTCAGGGAAATCGTACTCATCTTATTCTTTTTCAGCTTCTTCTAACGGGAAGTCTGCTAAGAAGTCAGAAACTGCGGAACCTTTGATGGCTTTTTGTGGCACAAATCTCAAGTCAAATTGAGCCAGATTGACTATCCACCTTGATAATCTGCCGTTGAGTGTTGCTTTCTCGAACAAGTATTTGAGAGGATCCATCTTAGACACGACATGCACTGTATGAGTGAGCATGTAATGTCTTAGTTTCTGTGCGGCCCATACAAGTGCGAGACACAACTTCTCGAGAGGTGTGTATCGCGTCTCATATCCTTGGAGTTTCTTGCTCAGGTAATAAATTGCATTCTCCTTGCTTTTGATCTCTTGTGCTAGCATTTCCCCCATCGTTTCTCTTGTGACCGTAAGGTAGAGTCGAAGAGGAAAGTCAGGTATTGCTGGCGCTAGCACGGGTGGGTTTGCCAAATACTCTTTGATTTTGTCGAAAGCCTTTTGGCAGTCATCATCCCATGTGACTGGGACATTCTTCTTGAGCTTCTTGAATATAGGTTCACATATCGGTTTAAGCTTTGATATGAACCTGCTTATGTACTGCAACCTTCCAATGAAGCCTCGAATCTCCTTCTCGTTTTTGGGTGGTGGCATGGCCATGATTGCTTTTACTTTTGAAGGATCTATTTCAATTCCTCGAGAACTGATCACATATCCAAGTAATTTGCCTAGTGTGACTCCGAATGCACATTTTGCTGGATTTAATCTCATGTTGTACTTACGGAGTCTTTCAAAAAACTTGCGAAGTGCGACGATATGGCCTGGGCGATCCTTAGACTTTTCAATCATATCATCGACATAGACCTCCACTTCTTTGTGCATCATGTCATGTAAGAGTGCTGTAGCTGCTCTTTGGTAGGTGGCACTCGCGTTTTTCAACCCGAATGGCATTACCGTATAGCAATATGTACCCCACTGTGTGATGAATGTGGTTTTCTCCATGTCTTCTTCGGTCATCAATACCTGATTATATCCGGCGTAACCATCCATGAATGACAGGAGTACATGGTTTGTTGTATTATCGACCAGAATGTCAATGTGAGGTAGAGGGAACCCATCTTTTGGGCTTGCTTTATTGAGATCCCTGTAATCAACACACATTCTGACCCTTCCATCCTTCTTTAGAACTAGAACCACATTTGCTATCCATTCCGGATACTTGGATACTCTGATGAAACCTGCGGCCAATTGCTTCCTGATTTCTTATTTGATTTTGAGAGCCACATCTGGTTTCATTCGGCGCAGCTTTTGTTTGACAGGCTTCATACCTGGAATGAGTGGTATCGTATGTTGAGCTATATCCCTGTCAATTCCTGGCATATCTTGATATGACCAAGAAAATACATCAACACATTCACTAAGCAAGTTAATTAGCTCTTTGCGTTCATCTTGACTTAGTGTTAATCCAATTTTTACTTCTTTAACAGTCGTATCATTGGAAATATTAACTATTTCTGTATCTTCAATAACTGCTGTTTTATTTTCGTGTTCTTCCATTTCTTTTATTATTTCTTTGTCATTTTTATCATTAGCAAAGCAATATTGACCAGGGCTAGGGGAATGGCACGCGTTGTAAGAAAAGGTATTCATTTCATTGAATTTATTGGCTAATACATCAAGAGAGGCAAGGTCAACTGCGACCTCACCAGAATTATTAGGACTAGGAAGAGTGGACTCAACAAGAGACTCAGGGCTGAACTCTATAGCAGAAAGAGGGTCGGCCTCAAACTCTTAGGACTCATCTACAGACTTAGACTCTGACTCAGACTCGGACCCAGACGATTCAGTCTCATCAAACCTAGGACCCTCACCAGCAGTTATTTCCACCTTCTCTCCACTCGGCGTAGTGATCCTCAATGTCTTGCGCCATCCCCTTGAAATGTTGTCAGCTTGGACGATTAACTCGGAGGGGTCGAAAACCTTGTTCGCTATGACAGCTTGAACGAGCTCGGAGTTATCATTGCAGACCGTCTTGGATTCATTTTTCTCCATTCCAAAAAGAAGATTGATTCCCAGATCATCAGAGTTCAGGCTAGCTGACTTCTCGGCTGTGGAGAGCTCTTCATCGATGAAACAATCGAGGAACACCTCGAATCCCGGTTCACGGATCCCAGTATGGACAAATGGTTCAGGGAATTCATAGCATGGGAAGTCTTCCCCTTCTTTGATGTACTGGCCATTGAGGGTGAACGGATATGGATCCATGGCCATTTCCGTCTTCGTGATTCGAGCGTTGTTGTGAGCTTTGATTTTCAATGCAGCTTGTTTGAGATCTTCTTTTGTTGGCTCGAATCCCAAGCCGAAAGTATCCTTCTTGAGCGCACCAGGATGGCCCCAAGATTTAGCCATTTTCTTCTTGAGCCCAAGGGTCATTCCAGGGAAGTGACCTTGCTTCTTCAGAATGGCGTTGATACTGGTGTTTGAATAGGGATCGAAGTCGAGATGGCACTTTTCCTCTTCTTCGATCACAAGAACATCATCTAGTGAAAACCCCTAAAGATCTTCATCTTCTTCGTCATGTTCAACATGGACGATAGGAGTATCAATAACTTGAATGCGCATAGGAGAAGCATCGATAGTTATTGGAACCCCTCCAACTATGGCTTTTACCTTCTGGTGGAGCGATGACGGAATTGCCTTTAGCTCATGAAGTCAAGGGCGTCCTAACAACAGATTGAAAGAGGCCTTAATGTCCACCACCTGAAACTTGGTGCGACGTTCAATGGCCCCAGTAGTTATATTCAATATGATAGTACCCACGACTTGACGGCGAGTATTATCGTAAGCTCGAATCCCTTGAGTGGAGGGAGTCAACTCTTCATTCTTTATACCCAACTTCCTTGCAGTACGGAGTGGGCACACATTGATTGCAGAGCCATTATCAACCAGGCTCATAGGAACATTCATCTGCCTACACACTACAGTGAGGTGTAAGGCCGTATTATGTTACTCCCCTTCCGGGGGTAGATCCTTATCAGAAAAGGAGATCAGATTGCTAGTACTCGGCAGCTCAGTAGTGAGAAAGTTGACCAATCCTTGAGGAGTCATGTCATCATCAACTCCTATCTTCACCAGAGCATTCATTACAGCCTTTCGATGCTTGTGGGAAGTGGCCAAAAGCTTCCATACATTCATCTCCACCTTGTTCTTTTGCAGCTGTTTGACTACATCGCTATTCACAGGGTCGATGGGATCAACTATCGGATTTGATTATGGTGGAGGTGGGTTAGGTTGTTGCAACCGTCCACTTCTGGTGAGAACCTTGACCTCAAGGTCCCCCCAAACATCTTCACTGGTGCCGAGAGATGAACAGGCTATGTCTTTGAGATAAACGTCTTCATCATCACTATCCCAGATCCCATTCACTTCTTCAGTGCTTGAGATAAATACAACTTCCGGCAGAGGTTTATTCACAAATTGAATGAGTATCGACGGATCAAATGAGACTTCATCTCCCATGATAGCCAGAGCATCAGAAAGAGGACCTGTTTGAATGTTAGGCTTCTTGCCCCTTGGAGGGAAAGGAAGTTGGTTAGCATCAATCAGGTCTTGGATTGCGTCTTTCAACCTCCAACACTTCTTAGTGTTACGACCCTTGCCTTGGTGATACTTGCAATAAGCGTTGGGGTCATAATTAGCGGTCCTATTCTCAGGCCGAGGTTCTGGAAACGGTCCGATTGGCATAATCAATCCCTGACCATGAAGACAGTCATAAGCAGCATCATAAGTCATTCCCAAAGGCGTATAAACCCTCCTTTGCCTTTGGAATCTTTGAGGAGGAGCATTAAGGGCCAGCACATCATTGATGTTGATATTGTTGGTAGCATTATTGGGCTTAGAAGACGAAGAAGAAGGAGTGTCGTTCTTCTTGTTTTTCCAAGTACTGTTGTTATTGTTGCTACCAACAGATTTCATCAGTTCGTCTTCGATATTGATTCCAATATCGTATACAGCATCAAAGGTACTTAAGGGCAGAAACTTCAGGTGTTTCTTGTACTTATGAGTCAGGTTGGCAATAAACAAGCGAACCATTTCCTTCTCCTTGGGAGGATCCACCAAGAGCGCAGCTGTTTCTCTCCACCTGCTTAGGTAAGTGGTGAAGCCTTCATTCTCTTTCTGTTTGAGAATAGAGAGTTCACGTTCAGAAGTCTTGGCCTAGATGTTACACTTGTACCGATTCATAAAGCTTTCAGTAACATCTTCCCAGGTCACGACATGCTTGGATTCCAGAGAATAGAACCACTGTTGACAGGCATGTTCTAAGGAAAGAGGAAACACCGTAGGGAAGAGTGTCACATCTACTCCCTTAAGAGCCATAGTTGCAGAAAAAGCCTTCAAATGGAAAAGTGGATTATCAGTAGGCTTGAACTTGGGAATATCAGCAGTGGAAAACTTCTCAGGAAGCTTCTCTCTTATGGACGAGGAGGTGATAGGCTGTTCCACATAAGTGAACTCTTCGGAAATCTTGCTCATCTGTTCCTTGATCTTGTCCATCGCAGCAGTAGTGACACTGTTTTGCTTTTCTTGCTCTACAGTGCTGATTCTAGTAGTGAGTATCTGCATCATGTCAGACAATCTTTCGATTGTCCTGTTGAGGTTCTCGATGTCTTCCTTAGTGGCCATTGGTTGAAAGTAGACTGGAGACGGATCTTGTGGAGATGACTGAGGTGGTTTCCTTGTCCGCCTCTTTGGTATAAGAGGTTGTTGGGGTATGGACTCGAACCGTAACAATCTACCCTTGCTTCTTGCCCAAGTGTTGTGACATCGAAACAAACACACCTTTAATGACCAAACTTGACCTTAACCTATCCGGATTAAAAAAATTTATTAAAAAAAAAAATTATTTTATTGAAGCTCTAAAAGAAAACATGGGAGGATACCATCCGACTTACTCAGAAAAAAAAACGACACAAAAAACGAAACTTCCCTAAAATACGGTCAAAAGTGGTGCATGACTAAAAAAAAGTGTGAGGACATAATATGTGAGTGATTAGGTGAGGTTATAGACGCGTGTTTTGACCGGATAGCTAGACACGACTCAATACTGGACACAAAAATTGAGAAAAAAGACTGACAGGACACTGTCCTGGACACCGTGTCACGTGCAGACTAGCGTGACATGGTACAGTCTACCGTCAGACGGTAGACTTTCCCGTGACACGGCAAAACCTGTCGTGACACGGTGCGCAGTTCCAGGTCAGTTTTGTAATTTTTCAAATTTTAATCGATTTTAAGTCCGTACTAATTACTATGTGAGAATAAAAACCCTCGGTCATGGGTTAAACAAAAACAGCAAACACATGAGGGTTAGCACCAAACAAACACATAGCATTTAGGCACGATGATGTAAAAAAGTTCGCAACCTAAAGTCAAGATCTATGTTCAACTATTGGTCAAGCTTTGGGTGTCAAAAGGGTAACATGTTTAAGAGTTTGGACGCGTTAGCAAGGCAGCCTCCCTTAAGGGTGTATGCCAACGGGCGGCTCCGCGAGTTCGTGATGGAATCGAACTCGACTCCATGGTTTGGGTGGATTTAATGACTCGAATGAACCCTTATTTCCATGAGCGTTTTTGGGTTGATAGAGCTTAAATCCCCCGGGGCTAAGACGCATGTAGAACACATACGTTTTTTCAGAAAAATCGAAGGAAGTCGACTGTGAGAAAAGAAAATAGGCCACCGGACTGATTTTAGGACTGCCGTGACACGGCAGAAATTCCTGTGTCACGATACAGTGTACCGTCAGATGGTACACTGTACCGTGACACGGCAGACTCTGCCGTGACACGGCAGTCAGAAAATCTGACTGGTGCCCTGTTTGCTTTTGCGCGCAACCGCGTTATCCAATTTTTCCTACGGGACAAACCTGAATGCGACGTTAAAACGTCTATGCAGATGCAAAAAAATGCCAAATTAATCACAGGAATATTTTTTCAAGAATCTTTCAAGTCTCATCCACTCATCTTAATTAAATACCGATCACTCAAATCGATAAATAATTAAGAATTCTCCCCAGTGGAGTCGCCAAATTGTAGGCGTCGTTTGAAGTGCACCTACGTAAAAAGTATGTTGTGAATATGCTTGGTACTCTTAGGAAGTGGGAATTGACATTACGATTAGGGACAAATAAAGTAGGGAGCCGCCAAAAAGTTTTTTAAGGAACTTGTAAACCGTTCACGGATCATAAAAAGGCAACCACGATAAAGGGACAACGAAGGCAACAACGATTGACCCGTGAAGGTTACACCCCATTCATAATCCATGAGATTACTAACACCATATGGTTCGGAACCACGAAAGGAGGATCGGGGATGATGGTACGAAGTGAGTCATGGAGTCACATTCGCCCGTATTGGCCTCTACTCGATTCTTATATGGAAAAACATTCCTGTGATCTCAAAGGCATACAAACAATAATTCAATTCGCTCCAAACTATTATTTAACTAAATTGGTTTAATATTAATGCACACATAATTCTAAAATATTTGTGATCACTTGAATTAAACAACAAGATTAAAAAGGAACCTAAACCGGTTGTCCAAATTATCTTATTAGGCGTGATTTTCAATTACATATTCCCTTTAAACATGCAATATGGTGATCAAAATAGAATAAAATTAATATTAAAACTAAATTAATCACAATTCCAACAACATAACATCGTTAGAAAAATAATAAAAATAAAAGGAGCATGATCCTTACTTTGGTTTTGTTTGCTTGAAACTACAAAATAATAAACGAGTTAGTAACTTCAAGGAAATAATAAAACAATAACTAAATTAAATTAAATAAAATAAGGTTGATTTTGGGGCCAAACCCTCAAACGATTCTACCTTTCACGCCTTGGCTTAAGGACAGAACCTCGAGTAAAATATGGACTCCTTTGAGTGCTTGAAGAAGGAATTTTGAAGTGAAAAGGGTAGGCTAGTGTTTAGATTAATAGCATAGAGGAGAGAAAATAAGAATAATAAAATTCTGGTTGCCCTGTACATCAGAAATGAGGGGGTATTTATAGGGAAAATGTGCTGAGGGAGCACACGGAACCCTAAAATGATAAAAACCCTAAAAAATTATCCCGTGACACGGTCAGACTGTACCGTGACACGGTTAGACAGTACCGTCAGACGGTACACTTTCCTGTGACACGGTCATTTTTGGAGTGACACGGGAAATTTTCTGAAAACGGAATGAAAAACGCGTTAAGGGTTTACACGGAAAGGACACGGAACATCCCGTTTCACGACAGACCTCCCGTGTCACGGGAAGTCCCACCGTCAGACGGACAAGGTTCCCGTGACACGGTCAGGCTGTACTGTGACACGGTTAGTTCCAGTCCATTTTTCCGTCTAATTCATTTTTAACCCTAATTTCTTTCAGCTTTTTAAGTGCCGATTTATAATTTCGGGCTCTTTTCTGACTTTTATTATTCGGGCTAAAATAAGAAAATAATAAAATAAAAATAAATAAAGTGTTTGGGCCAAAAATAAATAATAAAATAATAAAATAAAAAGGTTTGGGCTTAAAATTAATTAATAAGCTTGGGCTAAAATTAAAACTATGCTTTTACCAAACATCAAGACTAATCCATGGACCTTTCAAAAGTATGAATTTAATAAAATACGATTTTTAAGCACTCTCGGGATTAAATACTAAACCCGACCAATAGTTGCGGTGAAAGGTTATTTATCATCGGGTTTGGTTTTGAGGAGACATTTTTAGGTGTCTACAGACTGTTTTTCTGATCGGTCGCAAAAAAAATCTAACTTGTGACTGCCTTGACGGTCGCAAAAATTATTTTAAAATTTTTTTTAAAAAAATAAACTGGATGTACTACCCATCCCAGCCTATCCCATTGCTATACATCCCACCATAAACTTCTACCACAACCGGCCTCTCACCCTTAACAACCTTTACCCTCCACCAGGCCACCACCCTAAACTAACCCACAAAATCTGACAACAAAAATCCAAAACCAAAACAACAAAAATCAAACAAAACCCACATTGAACAAATATAAAAAACAAAAAGCGCACAAAATCAAACAATATGTCAACCAAATATTAAACCAATTAAAAAAGCATCAATAGAAAACAAAAAGAAACCAGAAAAAAAATTAACAAAAAATCAAATCTAGAAATAAAATATAACAAAAAAAACAGAAACCAGAAAAAAGAAATTAACCCAAATTTAAAAAACAAAAAGACCAGAAAAAAATTGTAACAAAAAATCATACCCAGAACAAAAAATTACAAAAAAAACAGAAAAAAACGAAAATCAAACCAAAATTGAAGAAAAATCAAACATAAAAAACAGGCTTGAACAAGAAAATTCAAACAAAAAACCAGACAATTCGACCAAAAAATCAAATCAAATTCGAACAAATAACTTATAAACAAGAAAACGTACCTCAAACCTCGATTTGACATTAAAGTTGACCTCGAATTTGGTTTAATAAGGCCAAATTCGACCATGAAAACTCTAGATCGAATTCCACCTTAAAAACCATTAACTTATTACACCACCACCTACGAATCGAACCAAGCAAGAGCAAAGGACCCCGAGGAAGAAGTCGACTCGCCACTACCAGAGGAAAGAGAAGGAGAAGAGGAAAGAGAAGGAAAAGAGGTGAAAATTCGGAGCTGGAGAGGAGAAAGTACGGAGCGTGAGAAGAGGAAAGAGAAGAGAGAGAAAGAGAGGAGAAGAGGAGAGGAAAATATCGGATGTTCCGATTTTAGCTAGGGTTAGGGTGCACACTTTTATACTTTTATTTTTTTTAATAAAAATAGTATCACTTTTGCGACCGCTTTTACCGGTCGCAATTAGTAGCAAATTGCGACCGTTTCTCAAACGGTCGCAATTTATTTAATTTTGAATTATTTTTCATATGTATATTATTTAAAAAAATTGTTTAAATACTTTTGCGACTGTTTTATAGAAAACGGTCGCAAATTTGCAACCGCCTTTAAAAACGGTCGCAATATTGCGAATGTCTAATAACCAGTAGCAGATTTATATTTTGCGACTGTTTTTGAGGTGGTCGTAAAAAAAAACGATCGCAATTTAACCGAATTTTAGTAGTGGGAGTGCTATGTTAAAAATCAAAGAAGGAGAAAGACTTTGCAGATACAGCAGTGGAAATTTTAATAAAGCTGAGTTAAATTATCCTACCATGAAAAAGGAAATCCTTGCAGTCATTAAAGAGATCAAGAAGTTCTTAATCTTCTTAGTCCCTAAACAGTTCTTAATAAGATCGGATTGCAAAGGCATACTTGTTTTTGTTAAAAAGAATTTGTGTAATATGCAAGCGCAAGGGAGACTCCTACATTGGCAATTATGGCTTAACCAATTCTTTTAAACTATTGAACATATACAGGGATCGAAGAATTCATTGGAAGATAGTCTGACTAGAGAATTAGCTAATGGCGAAGAAGCACATGACATCAGAAAAACCTCGTGCCCATCAACTAGAAAAGATGGAGGCAAAGAGAAAATCTCTTAGTGAAGAAACAGATAAAGCAATGGAGCGGGTTTCACCCTCCACTAGGGCCTTGATGGAGGCCATAATTGTTTCATAAAAAAAGAGATCTCAAGATGGTTTGATTAAGAGTTGTCATGTAGCAGTTTGAAGGTTCCTAATGTACGAAGTAATTGTCATCATCCTACGACTCATCCCAGATATTTAGAATATAATACTAAATAAAATAAAAGATAACGACTTTAGATTTTGGTACGATTTAGTTGTATCAAGGTAATACAAGTTGTATGATGTCTATGATATATGGGGAAGTAGAATAATGTTCAACACCATATCCAGAGTGGGTACTGTGTCAATTCATCCACATTCTCTAGAATAGAGGGCACCATATGTGTTGGAGCACTACAAAGCTTGGGATTATGGAATGGTTCATAACATTTACCATTTCCTGATAATAATACTACTTTCTTTTAGAAGCTCACAAAATTTCAGAGGTATATATTTAGTAGAATTTATGATGCAACAAGATACAAAGGAAGAGTTGAACAAGTCCAAGTGCAAAGTGAAAACATTGAAATGGTTGAAGGAAAGTTAGCTCTCCACATTTCCTGATCATGTTTGAAGATGTTCATCGCAAAGTCAAAGATCCAATTTGTATCCAGAAGAGATGAGTAAAAGATCTACGGAGGCAAGAGCTTATGGATTTTTCTATATTGCCCAGTATCTTAACCAGTTCATAACAATAAAGGAAAAACCACCGGTCATAATACATGTAGGAAATACCACAATAGTAGCACCAGAATAGTTAAGAAATATTAGAAGGAGTATTACATGGCGAATCAGTGTACGATTATCTTGAACAAGTTGAAGCTGGGAGATATTTATCCTTAGAAGGAAAAGAGCACTTATTGGAGATCTTTGTCACATGGGATGAATCTTATGCTGCCAAATGTGTGTTGGACCTCGGTATATAAGAAGACAACCAAATGTATATCCATTATGAAGATAGTAAAGACAATAAAGGTGGTCTACAAGATATGATGGAGTCTTGAGCCCACACTAGCAATAATGTATTCTACTTTCACTATTGTAGCACGTTTTAATTATTTTAAAGAATCTTTAGAAAAGCAGTGAACGATATTCACTTGTTGAATCATGGTTTTTTGTAAACCATAGAAAGTGTCGGTGACCTTTGTGAGCCTTCCCCTATATAAAGGGCATAAGGCAAAGAAGTGAAGGTAGTTAACTAGTGTATTTCTGAAAACAAGAAAATTCTCTAGAGAAAATCCTCACCTTAAGAGAATGATTGGTTCTCCATCTCTCTTTAAAGTAGAGAAAACTCTATTTCTTGTCATGTCTGTTTAGACTTTCTGTATTTAATTTTGTAAGAAATTAGTGTTGTATTTTTTTCAAATTAAATAAAAAAATTTCCTTTCAAAAGGAAATGTTATCCTCCCAAAACTTATGTCACAAATGAGTTATTTTAATGTTTAAAAGTACCATCACAAATACAATAGAGATTGTTTATTAGATACTACGATCTAAGGTAGGAAACAAATTAGATCTATGTTGTGCCTGATCTAAGGAAGACAGTGTTAGGGTTAGCTACCTTGGTAAAGCCGGAAGCTCAGAACGCCGAATGTTCCATTGTCGACTAAGTTCATGTATTGGTAAAAACTATCTAAGTAAAACATTTTACATTGCGAAGCATGGTGAGCCATTAAATATAAACACTAATTTGTTTAAGATATAAGTAGTAAAGTAATGATAACTAGTACTAATAAAAGTCATTTAAGTGATTATGAAATCGAATTATTGTAAAAATCAGTGTATTATTAAAAAATGTTATTTTAAACTATAGTATTGTAATTAATTTATCAAGTACTACTATTGATTCATTTAGTATTGTTATTTACCCTAAATAAAATAAATTAAAAAAAAAGCTTACGTCACTTGGTACTGGGTGAGCTAGGTGACCTATACGGTCCATCATTCCCCTAGCAATAACATATAGTGCCTATAAGTTTAATCTCTATTATGTAAGGGATGGAGAAGCAGAAAGTTGGTGTCCAACTTTTGAATTACCCATTATGCCTCTTAAGGAAAATTGACATTATTTTAGTATTTCAATAAAAGACATAATGCTTTGAAATGTAAAAAAAGAAAAAAAAAATCAAATACTCAATCAATCATATTAAAAAGGAAACTTATGAAATTCATACAATGCTTTAATTGGAAAATATAGATATCATATCTCTATTATACAATGGAACTAGTTTTGTGCCCCGTGCAATGCCCAAATTGTTTATTAAATTTTAAGATAAATTTTTAATCTTTGTAAAATTTAAAATATATCATTGATACAAAATTAGTTAGCAATTGATGTGATTTTGTAATGATTTGCTATTTAGTATGCATGTAATGACTAATAATAATATTGGTAAAAATGTTCGATTAAATACATTAAAAAAATTAACAAAAAAAAAATAAGTAAAAAATGTTCAAAGCCTGTTGGGTTGACCCAAGAACCTAAAACTTTTGACAAGGTTGAACATTTCTTGGCTCGTAACCTAAAGTGACCCGATCCGAGATAACTCATGACTCAACCTTGATTATTATAGGTCTACATAGTAATAAAATTATATTAATTAGATTGTGAAGTAATTATTTTTACCAATTAGTATATGTTATAACTGGATGTTTCACGTTTTGAACTACTTCCTTTGCTATAAAATAATATTATAGTAGACACCCATTTGTGTCTCCCCAAAACCAAACCCAGTGATGAGTACCTTTTACGCCGAATAATCGAATGAAGTGAAAGTGTAGAAACTCTAGTGTTGCAGATAGTTTTAATTTCTTTTCTCTTCTCTCTGTTTTTGAAAACTTATTTTTAAGAAAAACAGCCAATCCAGTTTGGTTGGTCCTTGATATGGGTCCAATAGTAGTGTAGTTGGATGGGGCTTGACAAGAGCTTTCCAACGATATATTATAAGCCCAATTCCGATGAATATTTAGGAAGTTATGACCAATTTACTAAATTGGGCCCGTTTTGAGCCTTATATGCGGCCCAATGATCTAAGCGAGGGCCTAATATAGATTTATCATTCCTAATGCAATTAGGAATGGTTTTAGCCTTCTAGATTCTTCTAAAAGGTTCTTTTCATTCCTAATTCAATTAGCATTGATAAATTGACTTTTGTTGACTTTTCAGAGTTTTAATTAAAATCAAAGAGCATTTTTTAGGGAAATACGATTTTATCCTCCTGTACGGCAATTTTTATCTGATTTTAAGAAAACGCGTGAATTTCCAGGTCAGCGCCAAACGCTAGTTGTAGCGTGGCGCCTGGCGCCAGGGTCAGCGTCTGGCGCCAATAGCCAGCGTTGGCGCCAACCTTGTTTCATGTGCGCCAGACTCTGTTTTGATAATTTTATCTTTTTGGCTGATTTTCTTTATAAATAACGTCGTAAAAACTCCGTTTTCATTCACCTACGACCAGTTTTCAATTCTCTCTCATTCTCTTCAATAATCATCAATTCTGTCTCTTTCTTTCTCTTTTCTTTTCTAAACTAGCTTTTTACAAACAAAATTCCGCATTCATTAGATCTAGAAACACCTAGCCATATTCGAAGTTTCCTTCGCCCTAGACGTGAAAGGTTTAATTTATGAGGGTTTGGTCCCAAATCTCTATTCTCATTATTTAATTTATTTGTTTGATTATTATTTTCCATGAAGTTACTAACGTGTGTATTTTGTTATTAGAAAGAGATACGAGGCATCAAAGTAAGTACTTTAATGGTTTAATTGATGTTGTGATATAGAGATAATGTTTAGATTGTTATTTTGATTCCTAGTATCATGTCTAGGGTAAATTTAATATCAAGTATGATTAAAAGTATGATGCTTCTTATGTTCTTCCTAATATTTATGATTTTTAGTATCATGTTAGGGTTAAAGATTTGATTTTTAATGTTTAGTGACATGCTAGGGTTTATTATTAATCTTGTTAGTATCACGCCTAGGATCTTGCTATGCTTTAACATGATTAATATTATTATTAATATGATTGTTATTATAATGATTATTATAATGATTATTATTATGATTATTCTTTATTCTTTATGATTTATGATTATAATTGTTATAATTATTATTATATTTATTATGATTATTATAATTATGATTATTGTTTTGATTATTATTATGTTGCTTGATATATATATTTATTTGTTATTGCTTGATCACACCTTTTATGCATGCTTAAAGGGAATTAGTACTTGTAATCACGCTTAATAAGATAATTAATAATCTTGTTTAGGTATAATTTGATTATAATTCAAGTGATCGCCAATAATAGATTTATTTGTGCATTAAAATTCAACCAACATAGATAAACAGGTTTAGAGTTAATCCTATTGATTGCATGTTAGTCAAGAAGCGCACATGAATACGATCAGAATAAAGTAGAAGCCTATTATTAGGGCAGGTTCAATCTCTTTTAGGTTGGATTTGTACCTTCATCCCCGAACCCTTATTTAGTTCAAGACCTTGTGGAGTTGACGATCTCTTGGATCGTTAAGGGGTGTAACCTTCACCCTGTGAACGGTTTACAAGTTCCTAAAACTTGTTGGCGACTCTTTTTCTCTATCTTCTTCCCTTTTGGACGCCACCGTACTTTAGTGTATGATCACAGTAGGGTTCAAGCTAGGGATTAACGCTTGAAATTGTTCCCCACAATTATGATATAAAAAAATAAATTTATATGATAAATTTTGAGAATTATAATCTAAACGTTTTTTTGAATAAAATTATAATTCAATTTGTACATCTGAAATATTGACATTTGATCGAAAATAAAACTCTAAATTAACAATTTTATCCTTAAATTCCATCAAAATTTGATTGAAAATAGAATTTTAAACTTTTTTTTATCCTATGTAGTCTATCTAAATCTATTCAATGTGGCGCGACACTTGGCAAAAAATTGAAATACCAAGTGTCTCTGTCTCGTGACCTAGCTAAAAGTTTAGCTTTATATATTATTAGTTACTAGATTAACTCTCGTGCGATGCACCGATATAATAAATTATAATTGTGTAAACTTCAATGACATACAGTAATATGTAAAATCTTTGTATTACATACGATATTATTAACATAAACAAAACTACAAAAATTAAAATAATATAAACAAAAGAAAATTCATGTCTACAATAAAATTTTGCGAACTTTGTAATTAGATGGAGTAATCACATGCATAAAAGGTTGATATTTGTTTTCCTTAAGATTTTTAAAAGAATAAGTATTTGAAAAATAAAAAGTCTAATGTACTGTATTAAACTACTTTGCAATTAGTATTTAGATTTTTTTTTTTTACAAAAAAACATGAAAGAAAAAAAAAGTTTAGGCGTGAAAAAAATGAATAAAAAGCTGACACGTGTACAATTTGAAAAAAGTGATGAAGTTAGCGGTTGTTACTTTAGTAATATTTATAGATTTATAGATATGATGGGGGAGGAAGGAGTAGAAAGTTGGTTTCTAACTTTTAAATTACCCATTATGCCCTTAAGATCAATTAATTTCATTTTATTATTTCAATTATAGATTCCAATAAAGCTTTGAAAAGTAAGATGGAAAAAAATCTATTACTCAATCAATCATATTAAAAAAAAAAATTTATTAATTAGTACAATGCTTGAATTAGAGAATGTAGATATCATATTTGAAAAATAATTTTTTTTCTATTACGAAATTTATAAACACATATTTTTGCTTCAGTAACAATCTCTAACAAAATGTCACCCTAAAAAATTATGTGAATAAGTTTTTGATATATGTTTATCTCTATCTTTATTTTCAATAAATTATGTCTATTTATATTACTTTATATTGTTCAATAATTTACATGATTTTATCATTGTGTATTTTTATAAAAATAATTCATTGGTTAATGTAACTCTCACACTCATCGTGTGGATAAAAGGCTAGTAACATTATAGTGAAGAATTAGTCACGGCTATGATCAATGTAAGGCAACAATTTAAACCCTCAATATGCATTTCCTTTTGTACTCGTGCAATCTCAGATCCTTCTTCCTTGTGAAGGGGAAATACTTACACTTAGGGTACCTTGCTCTAAATATCATCTTTATTAATTTGATATTTCTTTCATCCCTAATTTTTTTTCACAAATTTTTTATAAGTGGCTAGCCACATGATGTGACACTTCACATAATCACATACTACCTCCGTTTTTTTTAGTTGACACGTTTCCTTTTGGGGTAACTTTTTTACCTTGCATTTATAAGCTACCCCACTTGCTTTTTCCATTCTCTCTCACTCTCTCTCCTCTCCTTAATATATGTGTCTAAATCAAACACGTCAACTAAATAAAAACGGAGGAAGTATAAGACAATTAATTAAGTAATAGGGGGTCACGATGATGAGAAAATGGTGTTACCTTAACGTATGTAGGTTAATTAAATGAGACAATGGGGTTCTCTTAAATAAGTGGAATTATTATTTCATTTTTAAAACAAAATAATAAGGGTTACGCGAATGAACAAATGAGATTTCTTATTTCTAATTATTTGATTTTACTTGTACAATGAATTTGGGTTATTTTTATAGACAACATGGGATTACTCTTATGAAAAAATGAGGTTACTAATACATATAAATGAAGATTACTCTTATAAACAAATGTGGCCGCACCATGTGGTTAGCCACATACAAGACACACCCTTTTGGTTTTTTTTTTCTATTTAATAAGTGATTATTTAATAATTTAGAGACAACAAGAATATCATTTAATATGTTTCAAAAAAAAAAAAAAAAAAAGAAGAATATCATTTAATCATACTCAAAAGTGAGAATAACCCATTTGTTAAATCAATTAGGGCTCAAAGTTTGAATTCTTCTCATTGATCACAAAACATATAAATAGAGTACACAGCTTCCTAAGATAATAACACAAGATATTCTACACATTATCTTGAGCCAATCAATCCTATAATTAAGGAAACTAAAATATATTATCAACATAAAAGATATTCTCCTAATCTTTCCTAATACCCCCCCTCAAGTTGGAGCGGGTGGACTGAAGACGCCCAACTTGTGAAGAAGATGTTCAAATTGCAATTTGCCCAATTCCTTGGTGAAGATATCGGCCAGTTGGGCATGAGTAGGAACATAGGAGGGATAAATGAGACCATCTGTGATAGCATCCCGAACAAAGTGACAGTGAACTTCAATATGCTTTGTTCGTTCGTGAAATACCGGGTTCTTTGCAATGTGCAATGCAGATGACTATCGCAGAATAATTTAATAGCTTTGGGATGATGCACACCTAAGCTCAAAAGAAGACCCTTCAACCACTTTAATTCACAAGTTATGGCTGACATGGAGCTATACTCTACTTCTGACGAACTTGTAGTAACAGTTGGTTGCTTTTTGGTCTTCCAAGAAATAGGAGAATAGCCTAGAAATACTAGCCACCCCATCAAAGATATGCATGATAAGGGATATGCGTCCCAATCTGAATCACACCAACCCTGCAGAGTAAGTTCACTATCAGATCGTAATAAAATTTCTTGACCTGGAGTGCCTTTCAAATATCTAACAACTCGCAAAGCTGCTTCCCAGTGTTCTGTTCTCGGCTCCTTCATGAAATGAGATAAAATATGGACCGAATAGGCTAAATCCGGCCTAGTGACTGCAAGATAAATCAACCTACCGACAAGTCTGCGATAGGATTCAGGATCATAAGGTACAAGACTACTTGCTAGACTAAGCTTGTGATTTTGTACCATAGGAAAGTCAGCGAGCTTGGAACCTAACAATCATGCCTCAGAAATAATGTCAAGAGTGTATTTTCTCTGACACAAGAACAAACTAGAAAAACTACGAGCAACCTCTATGCCCAAAAAATATTTCAAAGTACCAAGATCTTTTATATGAAAGCAGTTACTAAGATACTTTGGATGGCCTTAAAGCAGCGGAATTATTCCCAAAGATAATGAGATCATAAACATACACAAGCACATTGAACTGTGTGCCACGATTAGTATAAGTAAACAAAGAATAATCGGAGTATGACTGCAAGAACCCATATGCTTTCAAAGCAGAAGTAAGTTTGGCAAACCAGCATCGAGGGGCTTATTAGGATGCAATGATTCAAAGCCTGGAGGAAGTTTCATGTACACTTCCTCGTCAAGATCTCCATGAAGGAATGCATTATGCACATCCATATGGTGTAGTTCCCAATTTTTACTGGCTGCTATCGCAAGGAAAGCTCGAAAAGTAACCATTTTAGCAACCGAAGCAAAAGTTTCGGTATAGCCAATGCCCTCCTTTTGGTGATTCCCGAAGACAACCAATCTGGATTTCAGATGTTTAATACTCCCATCAGAGTTATAATATTTGATCTTGTACACCCATTGAATCCCTAAAGGACGCTTACTAGTAGGATGATCTTCCATAGTCCATGTGCCATTTTTTTAAGAGCTTGAATTTCATTTTGCATCGATTTTCTCCAACCTGCATCTTTCATATCCTCCTTAAAGGATTTTGGCTCTTTGCCGGAAGAAATAGCTGCAATATAATTTCTTTAATGTGGAGAAAAACTGTCACAATTTATATAATGTGCTATCGGGTAAGGAGTACCTGAGGGATGCTTTGGAGACGGAGTGTTAGGAGATGTTGCAGATGATAATGGACTGTTTTCCATGATGGTGTGAGTAACATAAGTCCGTAGAAGCACACTCAGGAACTTGTCTCGCATGCCTTTACTTAAGGGAGCATTAATAGCTTGATTATTGGTGGGCTGTTGCGGGGACGTCAGAGGAGAATTAGTGGACTGCTTCCCTCCTACACTGGGCTACATGTGCTGCTAGACGCACCACTACAATATAATTTCTTAGAATTTTAGCGAGCTGGGCAGTGGCTGTGCTGGTGTCTTCCAACGCCTGCCCAGCTCTCGCTGGTGTTGCTGCCGTGGTTGGGACAGTGGGATGTGGAGCTGGCTGAGCGTATTTCCCCCACTTAAATAACCATACTCACCCAAATTTACATCAACAAAATCATATGCTACATCTTCATTCAATGGCACAATTTTTTCAGGCATAATGTTGGAAGGAATCGGATCAAGAAATTGGAACATATCCTCAAAAAAATTTACATCGCGTGACACAAAAACTTCTTTTGAATCAAGATCAAATAGGTTCCACCCCTTTTTACCATACGAATATCCAACAAAAATGCACTTACGACTTCTACTAGCAAATTTATCTCCCTTGGCTTTTTTATTGCGGGCAAAACACAAACAACCAAAAGTGCGAATGGTAGTATAGGAGGGGGTAGTGCAAAATAAAATTTCATATGGGGATTTATTGTATAAGAGGGGGGAGGGTGTTCGATTGATTATGTGAGCAGAAACAAGGACACTCTTACCCCAAAAATATATTGGCAAATTAGCCTGAAATCTCAATGCCCTCCCAACATTTAAAATATGTTTATGTTTTCTCTCAACTCTGCCATTCTGCTGAGGAGTCCCAACACACGATATTTGAAATAAGATGCCAGTTGCAGTAAAGAAATCACGCAAACAATTAAACTCGGTGCCATTATCACTTTGAACAATTTTAATTGTTTGAGAAAATTGTCTATCGACCATTGCCACAAAAGACATAAACATACGAAAAACCTCCGTTCTATCAACTAGCAGATAAATCCAAACAACACGAGAGAAATCATCAACTATATTAAAAATAATAACAAGCACCACAAGATGATGCATATCTATATGATCCCCATAAATCACAATGTACTTTTTTCAAAAAATCTAGAAGCTTTATTCTCACTTACAGAAAAACTAGACCTAGGGTGTTTAGCACGCACGAAAACAAAGTTCGCATGCTTTATTTAAACTACCCTTACAATTATGAACGGGAGGAAGGAGTTTTACAACTTTTTCTGAAGGGTGACCCATACGCTTGTGCCATAGTTCTAATGTTGCCGAAGAACCAGAGATAGCCACATGTTGCACAACTGCCCTTCCGTTGAGGTAAAACAGTCCATCACGCCTAAAACTCGTTCCAATCAGATCCCTCGACTAGTCCTGTATAGCACACATATTGGAGTTAAATTGGACAGTAAAATTGGTATCATCAATTAATTGCGGTACAGAAACTAGATTGCAACGTAAATCGGGAACAAATAGTATATCTGTCAGAACAATTTTAGATGATAGTCGAACTAAGCCTTCCTTCGTGGCATTTATAACGATTTTTCCATTTGAAAGTCCAACCTGAAACTGAGAAATATGATGAGTATCAAATAAACATCTTTCATCGCAAGTGACATGTCCAGAGGCCCCTATGTCAATGATCCACAAGTCATTATCAAACTCATCATTCAACAGATCATCGGGAATTTTTGTGTAACAACAAAACCGGCGATTGCTTTTCATTATCCCGCTGTGAATGTTGAAGATGTACTACCCGAACCCACATTACTGTGACTAGAAGCGCCAGCTACTACAACATTGGCACAAGCTGGGCCACGACCTTTGTGGTTGGACTGTTGCGGCTTGCCTCGCTTTGAAGGATTCGGCCACCAATCTGGGTATCCTTTTAATTCAAAGCAGTCAGAGACTTAGTGACCAGTCTTCTTGCAATGGGTGCAATGGAGACCGGACCTATCAGGTTTGTCATCGGAGGTTGTTGTCCTCGGCTTTCCTGTGCTTGATCGAATAGTGAATCCCACTACCTCTGGTGGTTGCTCATCAGAGATCTGCTTGGCACGTCTGACTCGTTCGTCTTGCACTGCTAACTGTTATGCTTTGTCAAGAGAAGGCATCAGATCCTGCGATAAGATGTTAGTGCGAGTTTGCGAATAATAGTCAGTGCACAATCCCATCAAGAACTCATGAAGTCAAGTATTTTCACGACGTTGTTCATGTTGTAAACCGGTTGTGCACTTCTCGCAACAAGTATAAGTAATAATCGGCTCATGGTTGTTTAATTCTTCCCATAGAGCAGTCAATTTACCAATGTAGAAGGCCACCGACATATCCTTCGATTGCTCACATTTTGCAATGGATACTTTCAACTGTTGAATCCGAGGACCATTGACAATGGCAAAACGCATCTTGAGAGTATCCAATAAACACTCCGCATCTATGTATTTTGATAAAGTACTTTTGACCTCGGGATCAAGGGTATTCATGAGCCACGAAATCAACATAGCATGAATCGTATTCCAATTCGTTTGGGTACACGGAGAGGAAGGTGCGGTGATAGTTTCGTCAAGGAAAACAAATTTGCGGCGAGCCTCCAACGCGGTTTGAATATCTCCAGCCTATTCATCATAGTTTTCACCACGAAGTCAAGTTAGAGTTATGAAATCTCTAGGTCTGTCATGCGAACCTAGGTAGTACGGGGATGTGATATCAATACGCGGTGATGGTGGTGGTTAGGGCTGTTCATCGGTCCAAGACCAGACCAGACCGGACCGAAGAATGAAAATTAGAATTTTAAGAACCGGAGACCGGACCGATTAAGTTTGGACCGAACCCGGACCGAACCGAAAGAATCGGTCCAAAACCCGGACCGAACCGCTTTGGACCGATTTAAGAATTTTTAAAAAAAACAGTACTAAATTTTTAATAAAGTTAAGGAAAACACAAAAAAAGTATTGGAAAAACTATATTGTAACGTCATTTTTACTTCGTTTTTTTATGTTTAGTGCAAAAAAACTTATAAAGTTAAAGTTTACTAAGCTTATTAAGGATAATTTTAACCATTATTTAAGGCTTCACACATATTTTTAATAAAAAAATCGGTCTGGTCAAAAACCGGTTTTAATAGCGTTTTGGACCAGACCGAAGACCGGAAAAATGAATTTTAAGACCCGAAGACCGGACCGATTAATTTGGTCCGGTCCGGGGTGGTCCGGTCCATTTTTGGGTCCGGACCGATTTATGAACACCCCTAGTGGTGGTGGAGGATCATCACCGGCCATGGTGATGAATTATGGTGTTTTTTTTAAAAAAAAAAAAAAAATTAGTAGAAACCCTGTGCGACTGATATCATGTTAAATCAATTAGGGCTCAAAGCTTGGAGTCTTCTCATTGATCACAAAACATATAAATAGAGTACACAGCTTCCTAAGATAATAACACAAGATATTCTACATATTATCTTGAGTCAATCAAGCCTATAATTAAGGAAACTAAAATATATGATCAATATAAAAGATATTCGCCTAATATTTCCTAACACCATTCCATACAGTAAGGAGGGTGTTCCCATCGTAGGGGATCCTTCTCCTTAGATGCCCATGACCCTTTAGAAGCCTAAGAATTTACACTTGTTAGGGTGTATTAGGATTTGAATTCCTGACTGTTTGGGAGACCTTGAATTAGAAATGATACTCTCATCACGCTTTTTTGTAAGCAACAAGTAGGAGTCGCCAATGAGTTTTAGGAAAACTCATAAAACTCATTCATACCTTTCTTCCAAGTAAAGTTCAAGGGATAATTAGCACGAATAGTAAGTTTACCCATGCCCAAGTTGGTCTACATAAACCAGAAATGAGTTCGGGAGCGAGGGTACTAAGATAACGTTCCCTTAGAGGGGAATCGCTATCTTAGCCCTAATACGGCCTCTACTAGCTCTTCCTTCTTCACAATTTCATTACTAAACAATATATGCAACGTGATACCTAAAGACTAAATTAGTTGATTTTATTTTCAAGAATTAATCACGTAGGAATTATATTGCAAAAGTCATTATTCTTTGTTTAATCAATATTCGTGAAAAGAACAAAATAAACAATATTCGCCTTGTCTTAAGTGATAAAACAACAATTAATTATCAAATTCTAGTCTTGATTAAACGAAAGAATACTATGTGAATTAATTAATTAAAAGTTTGTTTAAAGTGATCAAATAACACTACTTATTCAATTATAGTTATTTAAACAATAAAAGAAAAGTGATTTGTCTAAGTGATCAGGAAACTAACCATTCTTCTTTTATGTTAAATCTTTGGTTAATGTGTTTATGGACTTTCTTTCTTCTTCGTACCTCCAAGGACTTCAATGGATTCAATTAGGGTTGGAAAGTATTTGGCAAGATAGAAGAGAAAGTAGTATGATAGTAAGGGAAGTTGAGAGATTAGGGTTTTGAGAATGCTAGGGTTTTAATTATGATTTTTGGTCCTCGTAATGCTGAACGAAGACCCCTATTTATAGGCGTAGGGATCTAGGTTTAGGGTTTTAGAGCTGCGGCGTCAGGTGGCGCGCGCAACTCTATGAGTCGCGCTGGGTGTCGTGCGCGTCTCATACAGTCGCGCGCGCCAGGCGCGCACAACTTACTGAATTACGCTGGGATGCAGTTTGCCTTATACGAAAAAACGTTTTTAAAACTTCCATAACTTTTGATTGAGAAGTCGGATTTAGGCGTGTAAGATATCATTGGAAATCTCTGAATGTCTAATTTCCAATGCCATTAGAATCAGGTTAAAATCAATATGGCCGTTGGAGTTCAAGGGTGTCGGTTTTAGTGCCCGGTTTAGTGTTTTGATAAAAACTTCTTCGTTTTAACTCGGAATTGGGCTTATATATACCGTTGGAAAGCTCTTTGAAAGGGCTATTCATCTGTATAGGCCATGAACGAAAATATGATGGTTGTTTTATCTGTTTGGCTCGGTTTTCAACCATGTAAGATATATTGGATCGATTCATTGCATTTGCCGCATTTGGGTCCGTTATTAGTCAAGTTTAAACATGTATGAGCACGTTTTAGGCCTAATTAGTAATCGGACAAGGCTCTAAGATTACTTGGTCTCAAATATGAGTTTTAACTTACTTCATAATGCATTTCGTAGTCCATAAACACTTCAACAAATGGATTTTTGTATCATCTCACTTCCTTTCGAGACAAGAGGCCAAAAGTAGGTGTCTACACATACCTCCAAAAATTATAAGAGGAAAACGAATCAATTTGCTTAATTAATAATCTTTCATTTTATTCTCAATACATTGAGTTCAAAATAAGCATAGAATCCAATCCCCACCCGTCTTCAAAAGAATGAAAATTACGTTTTGTTTACCAATGGTTCCACACTACCAAGACAATTCCATTAGTTTTTCCTATAAAATTATGTATTGCAAATTCCAATCTTCATTCTCTTATAACCCCGCTAATTTACCCAAAAAAAAAAGAAGTTATTGTCAATTGTTCAAAGCCAAATTCAAGAGGTAGAAAATCGGTGACTTATGCGTGTTAAGCCAACGGCTACTCACTTATTTTCTACCAAATTAAAGAGCCATTATTGGGAGTTACAAAAATTAAGCACTCTAATAACGGAAATCATAATTAATGGTTTTAAAATACAACGCAAATATGGAAATTAGCTATGCATATACATGAAACCATAGCCAACTAACAAAATAAATTGGAATAGTTTGATCACTTGACAGCTCTGATTCTTCACATTATATAGAATGACGTCTAGCGCGATGGAAATAATGGAAGCCCCTGCCGAGGAGCCTTCGAATTTTGCACATCGGTCTCAATGGCTTCAGCCTACTATATCAGGTAATTACTTCTAATAGGGTCTATTCAATCCAATGTATTGCATCGCATGTCCAAAACCAATAGCATAGGAATATTTGGTTGGAAATATACATATAAAGATAACCTTGAATAGCTAGTACAGAGTATAATTCTAACAGGCAATAGCCAACTTCGGAAAGAGGGAATCATAGGTTATGATGTCGTTACTTGTTTAAGCAAAGCAACATTCTCAATTCTGTAAAAATGGTTTGTTCTAAAGGGATATTTTTTATAAATATTTCACATATATATTGGTGTTTCAGGAAGCTTTGTTAAGGGAAGTATAAAGTTAAATTCCGACCTCCATCTTTCTATCATGCTGGAAATCTATGCTTCTATAAATATGCGGTTTTTTCTGAATACATAATACGAGTATGATTTTTCCAAAAAATCGACGATGATTAAATGAAGCCATACAATGGGAAAAGATAATTGACTCCATCTAATTCTTTCAACTTTGACACAGGTGTGGATGAAAAAATGAAGATCCTTCTGGCTCTTCTGGAAGATGATGATTCTCCCTTGCAAAATGATGAAATATGTGTAAAAAAAAAAGAAAATACCAAAAAAGTGGTTCAAGATCTCTGCATATCTTACCGCAACTTAGCAGAGAAATATGAAAGCTTAAAAAATGTTGCAATAGATGTCCATACTTCTGAATCGTCATCCCTTTTCAGCAATAGAAGCAAGAAAAATATGAATGACTTGGGAGCCTGGGATGATTCTCAGTTAGAGACTACGAATTCTAATCCCGAATCTTCTGTAGAAGATGCTGATACTGAATGTGAAGTCGGTATGGCTGACAATGAGCATATTAAGAGGACTGCAGATAACTTGGTACCCAAAGGTGGAAGCAGTATCAAGCCAGAAAATCCCTGGTTTTATGGAGTGAAGTACAAATTTTCAAAGCTTGTTGAAGAAAATACACAGCTGCAGGTTGAGTTGATCAGAAGAAATTCTGAGAAAAGAGAGACCATCATTAAGCTGCAAAATCAGGTGAGCAGATTGAGGGTTGAAAATGACACCCTGAAGCGTACTCTAAATTACTATGATCGTAACAAACAGCACATCCAAGAGAGTTCTCCGAGGAGGAAATCAATACTTCTAGACAAGTTTTTCAGAGGATGCTCTCCATAACTTGATAGTTTGTCACGTAAATATTCCATATTGTATTGCTGTTATAAACCTAAATTATTGGAATTTGGAACATTCAGTATATGCTTTTCCTTTGCACCTCCAAGTTAGTTAGCATGTTTCTTTTTTTTTTTTGGGTTTCTAGCTTGTCTTAACATCACAGTTAGTCTACAAAGCGTAGTATATTAAATGGTCTCCTCCAGAACCCTGGCTTAAGGAAATCTTCCCTAAGAGAATTGCTTGCTTCTCTTAATACCCTCAACACTAAAAATGCTAGTCCCTCCAGAACAATTGAGACGAAGCATAAATTGAGAAGCCATTCTAACAGTATGTAGCATCCATACGGATATTTCATGTCCACCACTTCTCCTGAAGTAGTAGAGAATCATCTTTTGATAACCATTACTGCAGTGGGCATAATCAAATCTACCGAGTCTTTCTTTTCAAGGAAGAAATTATATCAATTACCAGTAATCACCACATGAACAAGACCCATCTTTAAAATGGTGGAAACGCTTAGAATCTCTTACCACAATCTCTCGGTTGACAGCTTTAGAAATTAGCTTTATCACAGTGTGACAATCACCACAAACCCTGAGGTTTTTTTACGACATGGATTACAGTCCCAGGAACAGTATTCATAATACCAAATGCAACTGCAAGCTTCTCACTGTGAGCCCGTAAGATGAATTCCTTCTCTTCATCATCAACATCATGAAGAACTGATGTCTTATCAGATACATATCCGAATTCCTTCAGTTTCATATATAGTTTGTCCAGGTACTCATAAATTTGCTGGTGTTGAGGATGTTCTTTATCTCCAACCAAAAATACATGAACTCTCCCTTTCACTTCAAGCAAGCTATATCCAGGTGGTTTAACCAAACCATTTTCCTTCATTAAAATTCTAATTCTCTCAACATCTTCCCACCTTCCGGCATCAGCATACATATTAGAAAGCAAAACATAATACCCACAATTACTTGGGTCTAATTCAAACAATTTTCTAGCTGAAATTTCAGCAAGCTCTAAATTTTTATGCATTCGGCAACCAGCCAAAAGAGCTCCCCATACCACAAAATCAGGCTCAACCTTCATTTCCTTAACCAAATCATACGCCTTGCCAAGTAAACCAGCACGACCAAGAAGATCGACCATACAGGCATAGTGTTCAACCCCTGGCTCCACACCAAAGTCCCTTTTCATGCTTGTGAAGCAGTCCCAGCCTTCATCAACAAGGCCAGCATGGCTGCATGCAGCTAAAACTGATACATAAGTTATGTAATTTGGTTTTACTCCTACCCTTTTCATGTCATAGAAAACATCAAGTGCTTCTTTGGCATAACCATGCATCCCATAACCAGCTATCATTGCACTCCAAGACTTCACATTCTTCAGCTTCATACGCTCAAATGCTCTCCTGGCCATTGCAACTCTCCCACATTTGCAATACATGTCGATAATTGAGGTGCCAACAAATACATTCTGTTCCAAACCCATTTTAACCACCTGCAAAATTATATAAGGCAACATTAATTAGCATTTTATAGTTATTCATCAGAAAGAAACAAAACATTATAAAAACCAATAATGGATATGACAATCCATTGAACTACACAAACTTTTCAAGAAGATTGCAACTTTTGTACCTGATCGTGTATGCACTTGCCATGAAGCAAAGCCCCGGCATGAGAGCATGCAAGCAGTACAGCAGACAAGGTCACTGCATTATACCTAATGTGGCTATCATTCACCATGTCATGAAACACTTCTATAGCTTCAGTTGACAATCCATTTTGTGCAAACACTGCAACCATAGTATTCCAAGTAATAACATCTTTCTCTATCATCCCATCAAACACCTTCTTCGACATAACCAACTCCCCACACTTAGCATACGCATCTACCAAAGTATTCCCTACTCCCAAAAACACATCCAAACCCCGTTTTACAGAAAACCCATGAACACCACCTGTCACAAACTTGTTCGAAACCCGAGCACAAGCTGATAAAACCGAAACCAAAGCAACTTGATCAACAGAAAAACCCTCCTTCTCTCCCTCGATCTCACTTTCCTCCGACAAAAACTCATTAAACAGTACCAAAGCCTCATGGGGTTCATCATTCTGTACACAACCCGTGATCATAGACGTCCAAGACACAACATTTCTCTGAGGAATTTCATCGAACAGCTTGCGTGCATCCCAAATCTGCCCACATTTAGAATACATATCAATCAAAGAAGAAGACACAAAAAGATCATAATCATAACCGAACACAAAAGCCTGCTGATGGGCTTGTCGACCGGAGAAAAGATCGCACAAAGACGAGCAGGACTTAATAGTACAGGGGAATGTGTTGCGGTTAGGAAGAAGTGATAGCTTTCGCAGCGACGAGAAAGCTCGAAGGGCTTCGAGCGAATCGCCGCTACGAGCAAGCTCGGCAATGACTGAATTCCATGAATGCACATTGGATGGATCAACGTATTGGTTGAACAATGTCAAGAGATTGGAATCAGGGGTTGATGAAAAATAGCAATAACAATGGAATTTAATTCTGGGTTTAAAGGTGTGTTTGATGATTGATATTAATGAGCGATTCTGAGAAGAAATCCTCATTCATTCGGTTTAATTCGAGGATTTCAATTCAATTGTTTGGTAAGTCTGGAATTGTAAACTCAAATGAATAGGCTTTGTTGTTCTTCAATGGCGGGAAGAGGTGTCCTTCAATTCAATTTTTGGTTATTTTGAAAGTGCTTGTTGTACAAATAGGTACATACTTCTAAGGATTTTTTAAGAAATAACACCTCAACAAAATCACGATTTTGATTATAACACATAAAAATAAAAAAAATTAAAAAAAAAAACTTAAATTATAACACCACCAAAAAAATCGAAAATTTGATTTCACCACCACCTGATAGATGCCGTCCAAAAAACCGTTTGTGGACCCTGCCTTGGGCTGCAAACGATCTGGGCCGAGCCGAGTTCTAGTCTGTTCGAGCTAAGCTTGATAAGAAATATTCATGTTCGAACTATCCCGAGTTTGAACGAGCTTTTAAAAATCTTGTTCGAGTTGGGCTCGTTAAGAATTTGGTTTGTTCGAGCTTTGTTCACAAACGTACTCGTTTGCATTTCGAGTTTAAGTTCGATCTTGATCGGGTCTAAATCGAGCTTGATTAAACAAACGAGCCTTAATTTATCATTAAAAAATGGTTTCTTTTAAATTTTAACACATCCATTAAATTTTATATAAAATTTTTATATTCTTTCTATAGAAAAAGGTTATGACAGAGTTTTCATGCTTTTACATGATGAAATAATTAGTACTTTTTACAAATATGTATGAATAAAAGATATCTAAAATTTGCAAATTTTAATTAGGCGTGAAAAAACTTATAAATTAACTTAAACGAGTTATTTATGAACATTACCGAGTCGAACATGATGTTGTTCGAGCTTTGTTCACATATTTGACGAGCTTAAGATTTTTGTTCAAGCTTGTTTGTTAGCTTAACAAACGAGTTTTGACCGAGCTTTTTCACGAGTAGTTCACAAACGTATCAGTTCATTTACACCCCTGCTGGCCTGCCAAGCACACATGTCATTTATATATTGGTTAAATTTTTTTTTAAAAAAAGGAAAATAAAAAAGACCTAAATCCTAGTTAAGCCACCAAGCCCACCACCAGCCCGCAAACCCCTAAACCCTAGCCACCACCAAAACTAGCCACTAACGGTTGAAATCGGCCGATTTAGGGCCTGAGTGGTCAAATTCGAACCTATATTGGCCGATCTTAACCACGAGTTGCTAGTTTTGTGTGGTGGTTGCCGGTTTTGAGTGGGGAAAGGAGGGAAGTTTCGGTGGCTGTTGTGTGTCGAAGGAGGTTTTCGATGGCTGGGGGTGTGTTAGAAGAGGGTTTCGGTGGCTGAATAGGTGTCGAAAGGGGTTCAAAGTGGTGTGAATTTGATGTCTTCAATCTGATTCTAATTGGGTTGGAAAGTAGACTTCAAGACCTTTCCAACAACATATTATATGTCTTATTTCAACTTCTGGATCAAAAGATATGTTAAAAACAAAATCCACAAAAACTGTCTTGCAGCGCCGGACGACAGGCCTGTCGCACGGCGACAGGGGTTGTTGCAGCGACAGAGATGTGTTTTATTCCTCTTCAACCTACGATTCTTTTTTTTATCATATCCGGACTGTTTTCATTATAAATAGCGTCCTTAAACCTCTGTTTTTAATCATCAATTCCCATCTAATTATCACCAACTCTCATCAAGAAAATCTTGATACTCTCTCTCTCTCTCTCTCTCTCTCTCTTATTCTAAACTAGCTTTTCACAAACAAAATTCTCTTTTCGAAGTTGTCTTCGCCCTAGACGTGAAAGGTTTGATATTTTCGAGGGTTTGGTCCCAAATCTCTCTTTCAATTATTTAATTTAATTCTTTAATTTTATTATTTTCCTTGAAGCTACTAACGTGTGTATTTTGTTATTAGAAAGAGATACGAGACATCCAAGTAAGTGCTTTAATTGTTTAATTGATATTATGATATAGAAATCATGTTTAGATTGTTATTTTGATTCCTAGTATCATGTTTAGAATGTTTTTTCTAATATCATGTTATGATGCTTTTCTTAGTATGATGTTTAGGGTGACAACAATAAGTTCATTATATCAATTATGATTTCTGTGATGCTTCCTATTTTCTTTCCTAATAGCATGTAAGTATCATGTTAGGGCTAAAGTTTTGATTTATAATGTTTAGTGACATGCTAGGGTTTGTTATTAATCTTGTTAGTATCATGCGTAGGATCTTGCTATTATTGTGCTTTATTTTTAACATGATTATGTTTCTTGCCAATATTGTTATAATTATTGTTATGATAATTATTATTATGATGATTATTATGTTGCTTGATTATATTATTATTATTATTATTTCTTGATCACATCTTTTATGCATGTTAAAGGTAATTTGTACTTGTAATCATGCTTAATAAGATAATTAATAATCTTGTTTAGGGTTAATTTGATTATAATTTAAGTGATCACCAATAATAGTTTTGTTTATGCATTAAAATTCAACCAACATAGATAAACAGGTTTAGGGTTAACCTAATGATTGTATGTAAGTCTAAAAGCGCACATGATACAAGAAGAATAAAGTAGAGGTCTATTATTAGGGCAAGTTCAATCTCTTTTAGGTTGGATTGTACCTTCATCCCCGAACTTCCAATTTCCAGACCTATTGGAGTTAACAATCTCCTGGATCATTAAGGGGTGTAACCTTCACCCTGTGAACGGTTTACAAGTTCCTAAAACTTGTTGGCGACTCTTTTGCTCTAGCTTCCTTCCCTTTGGACGCCACCATGCTTTAGTGTATGATCACAGTGGGGTTCAAGTTTGGGGTAATTCTTGAAATATTCCCTACAGATCCCGCACTAGTAGAAAAATAGCAATAGGCAGCCCCCAAATGGCACTGGTTCAGGCTAAACCGGTGGCCGAAACTGGTCTAGAAATGGGCGGGATTTTAGAACAAGAGAAATGGCACCGGTTTGGCCTGAACCGGTGCCATTTGGGGGCTGCCTATTCTCTTCTCCTTCCTCTCTTTCTCTTTCATTCCATTCTATCCCTTAGCTTCACTGTTTCATTAGAGCGAACTGAATAACCTCCCCCTTTTCCCTCCACCACAGCTGCCACCTTCACCGGCCACCAGAGGTGTTGAAAACCACCGCCCCTCTCTTTCAATCCTCCCTTGCCCTTATGTTTTCCATTTCTTTCTCTTTCAAAGCTGCTGCCTCCATCAGCATTGTTCGAAAACAACAGCCACTGCTGCTACCTCCACCACCGCTACAGATGGCAATGTATTGGATTTGGATCGGGTGGAGCTTCACCCGCATCCATCCATTATCCTAATTGCTCCATCCACATCCATCCGTCATCCGCTTCACCCATCATCCATATCCGTTCGTCCATCATCCGCGGATTAAACGGGTGGAGCGGATGATAAATGGATGAGTACTAAAATGAAAAAAAAAAACTCAGATAAACTTTAATTTTTGGTTATTTATATAATAATTTTTTTAATTTATTAATAAAAAAGAAACAATAACAACATATTGTTTGAAAAATTAATTTGCAACAAAAAAAAACCAAGTAATTTTCTTACACATTCTATATTTTATTAGTAAAATTCTTTGATTAAAAATTTAATATATGTTAAACGGATGAGTGGATGGTTAGCGGGTGAAAAAAATATCATCCACATCCGATCCGATCCATCATTCGCTTCATCCGTCACCCGCTTCTCATCCATTTAATTCGGGTTTTCGTCCATTTATTTTAAGCGGGTGGAGCGGGTTAGCGGATATCCACTTAATATTTCCATCTCTAACCACCGCGCACCGCCTCCACCACTCCACCGCAGCGCTGCCTCCACCATTGCGCACCACCGTTGCTTCCTCCACCAGCGAGGGTCGTCCTCAATCTCTCCTCCCCTTAGCTTCTTCCACCTCCAACTAGTTTAAGGTAAGTTTTTATTTTTTTTGTTAAAAAATTGAACAATTATTTTGAAATATGTAATTCTATTATTTTCAATAGCATTTTGAACAATTATTGTTAAGCAAATTAAAGTCAAGGAATGTATATAATTTTACCCTAATTTTTTTAATTTTTGAATTGGTTGTTTATTTAGAAATTTTGAATACATATTGTAGATTAGAGTAATTTTGCATTACATTGTTCCTTAGTTGAAAAATTTGTATGATTTAATGGGTTATTTTAAGGTTGATTTAATGAGTACTTTTGAATATAGTAGAGATTAGTAAAAATGTTACTTAATTAGTTGAATTTTGGTATGTTATTATGTGTAATTTTAGGTTGTTTTAATGGGTAATTGTGAATATATTAGAGAATTAGTGACCTTGTTAATAATTAGTTGTGAATAAATTAGAAAATTGTGAATAAGTTAGAGAATTGTGATTACATTAGAGAATTGTGAATAATTTAGAGAATTGTGATTAAATTAGAGAATTGTGCATAAATTAGAGAAATAGTGATATTGCCACTTAATTAGTTGTGAATAAATTAGAGAATTGTGAATACATTAGAGAATTGTGAATATATTAGAGAATTAGTGACGTTGCTAATTTTTGTTTTTTTTTAATATATAGATTCATATGTGAATTGAAGCACGAGTTTAGCTTGAGGACTACATATTGAGCTCAAGTGGGTAGTTGCTATATTGGTATGACTTATAAACTTTACTAAGCTATATTTATTTCAATTTATCAATTTAATAAAAGTTTATTCATGAAATTGCAACATGTGTATTGTTTAATTGCAAATAAATACAACGATATATAGAATACATGCATCATCATATGCCTAGATACCCGTTCAAGGCTTTCTCATTAGGAGAAAGTCTTGAATAGTCCCCGGTTGGGACTATTATTGAATGTGTACTCTCACTTAGGTGGTGAATGTATGTTTTCTTTTCGATTTTAAGGAACATCTTGGCTTACCATTTCCTCACTATGTTCTCTGGGTACATATGTGATTAATTAATTATCTACATCGTGTACTTGGAGAACTAGGGGGAAATGCTGCCGGATTTTCCTTAAAATTGGAAAGTTGACATACATTCACTAGTGAGAGTAGACATTCAAGGATGGGTTAGGTTGGAGTGATAAGGACCCTTTGAAAACATGCTTTTTTCACTATATGAATGGTACATTCACGTTTTGTACTTGAATTTGATTTACATAAAATATGTAGCAATTACACATCATTCATTATATGTTGCTATATATGTTTAGAGAAAATTTACTAAATGGAGAAGGATCGTGGTTGGATGTATGGTAGACGCGATACATTGGAATTTTGGAATGGGGTTCAAGATTTTTGCGAGAGGGCTTTAGTTTATCAACGTAAACAGGGTGGCAAAGGCCTTTATTGTCCTTGTGTTGATTGTAATAATGTGAATGTGGTCGATAGTGTTGAAATCATTAGAGATCATGTATTATGTCGTAGGTTTAGGAAATTATACCATGTGTGGATTTGGCACGGAGAAAGTGGAGAGTACAGTGGGGATCTTGATCGGAATGATGTGCGTGTTAGAAGCAATGAGATTCATGTGGACGAGGAATACGAGAATGATGAATATATTGTTGATAATGGTGAGGATGGAGCCGATGATGATTAGGCGGATGAGGTCGAGGATGAACAAGTGGATGAGATGTTGCATGGTGTTGAAGGTGGAGTATTTGAGTTATTATCGGAGGCTTCCAAAAAGCCTTTGTATCCCGGGTGCAAAAAATACTCAAAAATATCGGTCGTGCTAACACTTTTCAACATTAAGTCGAAGCATGGATGGACGGACATTAGTTTTACTTCTTTGTTGACCGCATTAAGTGATATGTTGCCTGATGGGAATGAAATTCCTAAGTCTTACTATTACGCAAAGAAGCTCATGTATCCCTTTGTTTTGGAGTATAAGAAGATACATTCATGTCCTAATGGTTGTATTCTGTATCGAAATGTGTATGAACAATTGCAGGAGTGTCCATGATGCAAGCGGTCGCGCTACAAGCGCATGAGTTGCAATCCTGGTACGGAGGGACCTCCTGCTAAGGTGTTGAGGTATCTTCCTATTATTCCAAGGTTTAAGCGTCTATTCTCAATACCAAAAGACGCTAAAAACTTGAGGTGGCATTGTAGGGAGTATTTCAAGCATTAATCCCCTAGCTTGAACCCCACTGTGATCATACACTAAAGTACGGTGGCCTCCAAAGGGAAAGAAGATAGAGCAAAAGAGTCGCCAACAAATTTTTAGGAACTTGTAAACCGTTCACGAGGTGAAGGTTACACCCCTTAACGATCCAAGAGATCGTCAACTCCATAAGGTCTTGAACCAAATAGGGTTCGGAGATGAAGGTACAAATCCAACCTAAAAGAGATTGAACCTGCCCTAATTATAGGCCTCTACTTTATTCAGATCATATTCATGTGCGCTTTCTGACTAACATGCAATCAATAGGTTTATCCTAAACCCTTTTATCTATGTTGGTTGAATATTAATGCACAAATAAACTATTATTGGCGATCACTTGAATTATAATCATATTAACCCTAACAAGATTATTAATTATCTTATTAAGCGTGATTACAAATACCAATTTCCTTTACGCATGCATTAAAGGCGTGATCAAGCAATAAAAATAAATTTATATATCAAGCAACATAATAATAATCATAAATTATAATCATAACAATTATAATAATCATAATCATAATAATAAACATGTTCATGTTAAAGTATAATAATAGCAAGATCCTAGGCATGATACTAACAAGATTAATAACAAACCCTAGCATGTCACTAAGCAATAAAAATCAAATCTTTAGCTCTAACATGATACTAATAGTCATAAATATTAGGAAGAACATAGAAAGCATCGTAGGAATCATAATAAGCATATTTGATATTAAAATTACCCTAAACATAATACTAGGAATATTATAATAACAATCTAAACATGATTTCTACATCATAACATCTACAAAACCATTAAAGTACTTACTTTGATGCCTCGTACCTCTTTCTAATAACAAAATACACACGTTAGTAACTTCAAGGAAAATAATAAAACAACAACAATTAAATTAAATAATTGAAAGAGAGATTTGGGACCAAACCCTCAGTAATTAAACCTTTCATGTCTAGGGCGAAGGAAACTTCCAATGTGGCTAGGTGTATCTAGTGCTAATGTATGCGGAATTTTGTATTTGAGAGAAGAAGCTAGTTTAGAAAAGAGAGAGAAAAAGTAAAATGGTAGATTGTAGATTAGAATTGGTAAAAATTGATTGTTAATGAATGAAAACGGAGTTTTTACGACGTTATTTATAAAGAAAATCAGCCAAAAAGATAAAGTATCAAAACAAAGTTCTGACGTAAATAAAATCTGATTAGCGCCAATGCTGGCTATTGGCGCCAGACGCCAACATTAGCGACAGGCGCCAAGCATAGCGCCAGGCGCTACAGCTGGCGTTTGGCGCTGATTCAGAAATTCACGCGTTTCCTTAAAATCAGATAGAAATTTCCATAGAGGAGAATAAAATCGTATCTTCCTCAAAAACGTTCTTTGATTTTAATTAAAGCTCTGAAAAGTCAATTTATCAATGCTAATTAAATTAGGAGTGAAAAGAACCTTCTAGAAGAATCTAGAAGACTAAAACCATTCCTAATTGCATTAGGAATGATAAATCCATATTAGGCCCTCCCCTAGATCATTGGGCCGCATATAAGGCTCAAACCGGGCCCAGTTCAGTAATTTGGCCATAATTTTCTCGTTATTCATCGGCATTGGGCTTATAATATATCGTTGGAAAGCTCTTTTCAACCCCTATCCAACTACACTACTATTGGACCCAAATCATGGACCAACAAAACTGGATTGGCTGTTTTCTTAAAATAAGTTTTCAAAAACAGAGAGAAGAGAAAAGAAATTAAAACTTTCCGCAACACTAAACTCTCACACTTTCACTTCATTTGATTATGATTCGACGTGAAAGGTACTCATCACTAGATTTGGTTTTGGGGAGACACAAATGGGTGTCTATAGACGCGTATCTTGCACCGTCGAGCACACGTCTCTGAAGGTAACCGATTTGTTGCCGCATTTTTTATGACCTCCTGCCAAGAGAATGCCATCCCGCTTGAAAACCGCTACGCTTGTAACTGCTTTCAATATTGAAGATTGCTTCGCTTGAAACGATCCTCCTCCACTTTGATAATATTCCACGTCCAAGGGAATACCATCGAAGATTGCTTCGCTTGAAACAATCCTCCTCCACTTTGATAATATTCCACGTCCAAGGGAATACTATCGAAGATTACTTCGCTTGAAACAATCCTCTTCTGTTTTGATAATATTCCGCGTCCAAGGGAATACTATTGAAGATTGTTTCACTTGAAACAATCTTTTTCCGCTTTATGACAACCTTCCACGTCTAAGGGAACATGATCGAAGACAACTTCGCTTGAAATCAACTTCAGCTGTTTGCGACAACTCTCCACAATCTATGGAATGCCATCCTGCTGTTTTGATGTTCACTCATCTCTGAACAAAGAGCTTCTTTTTGGATATGTTCACGCGCCTCTGAACAATAGAGCTTGATAATAGGATGCCCACGCGTCTCTGAACAAAAGAGCTTTTGAATGATATGCACACGCGTCTCTGGAGAAAAAGAGCTTGATGATATGTCCACGTGTCTCTGAACAAAGAGCTTTTGAATAATATGCCCACGCGTCTCTGAACAAAAGAGCTATTGAATGATATGTCCACGCGTCTTTGAACAAAGAGCTTTTGAATAATATGCCCACGCGTCTCTGAACAAAGAGCTTGATAGGATTGTCCACGCGTCTCTGAACAAATGAGCTTGAAAGAAGTGTCCACGCGTCTCTGAACAAAAGAGCTTCGAATGATATGTCCACGCGTCTCTGAACAAAAGAGCTTTGATATGATTGTCCACGCGTCTCTGAACAAAAGAGCTTTTGAATGATATGTCCACGCATCTCTGAACAAAGAGCTTTTGATGATATGTCCACGCGTCTCTAAACAAAAGAGCTTTGATATGATTGTCCACGCGTCTCTGAACAAAAGAGCTTTTGAATGATATGCCCACGCGTCTCTGGACAAAAGAGCTTGAATGTTTGTTGCGATAATATTCCGAAGAAAAATTTCCGAAGACCAACGCTTGCCGATCTCTAAAGCTCGCTTGAACTTCGCTTCCGCTAAAACCAGTATGTCGGTGTCTCCGTGATGATCCAATTCTTAGGCGCTTTAAGCTAAGTGAGACGATCTTTCATCAGGTCGATCATTTATTGTGATTGTAATCAAACTGACTACTTAATCATGTCAAATTTCTTATAGGGGCTAACTGGCGTACCAAGGAACCCAAAATTGTTGTATGTAGTCGAAATCACCTTTTTGAGAGGCTTCGAGCTCTGTTGCTGCTGAAATATCTCTGGCGCCAAGAATTGACTCTAGCGCTATTGCCAGATGCTAGATGTTTTCGTTTGGCGCTGGAGTAGGGTCTTCCCTATTCTGCTGCACCTGTATTTATTTTTTACTATAGGACTTTGCCAATTTCTTTAATTATCTTAGGGTTGACCTAAGGTTTAATGTTGCTTGACTCATTGACTTGACACGACTCAAGGTATAAACTTGACTCGATATGATTGATTGACTCGAGGTTGACTCGACTAAAAGTGTTTGACACATGCGTTAAACTCAAATCAAGGTGATATGACACGACATGAATCAATGTGTACATGACTCGTGTGTGTATTGTAATGTGATCGTGCGACTCGAAAAATGCAAAAAAGGAAAAATTTTCCGTCATTTTTGTGGAGGGTACCGACTTTCTCCCGAAAAAGAAAGATGCGAAAAAAGAATCAAAGTTTGAAGGTGTATGTTGAATGAGCTTAGTCAAATGTCATTTGATTCTATCTCTCAAGGTGCAAGGATTAACTCATCCTAGGCTATCTCAATTGTTGACTCAATGATGAAAGCATTTGGGTAACTTAGGCACGGAGGCTAAGCACTTCATACTTCATGATGCAATGACAATTATGATTGATGAGTGATGTTGATATGACAAGGCATGCTTCAACGTTGTGTTAAGATTCCATGACAAAGGGTTCCTAAGGGAAGGTATATTTGGTCATGTATCTGTGATGTGTGTGAAAGTGACACTAAAGTTAGGCCGCAAGGGCTAAGTGTGTGGAAAAATATTATTTTAAGAAGAGTTAAATGATGGTGACTCTTTTGGATAGGTAAGCTAATGATGTAGGGATCAAGCCCCCAATTCTAGTTCTAAATGAAAAGGGATGAGCACAGGAGATCCCTTGATATGATCAATTGTGAATGTAAATATGAATGCATTTTTATTACGGCCGCACCTCGATGTGAGGTTGCCTACGTACCCGTTAGGAATCAGGCCGAACGTAGCTCTAGTCGAACCTCGCACAAGTATGTGTATACCTCAAAAAGGTCTTTTTAAGGGTTGTAACGTGGTTAGGCTAAAGGTTGAAGAAGAAGGGGATAAAAGGCTCAAGACCCTGGATAAGCCCCCAAGGTGTGCAACCTTGCTTTTGAATCTTTATTTTTATGCTCGAGTTTCTACTCTTTTTTTTAGCTTTTTATTTTGCTTTATTTATTTTTTTTTAATAAGTGTGGGCAATCCCGATCATGCGGTCTATCACTCACTTGGTATTCATGTTTCTCAGGCACGGTACCGAGCACTCGATAAGAGACGCAATCTGAGACGTGTTCATATCAAAGACATGTTCATGTTAAAGACATTGGAACACTTGCCCTTCTGTACACTTTTATTATTATTTTTTTTTTGCTTACTTTTTTGCTATTTTAATCTTTTGAAGTCATTCAAGCTTTTTATGATATTGAAAACTGTATAAGTTGCACACTATCCCATCCCAAAGTTAGGTAAATGTAGGTTGAAAAATGAAGGGACTATCGTTAGACGAGGCTCAAAGTGGTTTATCAAAAAAAGGATTGTATATTTGAAGGGTGAAAGGTGATATGATGTGGCTACAAGGGGTGCCTCAAATCATTGGTATACCTTGTGCTTAGTTTGACATGGATTTGTTTTTTTTAAATGAAATGATCATATGCAAGAAAATAAATACTCATTTTATTAAAAAAAAAGGGGGAAAAGAAAGAATCTACAAAATTAATCTAAAAGAAAAGAAAGGTGCCTACGCTAGACTTATTGGGGAAAGGAAAAAATGAAAAAGAAATAGAAAAAGAGATTATGAGATCTTTTCGTTAAAGCTCGCCTCTGTCTTGTGTTGTTTGATTTATCATCACTCGCTCTTCTTGTTAACTGCAGGTATGGGAAGCTTGTTATTATCAATCAAATGTTGGATAGCCTCCTTTAGCTTCCAACAGCTCTTAGTAGCATGACCCCTACCTTGATGGTACTTGTAGCGCACATTTGGATTCCAACTAGGCAATCTCTTCTCAAGTGGGGGATCTTTAAGAGGTCCAATAGGAGTAATGACTCCCTTGGCATGGAGTCGATCGAAAGCGTCATCGTAGCTAATTCCAATAGGGGTAAAGTCCTTTTTTGTTGCTTTCTAAATCCTCAATTATCCATGGCTAAGATCTCATTAAGGTTGAAAGTACCAACACTGTTACTAGAGTAGGTGTTTTTGGAAGAAGAAGGATAGTCGTTCTTCTTCCTTTTACAGCCACTGTTACTATCGTTACTAATCTTGGCCTTCTTGTCGCGCGGAGGAACATGAAGGAGATTTGAATCAATGAATTCTTGAGCACGATCCTTGAGAGCGAGACACTTTTCAGTAGTGTGATCGCGACCTCTATGGTATCGACAATAGGAATTTGGATCCCAATTAGGAAAACGTTTTTCAGATGGAGGGTCTTGATTGGAACCAATGGAGTGAATATGACCTTGATCATGAAGACAGTCAAAAGCTTCATTGTAAGTCTTTCTTATTGGTGTGTATTCTTCAATGGTCCGTTTTGCCCGTGGCTTAGGAGCATTGATTTCTTCATTAAACCCTTGGCGAGAATTTTGTTCGATGACCATCACCCGATTTGCTAGTCCTTCTACCACATTCAAGAGCATGGCAACGACATCTTGCAGTTTTCGAATGTCCTCTTTTAGACTTGACGAGTCTTCCTTGGTATTATCTAAGAAAGACTTTCATCCTCCTCAATTATGGCCACTTCATCGAGAGAGGTTATATAAGTTGTCTCGATCATGGGCTCACCTACAGGTGTGATAAGGAGTGATGGATCAAAGGATGTTTGATCTTCTTCGATGGCTAGAATCTCGGAAGTTTTATTTTTATCGATCATATCTTGAATAGCTTCTTTGAGTTTCCAACACTCCTCAGTATCGTGACCATTTCCTTGGTGATATTTGCAGTGCTTATTAGGGTCCCACTTGGGTGGCCTGACTTCTGGAACTGGATCTTTGATGGGCCCCATGGGCATGACTAGTCCTTTGTGATGTAGCTTCTCGAAAGCTGTTTCATAACTCATACCAAGTGGAGTGAACACTCTTTTCGACCTTTGGATTCATGGTTTAGAGGCGTTTGTAGCATGTACCTCATTAATGGGAGAGGAAGAAGAAGGATGGTCGTTCTTCTTTCCTCTCGCACTATTGTCTTTCAGAAGGTCATCTTCAATGTCAATGCCTATGTTATACACAGCCTTGAAAGTATTCAAGTTGTGTTGGTACTTTAAGTGCCTTGAATACTTCCCTTGGAGATTCTTGATAAGCATCCTCACAGATTCTTTTTCGATAGGAGCCTTGACCATGTTAGCGGAAGTTTCCCTCCATTTGTTGAAGAAAGAAGTGAACCCTTCGTTTTCTTTTTGTTTTAACATCTCAAGTTGTCTATGGTTTGTTTCGTCTTGGATGTTGCACTTATATCTATCTATGAAAGCGTTTGCTATGGACTCCCAAGTAGAGGTCTTTTCTTTCTCGAGAGAAAAGAACCATTGTTGGCAAACGGTCTCGAGAGATCGTGAGAACAGAGAGGGGAAAACCTTCTTATCGATACCCGTAATGCTCATTATAGTTTCAAAAGCTCTTAGATGAAAGTAAGGGTTATCTGTTGCCTTGAATTTAGGGATGTCAGTGGCGTTGAACTTATGCGGAAGAAGTTCCTTGTCCAGCGAGACCCCTTATGAACTAATGTCCTGAAATTTATAGTCACTAGATAGCTTGCTCAAACTTTCTTGCATAAGGTTCATTTGTTGTTGCTTCACAGGGTCATCAATTTTGAGGGTTAAAGCCTTTAACACCTCAGTCACGTCATTCAATTGATTCCTAAGTTCATTGACCTCTTCTTTTCTTGCCATTATCTTTTTAGCCTTCCACTTTTGACGAATTGGTTTATCAAAGAGTGAGACTTGAATAAAGAGGTTGTCCTTGATTAATCGCCCTTCTCTCCTCGACCAAGTACTGTGGAAAAGGAATTTGGGGATATTCATTGTTAATTGTTTGACTCAAACTTTATTCAACATGCAATGGATGGAGGAAGTGAAGAAAGATTGGAATAGAATGTGGAGAAAAAATGATGTAGATGGAGGGATGTGAAGAATTAGGAATATAATGTACCCCCAACTCAAATGACGGAAAAAAACCAACTCATGCATGAACCTAAGACATAGTCATGGTGATATGTACTCAAAGTGCGTGCTAAGAATAGCGAGTGTAGGTGAAATGTTAAGACTCGTGTCATGACCATGTGGCTAGACTATGTGACTAGACTCAATTAATGACTTAACAAGGCATTATTGACAATAAAATTTAACCAAATTAATTAGCAAACTGGTTAATTAGACACACAGTGATGACTCGACCAATAATCCGAACCGTCGTCAAAACGAAAAGACTGGCGCCACACTGTGTAGTGTAGCGCCAGACGACAGAGCTGTCGCCAGGCGCCAAACTCCACAGAGTGGCGCTATAGTTCAGACTTTGGCGCCAATGCTGGAGCTTCAATCTGGAACTGTTTTCGGTGTTATTAATCAACAGGGGATGCCTAAAGTCGTACTAGGTCAATTCTGATTAAAAATTAGACTTTATTTACTCAAATTAATTAGTTAATTAATTAATTAATTAGGCAAAGTTCTTTTAGTCATTAATTTATTAAATCTCAACAAAAGTCAAACAAACGGTTAAGAACAAATATTTATGCACAACAAATAATGCACAATTAGTCAAGTAGGCACAATATGATGCAATGAGTTTGCAACCTAATCATGGCTCTAGTTCTCTAAAATTCGGGATAAGGGTTAGTCAACAGAGGGTCCATGGTTAATTGTCCGGATGCACCGCGCGGAAGCCTATCCGTGAAGGGTTGGCGCGAGTGGATGGGACACCGCGAGTTTTAGAAAAAACTCGCTTCCATGGTTTGGTGAATTGAACATTCTCTGATGTACCCTTTGTTGCTCAGAGCGTTCAATCAGGTAGATGGAGCATTAATTCCTAGAAGGTTATGTCCATATGTAGAACACATATGGGTTTCAAAAACGTGAGAAAAACTCAATCAGGAAGTAGGATCGAGCAAACAATACGAAAAACTGGTCGAAATTAGAACACATATATCTAGCTCGGTATTGGAAGAATTTGGCGCCAAAAAACAGAGGTTGGCGCCAGGATTAAGATGTAGCGCCTGGAGACAGAGCTATCGTCTGGCGCTACAGTTAAATGTCTGGCGCCAGCTTCTGTTCGCTGACGCTAATTCCTACATTCCTCAGCAGTTTTCTGTGCTCGATAAAATTTTCCAGTTTTGCGCAGTGTTATTTCGGTCCTAGTTGTGAAAGATATTTATCAAATTTCCTACGTGTAAAATCCTATGTTTTTAACTCATTACGGATGGTCTTTCCAATGAGATCTTTTTTATGCATATGACAATAATGTTAATCAAAATTACGCACATGAAATACTTAGAACGTTTCGAGTCTCATCCACTCATTCTAAATCATAGCAAAAACAAATTCAGGAATTAAAATAGAATTCCTCCCCAGTGGAGTCGCCAAAAACTGTAGGGAATATTTCAAGCATTAATCCCCTAGCTTGAATCCACTGTAATCATACACTAAAGTACGGTGGCGTCCAAAAGGAAAGAAGATAGAGCAAAAGAGTCGCCAACAAGTTTTTAGGAACTTGTAAACCGTTCACGAGGTGAAGGTTACACCCCTTAACGATCCAAGAGATCGTCAACTCAATAAGGTCTTGAACCAAATAGGGTTCGGAGATGAAGGTACAAATCCAACCTAAAAGAGATTGAACCTGCCCTGATAATAGGCCTCTACTTTATTCAGATCGTATTCATGTGCGCTTTCTGACTAACATGCGATCAATAGGTTTACCATAAACCTGTTTATCTATGTTGGTTGAATATTAATGCACAAATAAACTATTATTGGCGATCACTTGAATTATAATCATATTAACCCTAACAAGATTATTAATTATCTAATTAAGCGTGATTACAAATACCAATTCCCTTTAAGCCATTAAAGGCGTGATCAAGCAATAAAAATAAATTTATATATCAAGCAACATAATAATAATCATAAATTATAATCATAACAATTATAATAATCATAATCATAATAATAAACATGTTCATGTTAAAGTATAATAATAGCAAGATCCTAGGCATAATACTAACAAGATTAATAACAAACCCTAGCATGTCACTAAGCAATAAAAATCAAATCTTTAGCTCTAACATGATACTAATAATCATAAATATTAGGAAGAACATAGGAAGCATCACAGGAATCATAATAAGCATATTTGATATTAAAATTACCCTAAACATAATACTAGGAATATCATAATAACAATCTAAACATGATTTCTACATCATAACATCAACAAAACCATTAAAGTACTTACTTTGATGCCTCGTACCTCTTTCTAATAACAAAATACACACGTTAGTAACTTCAAGGAAAATAATAAAACAACAATAATTAAATTAAATAATTGAAAAAGAGATTTGGGACCAAACCCTCAGAAATTAAACCTTTCACGTCTAGGGCGAAGGCAACTTTGAATGTGGCTAGATGTATCTAGTGCTAATGTATGCGGAATTTTGTATTTGAGAGAAGAAGCTAGTTTAGAAAAAAGAGAGAAAGAGTAAAATGGTAGATTGTAGATTAGAATTGGTAAAAATTGATTGTTGATGAATGAAAACGGAGTTTTTACGACGTTATTTATAAAGAAAATCAGCCAAAAAGATAAAATATCAAAACAGAGTTTTGACGTAAATAAAATTTGATTAGCACCAACGCTGGCTATTGGCGCCAGACGCCAACATTAGCGCCAATGCTAGCGCCAGGCGCTAAGCGTAGCGCCAGGCGCTAAGCGTAGCGCCAGGCGCTACAACTAACGTTTGGCTCTGATTCAGAAATTCACGCGTTTTCTTAAAATCAGATAGAAATTGCCGTACAGGAGGATAAAATCGTATCTTCCTCAAAAACGTTCTTCGATTTTAATTAAAACTCTGAAAAGTCAACAAAAGTCAATTTATCAATGCTAATTAAATTAGGAGTGAAAAGAACCATCTAGAAGAATCTAGAAGACTAAAACCATTCCTAATTGCATTAGGAATGATAAATCCATATTAGGCCCTCCCCTAGATCATTGGGCCGCATATAAGGCTCAAACCGGGCCCAGTTCAGTAATTTGGCCCATAACTGCCTCGTTATTCATCGAAATTGGGCTTATAATATATCGTTGGAAAACTCTTTCAAGCCCTATCCAACTATACTACTATTGGACCTATATCATGGACCAACCAAACTGGATTGGCTGTTTTCTTAAAATAAGTTTTCAAAAACAAAGAGAAGAGAAAATAAATTAAAACTTTTCGCAACACTAAACTTTCCACACTTTCACTTCATTCGATTATGATTCGACGTGAAAGGTACTCATCACTGGATTTGGTTTTGGGGAGACACAAATGGGTGTCTACAGGCATGCAGAGGGAAGAAAGAAAAACAGAATGCTGAAGCATCCAGTTGACTCTCCACGGTGGAAGAACATTGATTTGAAGTTTGAGGAATTTGGTGATGAATTCAGAAATTTAAGGCTTGGGTTGTGCACGGACGGGTTGAATCCATTTGGCACTCTTAGTACCGAACACAGCACATGGCCGGTACTTTTAGTGATTTATAATTTGCCTCCTTGGCTGTGCATGAAACGTAAGTATGTAATGCTTTCATTGCTAATAACTGGTCCTAAGCAACCTGGAAACGACATAGATGTTTACCTTGCGCCGCTTATTAACGACTTGAGAAAGATGTGGGACGAAGGGGTTTCCATTTTCGATGCTCATCAGAATGAGATGTTCACATTGCGTGCAGCCCTTATGTGGACCATGAATGACTTCCCTACGCATATGGCAACTTGTGTGGGTACAAGGTCAAAGAGAAAAAATCATGCCCCATAAGTATTGATGACACATCAAGCATATACCTTACTCATTCTCACAAAGATGTCTACCTACGGACTTGAAGGTTCCTTAGGCGTGATCACTCGTACCGTAGGCAGTAAAAAGGCTTTCGATGGAACAGTGGAAGAGGATACTGCGCTTAGACCATTGACTAGTGCTGAGATTTGTACTCGGGTGAAAGGGATACGAACGGTGTTTGGAAAATCAGAAAAAACTATGGTCTCAGTTGCTTTGTTTAAGAATCAATCTTTTGGAATCTTTCGTCCTGGAGAGAACATGGCGTTGGCATTGTCTTGATGTGATGCATATGGAGAAGAATGTGTGTGATGCTCTTTTGCACTAGTAGAAAAATAGCATTAGGCACCCCCCACATGGCACCGGTTCAGGCCAAACCGGTGCCAAAAATCGGCCCAAAATTGGGCCGGTTTTTAAACAAAGGCAAAAGGCACCGGTTCAACTCAAACCGGTGCCAAAAATAAAATAGGCACCGGTTTGAACCGGTGGCAATCAAACCGGGTCTTTTTCAAAAAATAAAAAACGCGGCCTTAGCTTCCTACTTCTTTCTTCTCCTTCCTCTCTTTATTTTTCATTCCTTTCTAGCCCGACATTAGAGACGAATTGAAGAACAACAAACCTCCTCCTTTTCCCTCCACCACAGCCACCTTCACCGGCCACCGGCCTCCAGCCACCAGCATTGTTCGAATTGAAACACCGCCCTTTATTCTCCCCTTCCCTTGTACGAATTGTCGAATTGAAACACCGCCCTTGTACGAGTTGAAACTCCACCAGCATTGTACGAATTGTTGAAAACCACCGCCCTTAATTCTCCCCTGCCCTTGTCTTTTCCCTTCCTGCCCTTCTCTGTCTTTCACCGGCCTCCAGCCACCAGCATTGTTCGAATAGAGCAGCAACGCACCGCCTCCGCCTCCGTGCTATTCCCTCCACCAGCGCGCACCGCCTCCACCTCTGCGCCGCCTCCACTAGTGCGCACCACCGCTGCTACCTCCACCAGCGCGAGGGTCGTCCTCAATCTCTCATCCCCTTAGCTTCTTCCACCTCCAACTAATTTAGGGTAAGTTTTTATTTTTTTTGTTAAAAATTGAACAATTATTTTGAAATATGTAATTATATTATTTTCAATAGCATTTTGAACAATTACTGTTAAGAAAATTAAAGTCAAGGAATGTATATATATAATTTTACCCTAATTTTTTAAATTTTTGCATTGGTTGTTTATTTAGAAATTTTGAATACATATTATACATTAGAGTTATTTTGTATGTTTAGAGTAATTTTGAATACATATTATAAATTAGAGTAATTTTGCAATACCTTGTTCCTTAGTTGAAAATTTTGTATATTTTAATGGGTTATTTTGAGGTTGATTTAATGAATAATTATGAACATAATAGAGATTAGTAAGAATGTTACTTAATTAGTTGAGTTTTTGTATGTTTTAATGTGTAATTTTAGGTTGTTTTAATGGGTAATTGTGAATATATTAAAGAATTAGTGACCTTGCTACTAATTAGTTGTGAATAAATTAGAAAATTGTGAATAAATTAGAGAATTGTGATTACATTAGAGATTTGTGAATAATTTAGAGAATTGTGATTAAATTAAAAAATTATGCATAAATTAGAGAAATAAATAGTGATATTGCCACTTAATTAGTTGTGAATAAATTAGAGAATTGTGAATACATTAGAGAATTGTGAATATATTAATTATAGAATTAGTGACGTTGCTAATTTTTGTTTTTTTAATATATAGATTAATATGTAAATTGAAGCACGAGTTTAATTAGCTTGAGGACTACATATTAAGCTCAAGTGGGTAGTTGCTATATTGGTATGACTTATAAACTTTACTTAGCTATATTTATTTCTATTTATCCATTTAATAGAAGTTTATTCATGAAATTGCAACTTGTGTATTGTTTAATTGCAAATAAATACAGCAATATATAGAATACTTGCATCATCATATGCCTAGATACCCGTTCAAGGCTTTCTCATTAGGAGAAAGTCTTGAATAGTCTCCGGTTGGGACTGTTCTTGAATGTGTACTCTCACTTAGGTGGTGAAAGTATGTTTTTTTTCGATTTTAAGGAACATCTTGGCTTACCATTTCCTCACTATGTTCTCTGGGTACATATGTGATTAATTAATTATCTACATCGTGTACTTGGAGAACTAAGGGGGAAATGCTGTCGGATTTTCCTTAAAATTGGAAAGTTGACATACATTCACTAGTGAGAGTAGACATTCAAGGATGGGTTAGGTTGGAGTGATAAGGACCCTTTGAAAACATGCATTTTTTCACTATATGAATGGTATATTCACGTTTTGTACTTGAATTTGATTTACATAAAATATGTAGCAATTACACATCATTCATTATATGTTGCTATATATGTTTAGAGACAATTTACTAAATGGAGAAGGATCGTGGTTGGATGTATGGTAGACGCGATACATTGGAATTTTGGAATGGGGTTCAAGATTTTTGCGAGAGGGCATTAGTTTATCAACGTAAACAGGGTGACAAAGGCCTTTATTGTCCTTGTGTTGATTGTAATAATGTGAATGTGGTCGATAGTGTTGAAATAATTAGAGATCATGTATTATGTCGTCGGTTTAGGAAATTATACCATGTGTGGATTTGGCACGGAGAAAGTGGAGAGTACAGTGGGGATCTTGATCGGAATGATGTGCGTGTTAGAACCAATGATATTCATGTGGACGAGGAATACGAGAATGATGACTATATTGTTGATAATGGTGAGGATGGAGCCGATGATGATTAGGCGGATGAGGTCGAGGATGAACAAGTGGATGAGATGTTGCATGGTGTTGAAGGTGGAGTGTTTGAGTTATTATCGGAGGCTTCCAAAAAGCCTTTGTATCCCGGGTGCAAAAAATACTCCAAAATATCGGTCGTGCTAACACTTTTCAACATTAAGTCGAAGCATGGATGGACGGACATTAGTTTTACTTCTTTGTTGACCGCATTAAGTGATATGTTGCCTGATGGGAATGAAATTCCTAAGTCTTACTATTACGCAAAGAAGCTCATGTATCCCTTTGTTTTGGAGTATAAGAAGATACATTCATGTCCTAATGGTTGTATTTTGTATCGAAATGTGTATGAACAATTGCAGGAGTGTCCATGATGCAAGCGGTCGCGCTACAAGCGCATGAGTTGCAATCCTGGTACGGAAGGACCTCCTGCTAAGGTGTTGAGGTATCTTCCTATTATTCCAAGGTTTAAGCGTCTGTTCTCAATACCAACAGGCGCTAAAAACTTGAGGTGGCATGCAGAGGGAAGAAAGAAAAACAGAATGCTGAAGCTTCCAGCTGACTCTCCACAGTGGAAAAACATTGATTTGAAGTTTGAGGAATTTGGTAATGAAGTCAGAAATTTAAGGCTTGGGTTGTGCACGGACGGGATGAATCCATATGGCACTCTTAGTACCCAACACAGCACATGGCCGGTACTTTTAGTGATTTATAATTTGCCTCCTTGTCTGTGCATGAAACGTAAGTATGTAGTGCTTTCATTGCTAATAATTGGTCCTAAGCAACCTGGAAACGACATAGATGTTTACCTTGCACCGCTTATTGACGACTTGAGAAAGATGTGGGACGAAGGGGTTTCCGTTTTCGATGCTCATCAGAACGAGATGTTCACATTGTGTGCAGCCCTTATGTGGACTATGAATGACTTCCCTGCATATGGAAACTTGTGTGGGTATAAGGTCAAAGGGAAAAAAGCATGCCCCATATGTATTGATGACACATCAAGCGTATACCTGACTTATTCTCACAAATATGTCTACCTACGGACTCGAAGGTTCCTTAGGCATGATCACCCGTACCGTAGGCAGAAAAAGGCTTTCGATGGAACCGTGGAAGAGGATATTGCGCCTAGACCATTGACTGGTGCTAAGATTAGTGCTCGGGTGAAAGGGATACGAACGGTTTTTGGAAAATCAGAAAAAAAACTGTGGTCTCAGCTGCTCTGTTTAAGAAAGAATTAATCTTTTGGAAGCTTCCGTACTGGAGAGAACATGACGTTAGGCATTGTCTTGATGTGATGCATATAGAAAAGAATGTGTGTGATGCTCTTTTGGGGGACGCTTATGAATATCCCAGGCAAAACAAAGGACGGAAAGGGTGCACGGTTAGATTTGAAAGAGATGGGGATTCGTCTAGAATTGTGGCCTCAAGAAAAGGTTAGAAAGGGGAAGGAGCCGAGAATAGAAGATGAAAATGTTTCGAAAAAAGGGAAGGAGAAGAGCAAGGGAAAGGGAAAGGCCAAAGATGCGTCAAAGAAGAAAGTTAAGGGTAAAGGGAAGGATGAAAAGAATTATTTACCCCCGGCTTGCTATACATTGTCAAGGGTAGAGAAACGTATGTTTTGTGCATGTATGTACAGCATTAAGGTTCCATCAGGGTACTCATCTAACATGAAAAGATTTGTAACCTTAAATGGAGAATTGAAGCTGACAAGTATGAAATCCCATGATTGTCTCATTATGATGCATGTATTCTTACCGATTGCAATCCGTAGTATTCTACCGAAACACGTGAGGGAAGCGATTACAAGCCTTTGTTCGTTTTTCAATACAATTTGTAGCAAAGTTCTTGATCCTTGTACACTAGATGCTTTGCAAGCAGATGTGGTTGTGACTTTGTGCAAATTTGAGATGTATTTCCCAACCTCATTTTTTGACATAATGGTTCATCTGGTTCTTCATTTGGTGCATGAGATTAAGTTGTGCGGTCCAGTGTTCATGAGGTGGTGCTACCCTTTTGAAAGACATATGGGTACATTACAAGATAAAGTACGGAACCGGGCTCACCCTGAAGGAAGTATGATGCAAGGGACCGTGGGTAAGGAGATAGGTAACTTTGTGGCGGACTACGTAGCCCTTGCTCAACCTATTGGTCTTCCTACTTCTTGACTTGAAGGTAGACTTGATGGTCATGGCACAATTGGGTCGAAACGAATGTCACCAGATCGAGATCAGTTCTTACAAGAACACCTTTATGTGTTGCACCATGTTTCAGATGTGCACCCATATTTAGACGAGCACATGGCTAGTTTGCGTGACGAATTTCCATCCAAAGGTGAAAGGGCACTTATGCAGTTGCATAATAAGAGGTTTGTTAATTGGTTTCGTGATCGAGTAATGAGTGGATCGAGTGATACTAATGTGACCGATACAGTACGGTGGCTTGCGTACGGTCCTAGGGATGATTGCCCCTTCATTTGAGGGATATGACATCAATGGGTACACTTTTTGGACCGAGGGTCCTGATTTGAAATCTTCCTCCACCCAAAACAGTGGTGTAACTCTTGTGGCATTGTTAAGGGAGTTTGCAAGTTCTAAGGATAAATCACCTGTCGATGCAAAGTTGTCATACTATGGTCGAATTCAAGAAATATGGGAGCTTGATTATTGTGACTTCACGGTTGTTCTTTTCAAGTGTAAGTGGATTGATAATATCAGGCATAACGTCAAATATGAGGATTTACTCTTGTATATCTTGGCCACTTGAATGATAGTGCGGAACCATTTATCCTTGCATCTCAAGCTAAGCAAGTGTTCTACGTAACTGACCCAATGGATTCAAAATGGTCTATAGTGCTAGCTGGCAAAAGAAGAATCCTAGGCATTGGAGATGTTGAGGATGAGGAAGAATATGATGCGTTTGATGATTCAGCACCTTTCACTGTTCCTAGACCTGTTCTACTAAATGACATAGACAACGAATCAGGTTATATGCGATCAGACCACAACGAAGGAATTTCATAATGAGGTAGTTTGATTAAAAGTTAGTAATGGTTTCATTGCAAACATAGTTTAGTTATCATGTATATAGGAGCATAAGTAGGCGAAAATGACATATTTTTAGTTTGAAATTGCCTAAGTGTACTCATTATCATGCATATACAAGGTTATAGGACCATAAGTAGGTGAAAATGGCTTAAATAGCTTCTACTTAACCCAATTCTTTTGTTTTGTGTATGAACTAAATTTTATTCATTCTAAAAACCTATATTCAATATATTAAACATGTTTGTAGTTTGAAATTTCCTAAGTGTACTCATTATCATGCATATACAAGGTTATAGGACCATAAGTAGGTGAAAATGGCTTAAATAGCTTCTACTTAACCCAACTCCTTTGTTTTGTGTATGAACTAACATTTATTCATTCTAACAACCTATATTCAATAAATTTAACATGTTTTTAGTTTGAAATTGCCTAAGTGTACTCATTATCATGCATATACAAGGTTATAGGACCATAAGTAGGTGAAAATGGCTTAAATAGCTTCTACTTAACCCAACTCCGTTGTTTTGTGTATTAACTAACATTTATTCATTCTAACAACCTATATTCATTATATTTAACATGTTTGTAGATTGAAATTGCAATTTTGTACTCATTATCATGCATATACAAGGTTATAAGACCATAATAAGAAGGTGAAAATGGCTGAAATAGCTTCTACTTAACCATTATAACTATCATGCATATACTTTACTATACACTAATATTGTTTTATGATTGTTTTGACAGGTTTTTATATCTCATGGCGCACGATCATGATCCTCATTGTGTAGCGGACATTGACGATGATGAGTATGAGGACGAGGACCATGATGATGTGCCTTATGATGTGAATAAGGAGGATGACTTGGGTGAGCCAGAGGATCAGGCTCAAGATGAGTTCGAGCGTAGGCTTGACGATTTTGAAATTTCAGCTGAACGTGCACCGCCTATTGTAAATACAGCATGTGAGATTGTTGGTGAGAACCCGACTCCTAAAAGTCAAGGCCAAGGACAAGATGAAAACAACACAGGTGGTGGAGGGGGGGGGGGGGAAAGGCACCGGCTCTAAGAAAAATAAGGGGTCCAACGAGAAGCTTTAAGAAACCGCACGGTCCCATGGTCTCGGAGTATGAAAACAACGGCCAACCCGGGCCCAAATGGCATCGACAATATGCTAATCAAGTTGGAATTTGTTTGCGGAAAATCCCCATTACACTTGTAATACGGAAAGTACCTCCGGGTTTGATTCAAACATTTTGGGATGATACAAGGGTAAGTGTGTTTTTGGCACATTTAGACAATTTAAGAAACCTTAACCTTATAATTGTTACTAAATAGAAACTAATAATCGATTTTAATTTGTGCTTGCAGAGGCTGTTTTCTATTCCTAATGATCCCGAGAAGAGAAGGGTGTTTGAATCTTTATTAGCGGAAAGATTCAGAGGCTTTAAGACCAAGTTAACTAATCGGTGGATCTACAAGAATAAGAAGAAATCAAAGAAGAAGAATTCTGATGAGGATGACCGTCTCCCGTGGCAAATATGGTCGACTGTGTTAAAAGATGATTGGGAAGAGTTCGTTACAATGAAGACTCAAAAGAAAGCCATTGTAAGTTTGTGCAAATCTGATCTCAATTGAATAATAGCTTGACACTTTTTGTAGCAATGAGACTAACATTTTTAGTTTTGTAGGAACTTCGAGAGCAAAATAAAAAGAATGCAGAAAAGAAGGAATACGTCCATCGTATGGGTCCTAAGACTTTTGGTGAAAAGAGACCTGAGTGGGTCGATTCGGGTTTATACCCTAAAGCGCTTCTAGTGGCATCAAAGGAACCCTCTAGTTCCACGATCACTACATTGGTGAGTCGTGCCGGTGATTTCTTTTGTTCTCTCCATACGTTTGATAAGGAAACCGGAAAATGGGTCATCAAGGGTCCGGAAGCCAAAAAACTGGCGGATAAGCTTGTAAGTTACCTATGAATTGTTGAAATTAAGTCACTTTTGCATCTAAATCACTGTACAAACCATTAAATGTTTTACTGACCTCATTTTTCCTTATGCTATAGCTTGAGCACACTCAAGAGATGGTGGAGGGAAAATTTGAACCAAGTGTGGAGAATGACCCTTTCACCATGGCTTTGGGACGGCCATACCATCCAGGACGAGTAGTAGGTTCCGGAGGGTCATTGCTTGGATGGAATAAGGTCCGAATACACAAAATCGGGTAGATCTCGAGCTAGTGTTAACTCGCCAGGGGAGTTGGATGCCAAGGTGACATCAATTAAGGAACAAGTACGCAACGAGTTAGTTGGTGAATTGAATGCTTGGGCGAAGCTGATGAACTTACCGACTTTTCCGTTCCTCACGAGTACCCCGGTCGACTCATGTTCTGAACCAAAAGGGCAAGGAGAAGGTGATAGACATGGAGGAGATGAGATACGTGGTGAAGATGTGCCACTTGAGGTAAAATCAATTGGGTTATTAAAAGTTTTAAAATACTGAGTTAATTGAGATTTGAGGTGCAATGATTGATGTACTGTTGCAGGTTCCTACTCCTACACATGCGGACTCGAGGGAGCTTGAAAATCCAACACCGCATGAATTTCCAGAGTTATAGGTGATTTGTAACCCTCTACCTTAATGAATTTTGTTATATTATCTATGCTGTTGTAAAATTCCTATTTAACTATCTTCTTTTTATATATATACTTGTGTAGGAAGACACCCGGTGTGCACTTCTAGCCCCGGGGCATGCAAATAGTACGGCGTGAGTTGGGTGGTAGTGTCCAACCTACGACGGGTGCTACGGCGGGGCCACATCATTACTCGGTTGAGATCGATTCAGTGGTTGCGGGGTTCGAAGACATCCCACTACCCGTACCGATATAGAAGAGGTTGAGATAACAACGCTTTGGCAAGCTGTAGGTAGCTTCGTTGATTGGCCACGTGCATGGGTGAAGTTGATTAATAAGGAGGTAAATTATTTAGTTCTCAATTTTTGTAAGTGTTAAACCGTTAGGCACTCTTAAAATAAAATCGCCAAATATTTTTTTTTTTACAATATGCAAGGTCTGCCAAGTTGATTTAAAATTACTCAAATTTTTTTTTAAAAAATATGCAAGTTCCGCCGCCCCGGGACACCCGAGGGAGCCGCCCCCGCTGCCGGAACAGCGAAGCCAGCCCGCGCCGAGGCCACAGCAGCCCCGGAAGCTGCATGCCAAGGCTGTAGCAGCCACGGCAGGTGGCTGCCATGTTTGCTGCAGCCTCGACACCAGCCTACCTGGGCTGCTGCAGCCTCGACAGGCGGCTGTCATGGCTGCTGCAGCCATGGAAGCCACCTGTCGAGGCAGCAGCAGACATGGCAGCCACCTGCCGTGGCTGCTACAGCCTTGGCATGCGGCTTTCGGGGCTGCTGTGGCCTCGGCGCGGGCTGCCTTTGCTGTTTCGGCAGCTGGGGCGGCTCCCTCGGTGTCCCGGGGCGGCGAAACTTGCATATTTTTTAAAAAAAAAAAATTTGAGCAATTTTAAAAATATAAAGCCATTTTGAGCCGAAATGGCTTCTCACTTGCCTATTTTCTTCATTTCTCAACTTATAAACTCCTTGCATCTCAAAACAACTTGTTTGGGGTAAAAATACCCTAAACACGTGGCCCAATGGCCTAGTGACACGTGGCATCCAGCCGTTGGTCAGCAGTGTTCCAATCCTCTGCTGACACGTGTCCTCTAAACCCTAAAAGGGAAACCATCCCTTCCCCACTATAAATAGTGGGAGGACCCTCATTAATGGGGGGCTGGAACATTTGTTGTTCACATTGAATACTCCTCAAAAAGAAAAACACTTACCCCGAGCAATATTAATTGCAGAATTCTCCCATTACGCGAGAAGTAACTTCCACATTACATGCATTCTACCTCCCGTATCTTTACTAACTTGATCGTCGGAGGCGGAGCTCCTACCCCCAGGAGTCTTCGTGATTTTGCAGGCACAGGCGTCGAAGGGCATTCTTGGAATTGTAACTCTCCCGCAGGACACATCAAAAAACCCCGAAACATTTGGCGCCGTCTGTGGGGAGAGTACTTCTAAGATGACTTCTGATACTGTGTCACCGAATCAGGGCAAACGGCCTGTGGTCGAGCCTGAGGTCCAGACGGACCATGAAAGTGGCGACGAAATTGAAACATATGTGGCCCCGGATGGGTTTTTCAGAACGAAGCACCCTCGTGCTAAAGATAGAAGAGAACGGGAAATCAGCCAAGCTGCTCCCAACAACCCAGCCGGGCAACCGGCTGGAATTGCCCAAACGGTGGAGGGCTCAGCCCCCGTTACAAGAAACGAACTCATGTCTTTCATGAATAGTTTCAAGGGTGAGATCAAGAGCCTCATCCGGTCAGCTACTCCAAAGAAGGGTCAGCCGGCCAAGAAGCCTTCTGGAAAGAAGGCGGTCAAAGAACGAGTTCCTACCCCTCATCCTAAGCCAAAGGAGGGGGAGGGCTTAAGGTTTGATCCAAGCAGACTCCGTTTTCCTCAAGGGGAGCTGCGAAAGGCCATCCGGCACGTACAGCCGGATGGCTCCAAGAAAACATTCTCAGACGCCCGCACATTTCTCCAAGAGAAGCGAGGTCAGGCGTCTGCGTCGGCCTCAACGTCGACCTTCCCGGACAGTTTCCATGACGTCTCACACAGGCGTACGGGAACGAACCTTAGGAGCCAGACGGGCGAAGCTTCTGCCCGGTCTGGACCCAAAGTGATCCAGCCTGGCCTATTCGGCACACCGAATGGGTTGGGTGGATCCCCTTTCATGTCACCGGGTCTTTTCGGTGGGCAAGCGCAGCAGCCGTTCCAACCCACGGACTGGAAGCTGCGCTTGCTAAATTTGGGGGAACAGCCAACGGCGTTCTCACCAGAGATAACCCAGGCGGCACAGCCGCCTAAGATCAAGAATGTTTTGGTGGGGGCCTATGATGGCACCACCAACCCAGAAGACCATCTAATGGCCTACTCTAACCTCATGTACCTCCAGGGGTTAGATGATGCCGTCTGGTGTCGATGCTTCCCGGCTACCCTCAAGGGCATAGCCCAGCGGTGGTTTGGTAACCTACCAGCCGGTTGCATCAACAGCTTTCGAACTTTGGCGTACTTGTTTACGTCAAATTTCTCAATGAATATTCCTGCCAAAAAGACTAGCCTCGACCTAGGGGCAATACAGCAGGGCGACCGGGAGGGCCTCCGGTCGTACGTCAGACGGTTCAATCTGATGAGAATTCAGATTCCAGGACTATCAGACGAAGTGGCCTATACAGACTTCTTTCGAGGTCTGAAGGATGGGTCGACCTTTAAGTTTGACCTCGTCCGGAAGAGGGTTGCTACCCTCCAAGAGGCGTTAATTGAAGCTGAAGCCTATATACAGGCGACGGAGCTTTGTGCTGTCAAGCAGCCGTCAGATTATAAAAAGTCTGACAAAAAAGAGAGCCGGCAACAGCATCAGCCGGCAAGAAAGGAAGAAAAGAGAAAAGGGGTGTGGGCAGCTGACCGATCAGGACAGCCGGCCCAGAAGATCAGGCGGAAGTCAGAACCATATGTCCCTAAATACGAGTTCACAAAAGATTGCTCCACCATCCTCCTGGAAATCAAAGACCGGATGTCTCTCGACAAACCGGCTGAAATGAAAAGCCCCGTGAATAAACGGGACAAGAGCAAGTATTGCCAATACCACGAGGATGTTGGCCACGACACCAATGGCTGCTATAGCCTCAGGCGGCTATTGGACCGTCTGGCAGATGAGGGGGCCCTAAAATCCTATCTACCCAAGGCTAAGGGTAATACCCAGGCCAAGAAAGGGCAGGCGGCAAAAACCGGCCCAGTAAACTCCGAGATGGATGAAGAGACCATCTTCACCATAGCAGGCGGTTTTGCCGGAGGGGGTCCCACCATCCGGGGCACCAAAGACAACATCAGGAAGCTAGTCAACTCAGGGGATGAGGGCCAGGCGTCGAAAGACATCTTCCCTGAGGTCCTTATTTCTGAAAAGGACCGGGGCAAGGTCAGGCGGCCTCATGATGACCCCATCGTCATCGAATGCAAGGTTGCCAACCAGAAGGTTGGCCGGATCCTAATAGACACCGGGAGCTCGTCTGACCTAATCAGTTATCAGTGCTTGACCAAGCTCAAGTACACATCCGGTAACATGCACCAGGCTCCTCACCCACTAGTCGGTTTTGGGGGTGGAGTAGTGCATCCGGTCGGAAGCATAGATCTTCCGATCCGGCTGGGTGAAAAGGGGCAAGGAGGCCACATGATAGTCAAGTTTTTAGTTGTGGAGGAGCTGTCCGCCTACAACATGATATTTGGCCGTCCTACCCTCAACGCATCTAAGGCTGTCATCATCCCGTCCCTCATGTTGGTCAAATTTCAAAAGGATGATGGTACAGTCGGTGCCCTAAGCGGGGACTAGAAGACGGCAAGAGAGTGCTATCTCTCTGACGTCAAGACAACTATGGGTGCAGCCGGCCAGGGCGAGCCCATAGATGTTGATAACTGCGACCCAGCAGTCCCGGCTCCAAGGGCAGCCGGTATGAAAAGAAAGGCGGACCAACTGGCACCCGTCAAAAAGGAGAAATAGCAATCACTAGCCGGGAAAAGGTCAGATGACCAACGACCTCAGCCGGCTGGTGACTGCCTTGATGTCATCCTAGATGACAGCCGTCCTGAAAGAACAGTCAAGGTCGGGACGGTAGCCTTCGAACGGTTGGGAGAAGGTTTGCTCCAGCTGCTGAAGGAATTCAAAGAAATCTTTGCCTTTGAAGTGGAAGAGATGCCAGGCGTCAGCCCGGATCTTGCTGTCCACAAGCTAGCCGTAGATCCCAAAAAGCAGCCGGTTAGGCAGAAAAAGAGGGATCATGGTGGAGAAAGATCTCAAGCGGCAGCGGCTGAGGTCAAAAAGTTGTTGGATGCTGGATTCATTAGGCAATGCTACTACCCGGATTGGGTGGCAAATGTCGTTCTAGTAAAGAAGCCGAACGGTACTTGGCGGATGTGTGTGGATTACACAGATCTGAACAAAGCATGCCCAAAAGATAGCTACCCGCTTCCAAAGATTGACAGCCTAGTCGACTCAACAGCCGGCCATGCGTTAATGAGATTTATGGATGCTTATTCCGGCTTCCATCAAATACCTCTCTGGAAGAAATATCAGGAGAAGACGGCTTTTGTCACTGATCAGGGGTTATTCTGCTATACGGTGATTCCGTTTGGGTTGAAGAATGCACCGGCTACATTCCAGCGCATGATAAACACCGTTTTTTATCAACCAGATTGGCAGGAATGTAGAGGCGTATATCGATGACATGATAGTCAAATCCAAGCTACAGACGGATCACCTAGCAGACCTGCGAGAAACCTTCACCACACTCAGGCGGCACCGGGTCATGCTTAACCCAAAGAAATGCGTATTTGGTGTTGAGTCTGGGAAGTTTCTCGGATTCTTGATTGACCAAAGAGGCATCGAAGCTAACCCGGAAAAAATACAGGCGGTAATTGACATGAAGTCTCCCCGCACTGTAAAAGAAGTCCAGAAGTTGACCGGTTGTCTGGCGGCATTGGGGAGGTTCCTCAGCCGGTCAGGTGACAAGTGCCTCTATTTCTTTCAGGCAATCAGGAAGAGGTCAAGGTTTGAATGGGGTGAAGAAGCAGAGGCGGCATTCCAGAGGCTTAAGCAGCACTTGCATTCTTTGCCAAGGCTAGTGAGCCCCCTACCCCGGGAGGTTCTGTACATGTACCTAGCCGTCTCTGATCACGCCCTTAGTGTCGTTCTCCTCGCTGAGAGAGACGGCATTCAGCTGCCGGTGTACTTCATCAGCCATGTCTTAAAAAATGCTGAGCTCCGGTACCCCATGATCGAAAAATTTGGGTTGGCCTTATTCGTAGCAGTCAAGCGGTTGAAGCCTTATTTTTTGGCACATCCGGTTGTGGTATACACAGATCAGCCGCTCAAGCGTACGATGACTGCTATAGAGTCATCCGGTAGAATGATCAAGTGGGCTGTTGAAATACAAGGCCTTGAGATAACTTTTGAGCCCAGGCGGGCAGTGAAAGGTCAGGCGTTTGCCGACTTTATTGTCGAGATGACTAGGCCGGTGCACCCGGAAAACCCTGATCAGGTCTGGAAGTTATTTGTAGACGGCAGCTCTACGGTGAACGGCTGTGGTGCAGGTGTTATCTGTCATTCCCCGGAAGGGGATAAGTTTGAATATGCACTACGGTTTAAGTTCCAAGCCTCCAACAATGAGGCAGAGTATGAAGCCCTGCTAGCCGGATTGCGCATGTGTAAGGCAGCCGGTGCAAGAAAGGTCGACGCCTGCTCAGATTCACAGCTGATCGTTAGCCAATACCTTGGTGACTACGAAGCCACCCATCCGGCTATGATCAAATATTTGCAGGCGGTCAAAGAGGAGGCTGGGTCCTTCGATGAATTTCATCTGCGACAGGTGCCCCGGTCTGAAAACAATCAGGCGGATGCCCTCTCAAAGTTGGCATCATCAGCCTCCGGTGATGCTCCTAGGACGGTCTTTTGGGAAGTCATTGAAAAACGAAGTATTCAGAATGATCCCATTGGAGTCTTGGACAGAACTGCTACCTGGATGGATCCCATCCGGTCCTTTTTGACGGATGGTACCTTGCCGGATGACCCTTCAGAAGCATCAGCGCTCAAGAAGCGTGCTTCAAGTTTTGTTATGCATCAAGGGGAACTCCTCCGAAAGGGATACCTGCAGCCGTTTTTGAAATGTGTAACCCCGGATAGGGGGAGAGAAGTTTTGGAAGATCTGCACGCGGGGTTTTGTGCCTCGCATATTGGCGGCAGGTCCCTGGCCAGAAGAACCAGACGGCAAGGGTACTTCTGGCCCACTCTTGAAGCGGATGCCATGGATCTAGTAAAGAGATGCGACAAGTGCCAAAAATTCGCTAAGTTGATACATCAACCGGCAACAGAACTCACGGCAATCCATAGTCCGGTTCCGTTTGCTAAATGGGGCATGGACATTTTGGGACCTTATACGCCTGCGTCAGGCGGCCGCCTACATTCTTGTAGCAGTAGACTACTTCACCAAATGGGTTGAGGCAGAGGCGGTAAAAGGGATTAAAACGAAAGACGTGATTTCTTTCATCTGGAGAAACGTCATCACCCGGTTCGGGGTTCCAATGTCCATGGTTTTCGACAACAGACCGCAGTTCGAAACGCCTGTCCTGAAGACCTGGTTGGGAGACCAAGGAATTTCCCATTGTTTTGCATCCGTTGGCCGTCCTCAGGCAAACGGTCAAGTTGAGGCTTTTAACAAGTTGATCTCAGACGGGATAAAGAAGAAAGTAGAAAGAGCCGGTGGACTATGGGCAGAGGAATTACCTCATGTCCTTTGGGCTATCCGGACAACCGAAAAGGGGGCAACCGGTGAGACCCCATTTCTCATGACATACGGCACTGAAGCAGTTCTTCCCATTGAACATTATGAGCCTACTCTACGCATTATGTTATATGATGAGGAGGCTAACTGGGAAGCCATGCGGTTGGCATTAGACGCTCTTCCAGAGCGAAGGGGGAATGCTGCCTTGCGTCATGAGATCTACCGTCTGCGTATGACTAGAGCCTACAACAAGCGGGTTCGTAAAAGACCTTTGAAAGAAGGAGATTTTGTGCTTCGCAAAATGGAGGCAACCGGTAGGGCCAATGAACAAGGCAAATTAACCCCAAATTGGGAGGGACCCTACCGGATCTTTGAAGAAGTACGAGACGGCACTTACCGCCTGGAAACTCCAGACGGAAGAAAGTTGCCTAGAACTTGGAATGTAGATAACCTCAAAAAATACTACTTCTAAGTATTGTACATCTTTTGAAAATTTTCAAATGATTAATGAGAATTACATTCAATTTTGTATACAGCCGCCATGTCTTGTGCCTACCACAAGCGGCACCAGTAACTAATTTTTTCATCCGGTGACACCCATACGGGTGAATTCATCGAAGAGAACATCTCCCATTTGGGTGGTAAATTGTTCTAAGCGATCACACAGGCGGACAAATCCGCCTGACGATCCTTCGCACCAAAAAAAGGCCAGGCTAGCAACCCCAAACTTGCAGCCGGCTCACTTTTTGGAAGGACAGCCGGTACTCAATACCGCCGCCTGACTCTCTAAGAGCAGGCCTAAACATTTGGTCTAGGCCATAATTCATTCGGGGGTATGCTTGCAAAAGCCCAACCGGTGAATGGACATCCTAATCTGGCGTGATTCTTTTGCGAAGTCCCGACCGGTAATTCAGTATAAACCGACTGGCTCCCGAATCTAATGTTGGCACTTAGTGTATATTCGAGCTATATCATATGGATAGTCGCCTGGCTTGCAAAGACCCAGACCGCTATCCAGGGGCAATTACCCAGACGCCATCCGGTTTGGTTTTGGGTCGAAATTTCTTCGCCTAGTTTGCGAAGACCCAGACGGCAGTGTTCCCGGTGGGGTCTTCTTGGCAACCCTTGCAAATTTCTTCGCCTAGTTTGCGAAGACCCGGACGGCAGTGTTACCGGTGGGGTCTTCTTGGCAACCCTTGCAAATTTCTTCGCCTAGTTTGCGAAGACCCAGACGGCAGTGTTACCGGTGGGGTCTTCTTGGCAACCCTTGCAAATTTCTTCGCCTAGTTTGCGAAGACCCAGACGGCAGTGTTACCGGTGGGGTCTTCTTGGCAACCCTTGCAAATTTCTTCGCCTAGTTTGCGAAGACCCAGACGGCAGTGTTACCGGTGGGGTCTTCTTGGCAACCCTTGCAAATTTCTTCGCCTAGTTTGCGAAGACCCAGACGGCAGTGTTCCCGGTGGGGTCTTCTTGGCAACCCTAGTAAATTTCTTCGCCTAGTTCGCGAAGACCCAAGCGGTAGTGTTACCGGCGGGGTTCTTTTGGTTATCCTCGCAGAAATATGTACAAAAAAAAATAACAAGAATTCTAGTATTGAAGTGCAGAAACATAAAAAGCATTCAAAAGCCGGCTCAGCCGGTGAAAATGTTAATATTCAAAATAAAAATTATTACACCTTAGCCCATCTCATCCGGTGCTATTACAAGATAATACAAGGCGCGCAGGCCGGGAAGTAGTTGCTACTCCAGGCGAACAGTGAACCGGTCCTATTCCGGTTGGTTCTGGGTTGGATTAGGGTGAGCGGCTGCGTCGGCTTCAGGAACGACTTCCTCCTCTTCAGCAGCCTTCGCCTGCCGTTGCGCAATCTCTTCCCTAACCCAAGCGTCATAGGGTCCGGGCCCCGGCTCATTCGCCTCCTCGGCCAGAATGGCAAGATCAGAATATTTGAAGGCGAGTTCCCAGACGGTGAAGTCCGCCTCCGGGTGGATGAGGGAAAACGCCCGTTGCATCCGGTTTGCACAGTCATGCTCATTCTCTTCAATGAGCCTCTCCTGCTCCGACTCCAAGGTGGCCTTGAAGTTCTCATTGGCAGCAGCCGCCTCTTTGCGCAGGCGCTCATTCTCTTTGGCAAGGCGGCCATTTTCAGTCTCCGCCTTGCTCAGCCGTTGGAGGGGCTCTGTCTGTTCCTCCAACTTTTTATTGGCATCATCCAGGGACGCCTGCAGTTGGTCAACTTGGTTTTTCAGCTGATCAATCTGCTGTTGGAGGGCCTTGGTCTTCTCCGCCTGTTCCATGCGTATAGATTTAGATTCTAAGCCATGCATGTACAAAGAGTAGTCAGCAACATTATGGGCGTCATCAACAGCCCGTTTGCTTCTCCTTACCTCCTCAGACTTGCGGGTATAAGCTCGTTTGAGCCCCTCTACGCGCAGCATAGCCTGCAAAAATACAGCCGGTTAATACTGCATATTTAAAAATGCACGTCAAGAAAATTACCGCATGGTTGTTGGAGCATACGTCGGCCAGGTCGACCAGCACCCGGTCGGCATTAAAGGAGTTGATCCCAGGGATCGCCTCCTTCTCGTCCCTGGGGACGGCTTTCAGCATGGCCCGGGCATATTGTGCCCCGTCCGGCCAGCGGGGAGAATTATCTGCACCAGAAACAGACGGTGAGAAACTCGCATATGCTCTGCCTATAGATTGCCGGCTGATTGGAGAATCCCCCGGCTGCGATCGAGACTGTGAATAAGACTTGACCCGCATGGGCAGATCAAGCAGTGTAAGGTCGAAGTTACCTTGGCGGCCCGAACGGCCTTCAGAGGGACCGGTTGCGGTCCTCAATGGGATGGCAGAAAGCACATCCGCAGATCCAGGCCCGCCTGGGACCTTTATTGATTTGCCGCCGGTAGTTTGCCGGTCGGCTGTCTTCTGCACCTTGGATGCAGACTCTTGTTGGGTCGGCGGAGGCCTGACCTGTTTTTGAAGGGACCGGGGCATCTGCTTCCCGTCCTGTAAACGAGAAAAATATAAGTTATGGGATAAAAGGATTGAAATAACGAGAAGGATCAGACGGTTATACCTTCTTCGCCGCCTGGGCAGCAAGTTTTTTTCTCGAGATTGGCTTTCCGGATGTCGGCAGCCGACCTAGCCGGTGTCTTCTCGGTGGGCAGCATTTTCTTGGCTTCTTCTGCAGAGGAAGGCACACGGTTAGAATAATAAATAAGCAAGGAAATAAAAGCATCCGGTTCGAAAGAAACCGGCTGAGTTCCGAATACATACGTTTTTTAAACATGCTGCTTAGACCACAAGCGGACAAGAAGCATTCGTCCCTAAAAAATTCATGTTTGGGCACCCAGTTTCTAGGTACCCTTACTATCTCTCCGGATGAGAGGGTGTCAGGAACTAACTCAAAAAACCCGGAGTCAAGGATGGTCTCTCTATCATCCTCCGGGACAGGGGGCAGGCAGCACTTGGTCCCCAAGAGTTCTGGTTTCCGGTTGTAGATCCGGAATTCTCTGTTCTCTGCCGTAGTTGGGGCCTTAACCAAGTAGAACCGGTGCTTCCAGTCCGACCATTTGGATGGCTTGTCCAAGGTCATAAGGTATTTGGGCTGGGTGGTCAAGGTATACCAGGCTCTCCAGCCGCCTGGGCTCCTACTCAAGTAATGCATGTGGGCAAACGCCTCCCAGCCGGGGTTGAGGCCCTGCATCTCGCAGGCGGCGATATACCCTAAAATATTTACCCATGAGTTGGGGGTTAATTGCCAGAGACCTAGGCCATACCCCCTAAGTATGGCTTTTATTGTGTCGTGGAGAGGGAAGCGGACTCCGGCCACGAAGGCCGCCTCGTAGCACCCGAACCAAACGTTCGCGTTCGGTTGTCCATCCTCCCACCATATTGTTCCCAGAGCAGCCGGGATTTTTATTGAATAGTCACCCCCAGCGGCCGCCGTTTAATAAAATCTGGCAGCGCAGCCTGCATGAGCTCGCGGTCCTTAGAGGAGACGGCGATCATGAGAGGATCGTTCCTATTGTCCCAAGAAGGCCTCTCCGCCTCCTCGCTATCCTCAGATTCGGTTAAGTAGCTGCTACTGCTACTTTGAACGTGACCGGCATCAGAGCCGGCTGGGGAGTTGGAGACCTCCTCATCAGAGCCTACCTGCTCTCTGGTCTCCTGGAGGGGAGCACTCTCTTCGTTTAAAATGCTATCACCCGGGGTGCTAGGAGCGCCCCCGGGTGAGCCTCTCTGCTCTACCTCTCCTTGCTCTACTTCACCGCCTGAAGCTGGGACCTCAGGCGGCTGCTCATATGAGCTCCCACTTCTGTAGTTGGGATCTCTGGCAGTAGACCGGATTCTGGCCATTGTGTCCTGCACAGACACAGAGTCGGTCGATATGGGTGTTGAAAAAGGGTTGTCCCAAAGAACAGAGGCGGCAGACCCAGTTCTAGACTCAGCCGTACTAATAAACCGGCTGAGTTCACAGCTAGGTTCCGGGTATGGGTATAAGGGGTCCATCTACTTATGGGACCAATGAACAAAAATGCGAGTAAAAGACTCAAACGGAAATACATGAAAAAGCTAGAAAGAATAGAGACGGTACCTAGAAGAAAATCTGGAAATTCTTTGGGATGCTTGCGAAGACGCAGGCGGTTCAAAATCCGGCTGGGTTTCTCTGATTACCCTCTCGAAAACCTCTGGCTAGCTTGCAACGACCCAGACGGTCTGTACACCGGTTGCTCCCAACGAATCTCAACTCCGAATGCTCTCAACTCTCAAATTGCCGGCTGCTCTCAAATTTTCAGAAATTTGGCAAAGTTTGTAAATGAGAGCTCGGGGGACATCTTCTCCTATTTATAGAATTTGTCCCAGAAGGTGAAAAGCCGTGACTCTTCGCCTTCTGCTTTTCCATCCTTCAAAAAAAAAAAAAAAAAAAAAAAAAAAACCTTTCACCGGCGCCACGTGGCACCCTGCCACGTCAGCACCAGTGAGGGGCAAATGTTTGGGGTAAAAATACCCTAAACACGTGGCCCAATGGCCTAGTGACACGTGGCATCCAGCCGTTGGTCAGCAGTGCTCCAATCCTCTGCTGACATGTGTCCTCTAAACCCTAAAAGGGAAACCATCCCTTCCCCACTATAAATAGTGGGAGGACCCTCATTAATGGGGGGCTGGAACATTTGTTGTTCACATTGAATACTCCTCAAAAAGAAAAACACTTACCCCGAGCAATATTAATTGCAGAATTCTCCCATTACGCGAGAAGTAACTTCCACATTACGTGCATTCTACCTCCCGTATCTTTACTAACTTGATCGTCGGAGGCGGAGCTCCTATCCCCAGGAGTCTTCGTGATTTTGCAGGCACAGGCGTCGAAGGGCATTCTTGGAATTGTAACTCTCCCGCAGGACACATCAAAAAACCCCGAAACACAACTCATAATGAAATATTTATAAGTGTTTGTCATTTGAAATTACATAAAAATCGCCAAGTTCTAAGGTTTTGGGTCCAATTCATCAAAATCAAGGTCATTTGAGCCGAAATGGCTACTCACTTGCCTATTTTCTTCATTTCTCAACTAATAAACTTATACATTCTCAAACCATATCATAATTACATATGTATAATTGATTTTGAGTTGAAATTGCATAAAAGAAGCAAATTTCTAAGTTTTTTGGCGCATTTCATCAAAATAAAGCCATTTTGAGCCGAAATGGCTACTCACTTGCCTATTTTCTTCATTTCTCAACTTATAAACTCCTTGCATCTCCAAAAAACTCATAATGACATATTTATAAGTGGTTTTCATTTGAAATTACATAAAAATCGCCAAGTTCTAAGGTTTTGGGTCCAATTCATCAAAATCAAGGTCATTTAAGCCGAAATGGCTACTCACTTGCCTATTTTCTTCATTTCTCAACTAATAAACTTATACATTCTCAAACCATATCATAATTACATATGTATAAGTGATTGTGAGTTGAAATTGCATAAAAGAAGCAAAGTTTAAAAGTTTTTGGGCCAATTTCATCAAAATAAAGCCATTTTCTTCATTTCTCAACTTATAAACTTATTCTTTCTCAAACTATTTCAGATTTCGCATGGAAGAAAAACTTCAAAGAGAAAGAGGGTGGAGAAGCGTAAAAGAATTGATCAACCTAAGAAGAAGCTAAGTGAACAACGGTCTTAGAGTGAACTAGCGTCGAAGTTGCACTCTTCGAAAGGTTCACCCATGCCACCTACTCCACTTGTTGAAGACATTGTTCTTCAATCGCTCTCTACTGACATGCCTTTCTTCACAACCGTGCTTGTCATTTGGTCGATCCCATGGAAGTTGCACTTCCTAAGGCAATGTTCCACTATGATGAGGATGCAGTTGCATGGATCAGCAAAGAAGATGTAAAGGAATTTCTACATGGTGCAAAGCTTAACATTTCCCTCATTCAAACATTCATGAGGTACTTAAATGCCCACATAATCTATAATTTTTTCAAGTTATTCAAATTGATGGTGATTATCCTACATCTCATTAATTGTTCAATGTTCATGCACGCAGAGAACTACATGAGCACTTAACTGACACTGATTCTCCTTGTAAAGTTGGGTGGTTATGCCCCAAGCAGTTATCCACTACTAGAATAATAGGAAACCCTCATGATGTGTTGTACTATTTTGAACAGAGTATCAGGGAATCAGAGCGTGCGGGAGTCAAGTTCATATTCGCCCCATGTTATAGAGAGTAAGTCTAATCATGTCAAATTCAATCGATTTGGCCTCATTATATGTTCACTCCTAAATATTAATTTTCTTGTCTATTTTGAACTTATGTATGGAGCATTGGAGCCTCATGGTGATTTGTACATCCACTAACACAATTTATCACCTTGATTCAGCTCGATCATCGGAGAAGTGGCTCGTGAAGTCTATATTGCAAAAGTAAATATATATAGCAACCTAGTGATGATTATTGCTAATAATAACTAATTTATTAATCATACGACTAATCAAATTTGAATGTAATTTATTTACTACAGTGTTATGAAGAAGCTACATTGTCGTGCTCCAAAGGGTCCAACATGGAAGTCACCGTTGGTAATTTACATGATATTGTGATTATCTTGAAAATCTGTGTTAGTAAATATTTGCTCATTTCCTTTGCATGTTTCACTGATGTGATTTGTTTGTCATATGCTAGTGCGCACAACAAGAGAATGGAGTTGATCGTGCTTTGTATGTGATGAGATTCATGCTTGACATTGTGACTCATTGTACGGACACTCAACAGCTTGATGAGGTAAGTCCTAAAACTTATTGAAATGCTATATTGATGTGATTTCTAGCCTTAGACACCTAATATTACCCAACAATGGCATGTTATGACAAACAAAAAGGCCATTTCACAAGAAAGATAGAAAATGGGCTGAATAAAAGTCATATGGGCCATATTTGGGCCATTTTGTGTTAATATGCTCTTTTTATGTGATTTCTTTCCTTATACACCTATAACTAGATAATATTGACATGTTATGAGATAAATGAAGTTCATTTAATAAGAAATGTAGGAAATGGGCAAAGTAAAGTCATATAGGCCATATTCGGGCCATTTTGAGTAAAAAGCGTCATAAACCTTAATAAAATGCTCTCCTATACAATTTTAGGGCTTACACACATACAGCTACCCAACATTGACATTTATGAGAAAGAAATAGTTCATTTGATAAGTAATGTAGGAAATGGGCTACATAGAAGTCATATAGGCCCTATTTGGGCCATGTTGAGTAAAATGTGTTGTTAAACTTATTGAAATGTTATATTGATGTGATTTCTAGCCTTAGAAACCTAATATTACCCAAAAATGACATGTTACGAGAAACAAAAATGCCATTTCACAAGAAAGGTAGAAAATGGGCTGAATATAAGTCCTATGGGCCATATTAGGGCCATTTTGTGTTAATATGCTCTTTTGATGTGATTTCTTACCTTATACACCTATAACTAGATAATATTGACATGTTATGAGATAAATAAAGTTCATTTAATAAGAAATTTAGGAAATGGGCAAAGTAAAGTCATATAGGCCATATTCGGGCCATTTTGAGTAAAAAGCGTCATAAACCTTAATAAAATGCTCTCCTATACAATTTTAGGGCTTACACACATAAAACTACCCAACATTGACATTTTATGAGAAAGAAATAGTTCATTTGATAAGTAATGTAGGAAATAGGCTACATAGAAGTCATATAGGCCCTATTTGGGCCATGTTGAGTAAAATGTGTTGTTAAACTTATTGAAATGCTATATTGATGTGATATCTTGCCGTAGACACCTAATATTACCCAACAATGACATGTTATGAGAAATAAAAAGGCCATTTCACAAGAAAGGTAGAAAATGGGCTGAATAGAAGTCATATGGGCCATATTAGGGCCATTTTGTGTTAATATGCTCTTTTGATGTGATTTCTTTCCTTATAAACCTATAACTAGATAATATTGACATGTTATGAGATAAATAAAGTTCATTTAATAAGAAATGTATGAAATGGGCAAAGTAAAGTCATATAGGCTATATTCGGGCCATTTTGAGTAAAAAGCGTCATAAACCTTAATAAAATGCTCTCCTATACAATTTTAGGGCTTACACACTACAACTACCCAACATTGACATGTTATGAGAAGGAAATAGTTCATTTGATAAGTAATGTAGGAAATGGGCTACATAGAAGTCATATAGGTAATATTTGATAAAATACATGTTGTTTTGCCTAATTAATTAATTTTAACAAAATGTTTTTGTATTTCAAGTTTTTCAAGGTCCAAAAGGATGGTCCATTGACAATCAAGGAGCTTAATGAAGTTCGTGACATGTTGGCGTCTTTTATCACCTTCAACATGTAAATGACATTGTAATTGTAAATTATTTATGTTAACTTTTGAACTATATAACTTATTATTCATTATATATTTACTTACTATTATTTGTATATGTAAGCAACTTTTTTTTTGTATTGCGTTTGGGAATATTTATATCTATATATATAATTGAATTCTTGTTTTAATATTATATTTGTATCTTATTGTAATAATTAATATTATTATTATTAGTTATTATAATAATAATATTATTAATTATTATATTTAATATAATTTCTGGAATTATAGGTTATTATTATTGCGGGAAACATGATTTTTTTTTAGAATATTATTTCACGAAAATTGGAAAAAAAAAATATTTGTTGAATAGGCACCGGTTAGGCTCCAACCGGTGCCTAAAATAGCATTACCACCAAAAAAAAATGGCGGGAGAGTAGTTAAAGACACCGGTTAACCGATGCCTATTTGACCCTATGGCACCGGTTTTGAACCGGTGCTAAAACGAGGGTTTTTGGCACCCCCCACATAGGCAGCGGTTCAAACCGGTGCCTTAGACCGGGTTTGAACCGCTGCCAAAGCCCTTTTTTCACCTAGTGTTGGGAACTCTTATGAATATCCAAGGCAAAACAAAGGACGGAAAGGGTGCACGATTAGATTTGAAAGAGATGGGGATTCGTCCAGAATTGTGACCTCAAGAAAAGGGTAGAAAGGGGAAGGAACCGAGAAAAGAAGATGAAAATGTTTCGAAAAAAAGGGAAGGGGAAGAGCAAGGGAAAGGGAAAGGCCAAAGATGCGTCAAAGAAAAAAGTTGAGGGTAAAGGGAAGGATGAAAAGAATTATTTACCCCCGGATTCCTATACATTGTCAAGGGTAGAGAAACGTATGTTTTGTGCATGTCTGTACGGCATTAAGGTTCCATCAAGGTACTCATCTAACATGAAAAGATTTGTAACCTTAAATGGAGAATTGAAGCTGACAAGTATGAAATCCCATGATTGTCACATTATGATGCATGTATTCCTACCGATTGCAATATGTGGTATTCTACCAAAACACGTGAGGGAAGCGATTACAAGCCTTTGTTCGTTTTTCAATTCAATTTGTAGCAAAGTTCTTGATCCTTGTACACTAGATGCTTTGCAAGCATATGTGGTTGTGACTTTGTGCAAATTTGAGATGTATTTCCCACCCTCATTTTTTGACATAATGGTTCATCTGGTTCTTCATTTGGTGCGTGAGATTAAGTTGTGCGGTCCAGTGTTCATGAGGTGGTGCTACCCTTTTGAAAGACACATGGGTACATTACAAGATAAAGTACGGAACCGGGCTCACCCTGAAGGAAGTATGATGCAAGGGACCGTGGGTGAGGAGATATGTAACTTTGTGGCGGACTACATAGCCCTTTCTCAACCTATTGGTCTTCCTACTTCTCGTCTTGAAGGTAGACTTGATGGTCATGGCACAATTGGGTCGAAACGAATGTCACCAGACCGAGATCAGTTCTTACAAGCACACCTTTATGTGTTGCACCATGTTTCAGATGTGCACCCATATTTAGACGAGCACATGGCTAGTTTGCGTGACGAATTTCCATCCAAAGGTGAAAGGGAACTTATCAGTTGCATAATAAGAGGTTTGTTAATTGGTTTCGTGATCGAGTTATGAGTGGATTAGATGATACTAATGTGACCGATACAGTACGGTGGCTTGCATACGGTCCTAGGGATGTTGTTCGTTCATTTGAGGGATATGACATCAATGGGTACACTTTTTGGACCGAGGGTCATGAGTTGAAATCTTCCTCCACCCAAAACAGTGGTGTAACGCTTGTGGCATCGTCAAGGGAGTTTGCAAGTTCTAAGGATAAATCACTTGTCGATGCAGAGTTGTCATACTATGGTTTAAATTCAAGAAATATGGGAGCTTGATTATTGTGACTTCACGGTTGCTCTTTTCAAGTGTAAGTGGGTTGATAATATTAGGCGTAACCTCAAATATGAGGAATTTACTCTTGTAGATCTTGGCCACTTGAATGATAGTGCGGAACCATTTATCCTTGCATCTCAAGCTAAGCAAGTGTTCTGCGTAACTGAACCAGTGGATTCAAAATGGTCTATAGTGCTAGCTGGCAAAAAACGAATCCTAGGCATTGGAGATGTTGATGATGTGTTTGATGATTTAGCACCTTTCACTGTTCCTAGACCTGTTGTACTAAATGACATAGACAACGAAGCAGGTTATATGCGATCAGACCACAACGAAGGAATTTCAGATTGAGGTAGTTTGATTAAAAGTTAGTAATGGTTTCATTGTAAATATAGTTTAGTTATCATGTATATAGGAGCATAAGTAGGCAAAAATGACCATAAACTAACATGTTTGTAGTTTGAAATTGCCTAAGTGTACTCATTATCATGCATATATAAGGTTATAGAACCATAAGTAGGTGAAAATGGCTTAAATAGCTTATACTTAACCCAATTCCTTTGTTTTGTGTATGAACTAACATTTATTCATTCTAAAAACCTATATTCATTATATTTAACATGTTTGTAGTTTGAAATTGCCTAAGTGTACTCATTATCATGCATATACAAGGTTATAGGACCATAAGCAGGTGAAAATGGCTTAAATAGCTTCCACTTAACCCAACTCCTTTGTTTTGTGTATGAACTAACATTTATTCATTCTAACAGCCTATATTCATTATATTTAACATGTTTGTAGTTTGAAATTGCCTAAGTGTGCTCATTTTCACTCATAATTTACTATACACTAATATTGTTTTATGATTGCTTTGACAAGTGCGTATATCTCATGGCGCACGATCATGACCCTCATTGTGTAGAGGACATTGACGATGATGAATATGAGGACGAGTACGAGGATGAGGATGAGGACGATGATGAGCCTTATGATGTGAATAAGGAGGATGACTTGGGTGAGCCAGAGGATTAGGCTCAAGATGAGTTCGAGCGTAGGTTTGAAGAATTTGAAATTTCAGCTGAAAGTGCACCGCCTATTGAAAATACAGCACGTGAGATTGTTGGTGAGAACCTGACTCCTGAAACTCATGGCCAAGGACAAGATCAAAACAACACAAGTGGTGGGGGGGGGGGGGTAAAGGCACCGTCTCAAAGAAAGGGAGGCGACGAGAAGTTTTAAGAAAGCGGACGGTCCCATGGTCATGGAATATGACAACAACGGCCAACTTGGGCCTAAATGGCGTCGACAATATGCTAATTAGGTTGGCATGTGTGCGCGAAAAATCCCCATTACACTTGTAATGCGGCAAGTACCTCCGGGCTTAATTCAAACATTTTGGGATGATACAAGGGTAAATGTGTCTTTGGCTCATTTAGACAATTTAAGAAACCTTAACCTTATGGTTGTTACTAAATAGAAACTAATAATCGATTTTAATTTGTGCTTGCAGAGGCTGTTTTCTATTCCTAATGATCCCAAGAAGAGAAGGGTGTTTGAATCTTTATTAGCTGAAAGATTCAGAGGCTTTAAGACCAACTTAACTAATGGGTGGATCTACAAGAAGAAGAAGAAATCAAATAAGAAGAAAGCTGATGAGGATGACCTTCTCCCGTGACAAAAATGGTCGACCCTGTCAAAAGAAGACTGGGAAGAGTTCATTAGAATGAAAACTCAAAAGAAAGCCATTGTAAGTTTGTGTAAATCTGATCTTAATTGAATAATAGCTTGACTTTTTTTGTAGCAATGATACTCACATTTGTTTTTATGTAGGAACTTCGAGAGAAAAATAAAAAGAATGCAAAGATGAAGGAATACGTCCATCGTATGGGGCCTAAGACATTTGCTGAAAAGAGACTTGAGTGGGTCGATAAGGGTTTATACCCTAAATCGCTTCTAGTGGCATCAAAGGAACCCTCTAGTTCCACGATCACTACTTTGGTGAGTCGTGCTGGTGATTTCTTTTGTTCTCTCCATACGTTTGATAAAGAAACCGGAAAATAGGTCATCAAGGGTCTGGAAACCAAAAAAATGGCACATAAGCTTGTAAGTTACCTATGAATTGTTGTTGCACCCCAGGCAGCCGCTGCCGGGGCTGCTGCACCCCAGGCAGCCGCTGTCGGGGCTGCTACATCCAAGGAAGCCTACTGTCAGGGCTGCTTCAGCCACTGCAGCCGCTGCTTGGGCTGCTACAGCCTCGGCAACCTGCTGCCTAGGCTGCTACTGCCTCGGCAGGCGACTGTCATGGCTGCTGCAGCCTAGGCAGGCTTCTGTCAAGGCTGCTGCAGCCATGGTAGCCGCCTGCCAAGGCAGCAGCAGCCCAGGCAGGCTGGTGCCAAGGCTGCAGCAGCCTCGGCAGGCGGCTACCAGGGCTGCTGCAGCCTTGGAAGGCGTCTGTCGAGGCTGATGTGGCCTCGACGCGGGCTGCCTTTGTTGTTCCGGCATCGAGGGAGGCTCCCTCGGGTGTTCCGGTTTGGTGGAAGTTGCGTGTTTTTTTAAAAAAAAATTTGAGCAATTTTTTTTTAAAAAAAAAAAAAAAAAAAACTCAGCGGAATGGCTTTTCGCATGCCTATTTTCTTCATTTCTCAACTTATGAACTTATTCTTTCTCAAACCATATCATAATTACATATTTATAAGTGATTGTGAGTTGAAATTGCATAAAAGAAGCAAAGTTCTAAGTTTTTGGGCCTATTTCATCAAAATAAAGCCATTTTGAGCCAAAATGGCTACTCACTTGCCTATTTTCTTCATTTCTCAACTTATAAACTTATTCATTCTCAAACCGTCTCATAAATACATATTTATAAGTGATTTTCAGTTGAAATTACATAAAAAAAAAAAAGCTAAGTTCTAAGGTTTTGGGTCCAATTCATCAAAATAAAGCCATTTTGAGCCAAAATAGCTTCTCACTTGCCTATTTTCTTCATTTCTCAACTTATAAACTTATTCATTCTCAAAATATATCATAATTACATATGAATAAGTTATTGTGAGTTGAAATTGCATAAAAAAGCAAAGTTGTAAGCTTTTGGGCCCATTTCATCAAAATAAAGCCATTTTGAGCCAAAATGGGTTCTCACTTGCCTATTTTCTTCATTTCTTAAATTATAAACTTATTCATTCTCAAACCATATCATAATTACATATTTATAAGTGATTGTGATTTGAAATTTCATTAAAGAAGCAAAGTTCTACGTTTTTGGGCCCATTTCATCAAAATAAAGCCATTTTGAGCCGAAGTGGCTACTCACTTGCTTAATTTCTTCATTTCTCAACTTATAAACTTATTCATTCTCAAAAAATCTCTTAATTACATATTTATAAGTGATTTTCAGTTTAAATTACATAAAAGAAGCTAAGTTCTAAGGTTTTGGGTCCAATTCATCAAAATAAAGCCATGTTGAGCTAAAATGGCTTCTCATTTGCCTATTTTCTTCATTTCTCAACTTATAAACTTATTAATTCTCAAACCATATCATAATTACATATTTACAAGTGATTGTGAGTTGAAATTACATAAAAGAATCAAAGTTCTAAGTTTTTGGGCCCATTACATCAAAATAAAGCCATTTTGAGCCGAAATAACTTATAATATGCCTATTTTCTTCATTTCTCAACTTATAAACTTAGTCTTTCTCAAACTATTTCAGATTTTGCATGGAAGCAAAACTTCAAAGAGAAAGAAGGTGGACAAGCCTAAAATAATTGATCAACCTAAGAAGAAGCTAAGTGAACAAAGGTCCAAGAGTGAACAAGCGTCGAAGTTGCACTCTTTGAAAGTTCACCCATGCAACCTACACCACTAGTTAAAGACATTGTTCTTCAATTTCTCTCTGCTGACATGACCTTTCTTCACAACCGTGCTTGTCATTTGGTCGATCCCATGGAAGTTGCACTTCCTAAGGCAATGTTCCACTATGATGATGATGCAGTTGCATGGATCAGCAAAGAAGATGTGAAGGAATTTCTACGTGGTGCAAAGCTTAACATTTCCCTCATTCAAACATTCATGAGGTACTTCAATGCCCACATAATCTACACTTTTTTCAAGTTATTCAAATTTATGGTGATTATCCTACATGTGATTAATTATTCAATGTTCATGCACGCAGAGCAGTACAGGAGCACTTAACTGAAACTGGTTCTCCTTGTAAAGTTGGGTGGTCATGCCCCGAGCAGTTATCCACTACTAGAATCATAGGCAACCCCCATGACGTGTTTTAATATGTTGAGCAAAGTATCATGGAATCAGCGCGTGCGGGAGACAAGTTCATATTCGCCCCATGTTATAAAGAGTAAGTCTAACCATGTCAAATTCAATCGATTTGGCCTCATTATATGTTGACTCCTAAATATTAATTTGCTTGTCTATTTTGAACTTATGTAGGGAGAATTTGAGCCTCATGGTGATTTGTAATTCCAATAACACAATTTATCACCTTGATTCAGCTCGATCATCGGAGAAGTGGCTCGTGAAGTCTATATTGCAAAAGTAAATATATATAGCAACCTAGTGATGATTATTTCTAATAATAACTAATTTATATTAGTAGTCATATGACTAATCAAATTTGAATGTACTTTATTTACTACAGTGTTATGAAGAAGATAAATTGTCGTGCTCCAAAGGGTCCAACATGGAAGTCACCGTTGGTAACTTACATGATATTGTGATTATCTTCAAAATCTATATTAGTTAATATTTGCAAATTTCCTTTTCATGTTTCACTGATGTGATTTGTTTGTCATATGTAAGTGAGCACAACAAGAAAATAGACTTGATTGTGCTTTGTACGTGATGAGATTCATGCTTGACATTGTGACTCATTGTACGGATACTCAACAGCTTGATGAGGTAAGTCCTAAAACTTAATGAAATGCTATATTGATGTGATTTCTAGCCTTAGACACCTAATATTACCCAACAGTGATATGTTATGAGAAATAAAAAGATCATTTGACAAGAAAGGTAGAAAATGGGCTGAATAGAAGTCATTTGGGCCATATTTGGGCCATTTTGTGTTAATATGCTCTTTTGATGTGATTTCTTTCCTTATACACCTATAACTAGATAATATTCACATGCTATTAGATAAATAAAGTTCATTTAATAAGAAAGGTAAGAAATGGGCAAAGGAAAGTCATATAGGCTATATTCGGGCCATTTTGAGTAAAAAAAACGTCTTAAACCTTAATAAAATGATCTTTTGATTCAATTTTAGGGATTAGACACATAAAACTAGGTGTTATTAACATGTTATGAGAAGGAAATAGTTCATTTGATAAGTAATGTAGGAAATGGGCTACATAGAAGTCATATAGGCCATATTTGGGTCATTTTAAGTAAAATGCATTGTTAAACTTAATGAAATGATATATTGATGTGATTTTTAGCCTTAGACACCTAATATTACCCAACATTGACATGATATGAGAATTAAAAAGGTGATTTGACAAGAAAGGTAGAAAATGGGCTGAATAGAAGTTATATGGGCCATATTTGGGCCATTTTGTGTTAATATGCTCTTTTGATGTGATTTCTTTCCTTATAAACCTATAACTAGATAATATTGACATGTTATGAGATAAATAAAGTTCACTTAATACGAAATGTAGGAAATGGGCAAAGTAAAGTCATATAGGCCATATTTGGGCCATTTTGAGTAAAAAGCGTCTTAAACCTTAATAAAATGCTCTTTTGATTCAACTTTAGGGCTTAGACACATAAAAATAGGTGTCATTGACATTTTATGAGAAAGAAATAGTTCATTTGATAAGTAATGTAGGAAATGGGCTACATAAAAGTCATATAGGCCATATTTGGGCCATTTTGAGTAAAATGCGTTGTTAAACTTATTGAAATGATATATTGATGTTATTTTTAGCCTTAGACACCTAATATTACCCAAAATTGACATTTTATGAGAATTAAAAAGGTGATTTGACAAGAAAGGTAGAAAATGGGTTGAATAGAAGTCATATGGACTATATTTGGGCCATTTTGTGTTAATATGCTCTTTTGATGTGATTTCTTTCCTTATACACCTATAGCTAGATAATATTGACATGTTATGAGATAAATAAAGTTCATTTAATAGGAAATGGGAAAAGTAAAGTCATGTAGGCCATATTTGGGCCATTTTGAGTAAAAAGCGTCTTAAACCTTAATAAAATGCTCTTTTGATTCAATTTTAGGGCTTAGACACTTAAAACTAGGTGTCATTGACATGTTATGAGAAAGAAATAGTTCATTTGATATGTAATGTAGGAATGGGCTACATAGAAATCATATAGGTAATATTTGATAAAATACATATTGTTTTGCCTAATTAATTAATTCTAACATAATTTTTTTGTATTTCAAGTTTTTCAAGGTCCAAAAGGATGGTCCGTTGACAATCAAGGAGCTTAATGAAGTTCGTGACATGTTGGCGTCTTTTATCACCTTCAACATGTAAATGGCATTTAATTGTAAATTTATGTTAACTTTTGAACTATATTACTATTCATTATATATTTACTTACTATCATTTGTGTATATATATATATATAACAATTATGGTTATAATGATCGAAGTCACGGCCAAGGATATGGGGATCATAACCAAGGTTATGGTAACCATAATTGAAATCTCGGCCAAAATCATGGTAGGGGTAATTGGAGTAATCAAAGTAGGGAAAATTTTCAAAACAATGTTCAAAGGGGTCCCCCATTCGAGTTTACTCCAAAGATCCAAGGGTAAGGTGATAATTCCTATGATCTACTATCTCATTCTATGAGTAGGTTAGAGATCTTATGGTAGATCAAGCCAAGAAGTTGAATGATCACATATCGTCTAGTAAAAAAAATTTTCATGACATGTTAACGCATGGAAAGATGCTTGAGACCCAAATAATTCAACTAACCAACACCTCAAAAGAGCATGCTACCTTTTCTTTTTTACCTTCACAAGGAATTGATCCTAAGGAACCAGTTTGTTCTATCACCACTAGGAGTGGTAGGGTCCTTGAGAGTGAGGTGTCCTAAAAGAGTGATGAGAAAGAGAGTCAAATTGAGAATGAGGGAGATGAGAGCCCTTTGGTTGAGGAAGTTGCTAAGGAACAAGTTGAGAAGGTTAAAGAGAATGAAAAAGAAGTCTACAAACCCAAACTTCCTTACCTCAAAAATTTCAATAAGCACAAATTGGATGAACAATTTGGGAAATTCATCGAGATGTTTAAAAAAATTCATCTTTCTATACCTTTCACTGAAGTTTTGGATCAAATGCCAAACTATTCTAAGTCTCTTAAGGATATTTTGAGCGGGAAGAGAGATTGTAATATGGTGGAACCGGTGAGTTTGGGGGAATGTTTTAGTGCCCTTATCCATAATGACTTATCCCAAAAGTTGAAAGATTCGGGGAATTTATCCATCCCTTGCAATATTAATGGTAAGTTGTTCCAAAATGCCCTTTGTGATCTTGGTGCTAGTGTTAGCATCATGCCTTATTCCGTCTTCAAGAGACTTAAGATAGGTGAGCTCCTTCCTTCCAACATGACCCTTCAATTGGCCGACCGTTCTATTAAGTTTCCAAAAGGTAGAATTGAGAATTTCCCCCTCAAGATAGGAAAGTTCACTATCCCCGTTGATTTCATTGTATTAGAGATTGCAGAAGATGACCACATTCCCACCATTTTAGGGAGACCATTTTTTGCTACTTCGGGAGCTTTGATAGATTTTAAGGGAGGTCGAATTACTTTGAGAGTTGGTAACAATGAGGAAAGTTTTGAGTTAAAACCGATGCATGAGTCTTTCTCCCTTGTGAAAGGAATAATGTGTGTTAATTCCCCTCGCTCCATTGATAATGTTTGTGTGACTTGAGTTTTGATTGCAAGAAGGTTAGTGAAGAGAAAAAGAAGTTTCCCAAGCTTATGGACGAGGAGGGGATTGACATTCCTCATTGGTTTGAGCTCTACCCTCAAGAGGAGGAAAATGATCTTAAGAGTGTGGAAGGTGTGAGACTGTCTACAAAAAGGAACAAGGTAAAGAAGAAAGCGAGAGCTTCTAGGAAGAAGAGAATGAGAATGAAGTTGAAGTAAGAGAGGCTTGCTTTAGATTTCCAATCAAACGAAGTTTTATCAAGCAACAATGAAAATGAAGTTGCTAATTATTGAAGAGGAATTTGTGCCTTCCACCACTTTGAAGAAGGTGGTGTTCTTTGACCCTCCATGATTTGGAGGAAGGGTCGAGCTTAGGACCATAAGTAAGCACTTCCCGGGAGGCAACCCGGAGATTTCTAACCTTTTCTTTTGATTTCTTTTTGTTAATTTTCTTTCTTTTATTTTCTTTTCTTTCACTTGTTTTTCTTAGTTGGACTAATTCAATTGAGCATGAGCAATGGAAAGGTGTTTCGCGGTTTTTGATGTGATTATATTTGATTTTATCGAATTTTAAGGTAAAAGGGTAAGAAATGTTAGTGAGGTAAGATAGGGAAAATTGTGCTTATATTTGAATAAAGTTTGAACTTGGTGGGTTCATTGTGGTGCTAATGTGCTATCATTATTTTGGGATGTTGAACCCAGTGTCAACATGTTTTGAAACTGCCATATTTGGTGGGTTCAATAATCCCGAGAGATATTGGTCTATGAACCCACAATAGAACGCACCGAGCAATAATTTTAAGAAGAGAAGGCATGCCACGCAGGGGCACGGGCGCGCTATAGTCGAACGCGAGCGCACCAGGGGGCAGTGCGGGCGCGCACCCCTGTCGTGCTTCTTCTTCTTTCTTTCTCTTTTCTTTCCCTCATTCCCTATCATTCTTGCTCGCACCGTTTTTCCTCTTTCTCACTCTAAACCGCACGAAACCCTTACTCCTTTCTCATCAAATTCATTACAAATTCATCAAATTTCATCCAAAATCATCAAATTCCTCCTACAATTTCATCATTCTCTACAAAAATCACACTGCTTTTATCCATATCAATCTCCATTATCTCTCCTCCGTTGTTGAAGCAATTTGGGGTTTTCGTTCTTGAGGGAATTGGTGGCCAAAAATTGTTCAATCTTGTTCCTTATATAATATAATAATCTTTTTTTACTCTTAATTGCATTATTATATCATATAGTTGCAAGTATTAGATTGTTCATGGTTGTGAATAGTAGTAGTATGAATTTTGGTGATTTTGGTGATTGATATTGAATTTTTGAGGATTATTTGTGTTGTTTGATGATTGATAATAGCTTACATTGTGTTGTTTGATGTTTTTGTAGCATATTTAAGCACATTTGTTGTGATTTGGTGAAGTTGGTTTTTGGTAGTTTGGTTGTGATTGAAGTTGGTCGGTTGAACCAAGGTGTAATTAAGGTGTGATTGGTGGTTTGGAGTGTTTAAGAAGTTGAATTTGTGATTTGGTTTTGATTGTTTAATGAATCATCATGTCTAAATACTTGAAAGCCATCACCTCCAAAACCAAGAAAAGAAAAACAAACATTTCTATAGAAGAACCATCACCCTCAAACACATCTTCCCCTCAATCACAAAACCTTGAACCCCTTCCCATTCCTAAAACTCGTTTTGTTGACAAAGCCAACAAATCTACTTGGAAAAACTTCCAAAAGAGAACCTATAGGCCCTCACGACACTACCATCAATATAGCATGATAAAGTTGGGGATCAATGATGATTTATGGGTTCTATTTAATAATCTTGGCTTTGGAACGCATGCTACTAAGAGCTACTAGGCCTACCTTGAGCCTACTTGGGAGTTCTTGGGTTCTTTGAGTGTGACTCCTAATGGTGATAAAGAATATGAGGTCACCTTCCAGCTTTTCAATAATGTTCATTTCATGTCCTTGGTCGAGTTCAATGTGGCCTTGGATTTCAATCCGACTGGGATCTCTTCTTCTCCGATCGCGAGCACGAGTATTTATATGGTTTCTCTCCAGATGCCTTTTTTCATACCATCTCGGGTTTTAACAAGTTTGGTGCTCGTTTCTCTCTTGCAAGCGACATTTTTCAATCGTGTATGAGAGTGCTCCATAGGCTATTGGGGTACTCGGTGTTCCTTAAACAAGATTTGGGAAAGTTATCGCTCCCTTAGTTGCGAGCTTTGTGGATAGCAACTACGGAATAGTATAGGGGTCGGTTAAACCTTGGGCGGATTTTCTTGAGGAATTTTTTGGACATGAGGGGTAGCTAGTTGGGTGAAATTCCTTGTGGTAGCATGATCACAAGGTTGGCTACGAAGCTCAAGTATGAGATGTATTTTCTTTCTTGCACGCCGGTAGGGGATCTTGACACCCTTTACCTTGATATCAAGCAATTTAAGCAAGTGCAGTTTCTAGCCAAGAATGAAGATGATGAGGTGTTTGATTGGCTCTGTAGGGGTACCCATTGGTGCTATCTTCCAAACCCCTCTCTTACTCCTCTTCACCGGTGTAGGCGTCGTTCGAAGTGCGCCTACGTTAAAGCATGTTGTGAATATGCTTGGCACTCTTAGGAAGTGGGAATAGACATATACGATTAGGGACAAGGAAAGTAGGGAGTCGCCAACAAGTTTTTAAGGAACTTGTAAACCGTTCACGGATCATAAAAGGTAACCACGATAAGGGACAACAATAGGCAACAACGATTGACCCGTGAAGGTTACACCCCATTCAAATCCATGAGATTACTAACTCCATATGGTTCAGAACCACAAAAGGAGGATCGGGGATGATGGTACGAAGTGAGTCATGGAGTCATATTCGCCCGTATTGGCCTCTACTCGATTTTTATAGTGAAAAGTTATTCCTGCTATCTCAAAGGCATGCAAACAAAGATTCAGTTTTCTCCAAATTATTATTAGACTAAATTGGTTGAATATTAATACAACACATAATTCTAAAATATTTGTGATCACTTGAATTAATAACAAGATTAAAGTAACCTAAGCCGGTTGTCCAAATTATCTTATTAGGCGTGATTTTCAATTACATATTCCCTTTAACATGCAATATGGTGATCATAATAATAATAGAATAAACATTAATATTGGAAGTAATTTAACAATAATAGCGTTAGTCAAATCAAATATAAATAAACCTAATCATGATACTAGCAATATTAAAATAAAATAAGTAATAATTAATTATTCACATTCCGCGAGTTCCTTTGAATTGCTACATCATGAATAAATTTTTAGTAACTTCAATAAAAAAATATAAATCAAATAAAATTAAATTAAATAAATGTAGAGTTGATTTGGTCCAAACCCTCAGTTATTTGTACCTTTCACACCTTGGTTTAAGGATGGAACCTCGGGTGTTGTATTGGAGTGCTTATGGGAAGAATGGTGTAATTAGAAATATAGGTTTAAGGCTTAGAATATAAGAGAGAGAGAGAGAGAAGAGAATGATTTTTGGTGTAAAAAAGAGGAAGAGAGAATTATTTGATACCCCGAACTGTAGAAAAGATGGGGGTATTTATAGGGAAAAAGACTACCGCGACACGGCAAATAATACCGTGACACGGCACTAATCCCCGTCACACGGGAGAATTTTGTGTGACGCGTGAGGTAAAACGCGTGAAGAATTATGCGGAGAAGACACGGAGCTGCCCCGTGTCACGGGATGGGCGCCATGACACCGGAAATTATACCGTGACACGACATTAATTCCCGTGTCGCCCATGACGCGGGGAATTTTCACGTGGAAAGAATGCGAAAAAAAAGCATGAGCATTCCCATGTCACGGCACCAAGCACTGTGACACGTTGAGAATTCCCGTGTAACAGTACCAGGCCCCGTGCCACGTCACCATCTCCCGCGATGCGGCAATTTTACACTATGCGCGGTAATTCCAGTTTTTACGCGTTTTTAAAATTATGATAACTTTTGATCCGTAACACGAAATAAGGCATATAATATATCATTGGAAATCTCATCAAGTCTACTTTCCAACCCAATTAGAATCCGGTTAAAATCATTTGTATATTTTTAGATATGATTGTTTTAGTAGAAGGGTGTTGGTTTTAGGCTGAGTTTCGTGTTTGGCTCATATCTTCTTCGTTTTAAATCGGAATTTGGGCTTATGATATATTGTTGGAAATCTTATTTCAAGGCCTATACAGACAAATAATAATTGGATCAAAATTATTAGGCCACAAAATCAGTTTCTCCCGGTTTTGTGATGTGGACACGAAAAGAGGAAAATAATTTATGGTTTAGGGAAATGAGTTAGGAAATTGATTGGTTTATGAAATGTATTGAATGGAAACATGTATTTAAGCACTCCAAAGGTTAAATACTCAAACTGACCAATAATGACGGTGAAAGGTTGTTCATCATCGGGTTTGGTTTTGGGGAGACGTTTTTAGTTGTCTACAACCGGCATGCCCCGAATGTATGGTTTGTGCCCTCTAGTAACCGCATCCTAGGGGAGGATGAAGATATGGAAGATGTTCTCAATGAGGAAAGGCAAGCCTAATAGAGCATCAACATCATCAACAACAACAACAACAACTAACAACAACATCAACAACAGCAACATTAAGAACAACAACACCAATATGCAAGCTCCGACTTGGATGCCCTTAGTGCTCAAATGAATGGTATGCAAATCCGGTTGGAGGGTATGTATGATCAAGATTTTGAGGCCCTCTACACTCAAATGAGAGGTATTTCGGGGATGCAACAAGGTATGTTTCTCCAATAACAACAATTGTATAATGCGGGTGTTAACCGGGGAGATATCACTCCCTCGATTAACTACCCATACTTTCCATGGTCCTATACCATCTTATGGGGTGATGGGCACTACAAGAAAAACATTTATTTGCTGCTATTAATTTGCTGCATTTTTTATAAATTGCTGCAAATTAAAATGAATTTTACATGTACATATATAAAAAAAAAACATTGATTTGCAGGGGTTTTTCATCTTAACTGCTGCAAATTAATAATATCACCCTTACCTTACCCACCTAATTCATTTCACTCTCCCTCCTTCTTCCATCTTCATCAGTTTCAAAGATACTCTCACCCGCCCCAACCTTCACCATCACCGCCCTTTTTCGCCGTTAATGTTTTCGCTCGCCCAACTTCCTCTACTACTCGGATTTTCCGTCTCCCGTTGATGGAGTTGCTGCTGCCGGAGATTTAAACCGGAGAAAAGAGGAGAGAGAAATTTGCAAATTCAGTAACTCACTGAGATTTCCCAAACCTTCGAACGGTTAAAAGCTGCTTGATCTTTCGCAATGATTTCAACACTCCACTCGTCTCCTTTCTTAGCTAAAGGTTTATTTCCTCTCCAATTCAAACCCTAGATCCCTAATTTTCTTCGTTGTTTGTGAATTCATACAATTAACATGTTTAATTTAATTGACGAGATTTTGTGGAAATTATGTTCAAATTGCTACTTGTTTGCTCCATTTTATCGTGTTTTTAGAGTTTTATTATGTTTTATGCGACATTACTGGTAGATTTCGGGTTGATTTTTCTGTAAGTTATGGTTTCTAGATTGAAATTAGTTGTAATGTTGAATTCGAGAGGTGATTATCTCGATTTGTGATAATAGGAAGCTTTCATTTTGTAATTAGGACCGAATATTGGGGATTGAAATTTTTGTGTTTGTAGAATAATAATTGATGTCGAATTTTGATTGCAGATGAAGGCATTATAGGTTGATATAGATTTAAGCAAGGTATATTTAATTGATTTGACATCGTTTCACTTCTTATTTTACTATGGGAGGCTTGAGCACATCACGCAAAACAAGAAAAATAAGTTAGAAGCACAATAGTTTTTGGCCCATTGCCTTGCCTCTGGTGACGAGAGATGATACACATACAACATTGTACGTGGACCATACATACAATACCACTTATATTTTGACAACACATCAAAACAAAATAAAAGAGGAGGAAAGTTGGGAGGGAAACTTTTTGGGGTTTTGGAGCCAATTTCATCCTGGGCGGGAATACTAGGGCATAATAATTCCCTCCAAGTTTTCCCCCTTTTTTTATTAATATTATTCTGCATTAATTACTTAAATTATAATTATTAAAAGAAATTTTAAGATTCATGCATTCATCTGTCATTTTTCTCAGTAGTAGAAGTATATAATTTTCATTTTTTCTTCTTCCTCTGCTTTTCATCCGTAACTTTCTTCCTCTTTCTTCTTGATTGATTGTTTGACTACAGATTGTGTTTCATGATTGCATGTTGAACATTTGATTAATTTGGAGTGATTTTGCATTAATCTTCGATTTTGTTTGATCTTGAATAATCTTCACTTGAATTTTTGATGAAAATTTAAATGAGAAAGCATACTGTTATATGTGCGAAATAGTTTGTAACCAAATCAGCGGGATAATCACCATATCAATTGTTGTCACCAATATTGTTTTGTACTCTAGTCTGCTTTCTAATTAGTCAGTCAACTAGGTAATTAAAATGAGTTATCATTTAAAATTAGGCCAATTAACCAAATTGGTATAAAACTTAGCACCCTTGTGACATATTGGTATAAAAGTTATCGCCGGCGATAAATTGGTATAAAAGTTAGCAAGTTGTGACAGATTAGCATAAAAGTTACTCACCGGTGACATTTTGGTATAATAGTTACCATGTGATGACATATTGGTATAAAAGTTTATTAGTGATGACATTTAACCCACTTTCTTCTTAGAATAATAAGCGTACATTGTACAAAAGATACTTCTTATTTGTTGTAGCTTAAATCTATTATTTTCCTTTACCATTTTTTGTTTTAAATATTTATTTATGGAAACTATTAAAAGCCCCCCAAAAAGTTAAAGAGAAAAAAAGGAAAATATAGAGAAATATTCTAGACTAGATGAAACCCGAGCGATGCTCGGTTTATTTGAATTTCTTAAAATAATATTTTTACATATATATTTATGTGCTAAAAATTGTTAAATATTTAGATAAAATTCCTGATATTAAAAGATAATATTTTATATTTAATTAATTTAAACTGGATAATCTCATTCGCTAATTTTGCTTACGTGTCAGTTAAATTATTTAATTCTAAAAGAAATTAATAATCTCGTATTACCACTAAAATTTATTATCCTACGTGGCGCGCTGAAAAAATTAAATCCTACGTGGCTCTCTAATAATTGTACTTCGCAATATGTTTTTTAAAAAAATATTTTTCATATTTATGTGATTTTTATTATTATATTAGCTTTAAAATATTTGATAAAATTCCTAATCTCAAAAGATAATATTTTGTATTTAATTAATTTAAACTTTAGTATCTCATTCGTCAATTTTGCTTACGTGGCATTTGAATTATAATTGTAAAAATTAATAATCTCTTATTTAATTGGCTACAACTTAAATTTATAATCCTACATGGCGTGCTAAGAAAATTAAATCTTACGTGGCTCTCTAAAAACTCAGGAAAAAAACTCCCCTGATATATATATATATATATATTAGATTAGAAGATAAAATTCCTGATATTAAAAGATAATATTTTATATTTAATTAATTTAAACTGGATAATCTCATTCGCTAATTTTGCTTACGTGTCAGTTAAATTATTTAATTCTAAAAGAAATTAATAATCTCGTATTTAATTGGCCACCACTAAAATTTATTATCCTACGTGACGCGCTGAAAAAATTAAATCCTACGTGGCTCTCTAAAACTCGTGAAAAACTCCCCTTTATATATATATTAGATTATGCAGAAGAATTAATCAAGAAAAATTATAAGATCAAACTCTTTGATTAAATACTTTCAAGATTATATCGAGCTTTTTTGTTCCAAATATTCAATTTTATATAAATATATTTTCTCCCAACTTCATAAATATCACAACTTATTACATGGCAATTTTCAATTTTGTGACACTAAATTATAAAAAAATTCTCTTTCTATTCATTGTTTTAGATTTTTTTTTAACTCACGATTTTTTTTGTTATTATTTATCGATTATCTTAGGTGAATGAGCATGAAGGAGAGAATTATTTATCATATAATAAGAATTAACAACAAATTTATTTTAAAAAAACTCATTTGGTAAGAAAAGAAGGGTGAAATGTCACAGCTTGTTAATTTTTATACCAGTTTGTCGCAATTTGTTAACTTTTTTACTAATATGTAGGCGGTGACTAACTTTTATACCAATTTGTCACAAATTGCTAACTATTATACCAATATGTCACCGCCGATAACTTTTATACCAATATGTCACAAGGGTGCTAACTTTTATACCAATTTGGCTAATTGGCCTTTAAAGTTAATATGTTACTGGGTAAATATTAAACCAATGAATATTGCACTTATACATGGGCAACGTATGTAGAACCAAGTTAGCGGGATGATCACCATGTTAATTGTTCTCGTTTACATTCTTTTGTATTAATTACTAAGCCAAATAAGTAATACGGAGTACGAAGTATGAGTTACCATCTAAAATTAACCCGTTACTTGATAAATATTAAAAGTATTAAACCAATAGATATTGCACTTATGATGCAAGAATTTATTATTATTATTATTATTATTATTATTATTATTATTATTATTATTATCAAAAAACAAAACTTACAGAGTCAATCAATTTACAAGAAATTAGTAGGGAGCCGAGATACAATCTGGGTCCCCACCCCTCTAGCTATAGCGAACCCGATCCTGTTGAAGATGTGAGCAGCTGCACGAGCACCAATATCCTGAGTCTTAGCGAACGCCTGAACCCGCTTCAGCAACGCAATATCATCCTTCTCTAATTCCCCCAACGAAGAAAAGGAGAAAGGAAGAAAACCATAGCCAATAGCCCTGCAACGCGCCCCATACTTGTCCCGCTTCCGCTGAGCCGCCGCCGACACAACATGACCAGGAACGAAGTCAGACAACCCCGATTGTGTCAAAGGTGAAGACCCCGTCAAATCAACACATACATCAAGGCCTCTATCCCAGGAATAAAGCAGCACATCTGCAGGTCGTAGAGCCCCGTCGTTTCCTCCAATCAACCCAATGTTAACCTCCTTTCGAGCAGAGATTCCAGACCGAAAACAAATATCAACAAGGGTGTCACGAACAACATTGTGCCGATGTTTAATAGCCACCATCCCAGCACAAGACATTGCATGATCCCCATAAATATCCCCGTCAAAAACCCTAGAGCAAGTAGAACACGGTGTTGAAACGGAGAACAAAGGAACACCTAATCGGTAGCAAAGAACACTACGGTAAGTCTTACCATTCATAGTCTGACCCAAACCCGATATCGGGACCGTCCGCAACTAGGCCGAAAAGTGATCCCCCTGCTGGGACTTCCATAAGGCTACCTGACGCAGAGTTAAGGAGAAAGTGAAATCCGCAGATGCAGTGACCTTCGTGAATTATATATCTGCCAACTTTTTCATGAGTTTGGGGGCAGGGATCTCACTAGGGTTACTCATAAGGTCGGTCTCCGCAGCGCTGTTAAAAAGACTAAGAGCACCATCGAAGGCCGGTCCCGGACCAACAATACCAGAATGGCGAAGAAGCGTAGCCTGAAGACCAGAAGACTGCAGACGCGATGCAAGGAAAGCATAAAGCCGAACATCACCCGCCGAATAGACACCCAAACCACCATAAGAAAAAGGTAAGGTGGCAAGTCGCCATTGCCAATCACCAAAGCCAGGCCCTGAAGCTGTTACAATGCGCTCCAAAGAAGCCCGAAGGGCCAAGTCAAAAGAAACTTGTGCTGTTTCAAAAAGACGAGGAGGACAAGTGCGCATAGCAAAGTAGAGTTTTGAAACCCCAGTACACGCACGAAGAAGCAACAACTCGCATTGGGGATCATCGAGCTTAGCAACAGCATCCATTAGCACAACGGTCTTCGACACTAAACAAGCTCACCACAGAAAGAGGAATCAGCACTGAAAGGGCCACCCAGTAACTTAACACCATGCATAGGACGACCAATATCCGGAGGAAAGACACCGACGAGACGACTACGAGGGTCCTCCGAGGGCCAGAATATTTCTGTTTTCTCAACGTTGACATGGAGTCCGAGACGAGGTCCTTCCGTCAAAATCAACTCCAAAACCTTTCCTACCACTAAGGTGTCACCAATAATAGTGACGTCATCTAAATACCAAGCTTACAAACATAAGTCAAAAGAATCCCTGATTTGGCACACTAAAGGATGAAGAACCAAAGCAAAAAGCAAAGGGCCTAGACGATCACCCTGTTGCACTCCCTGACATGACCATAAGGTATGCTCCCCATAAAAAAGCCTGGCTGGAGTAGAGTAACAGAATTCAACCCAACGCGAGAGAGTTGGACAACAGAGACGAACCTCACGCAGCATAGTCGAACGGTCTACCAATTAATTATTATTATTATTAATATTATTATATCTCAAAAACAAAAGTCATACAATGTACAATAAATTAGTGGGAAGCTGAGATACAATCTGGGCCCCCACTCCTCTAGCAATAGTAAAGCCTACCCTAGTAAAAATTATGAGCTGCATCACGTGCTCCAATGTCTTGCGTCATAGAGAAGCTTTGAATTCGCTTAAGTAACGCAACAGCCTCCTTCTCTAATTCACCAAACGAAGAAAAAAGAGAAGGGAATGAACCCATATCCAGTAGCCTGACAACGAGTCTCATACTTAACCCGCTTCCGATGAGCTGCATCAGCCACAACCCGTCCATGAATAAAGTCAGATAGTCTTGACTGTGTCAAAGGAGAAGATCATGTCAAATCTACAGAGACATCGCGATCACGATACCAGGAATAAAGTAACACATCACCATGTTAATTGTTCTTGTATACATTATTATTATTATTATTATTATTATTATTATTATTATTATTATTATTATTATTATTATTATTATTATTATTATTATTATTATTATTATTATATCTCAAAAAACAGAGAAAGTCATACAACTTATAGCAAATTAGTGGGAAGCCCAGATACAATATGGGATCCCACTCCTTTAGATATAGCAAAGTATATCCCAGTGAAAATATGAGCAGCACGCGCCCCAATGTCTTTAGTCGTCGAGAACTTCTCAACCCTCTTCAACAATGCAACATCCTCTTTCTCTAATTCTCCAAGTGAATAAAAAGAGAAGGGGAGGAAACCATATTTAATTGTCCAACAGCTGGATTTGTACTTAACTCACTTTCGCTGAGCCACATCAACCTCGAACAAAAAAATTCCCTCAAACAAAAAATAGCTTAAGCTTAAGCTGGAGGGTTTTGGATGAGGTCGTTTTAGTCCTTTATATAAAAGTCAATTTTGTGGTCCGAATTATGGTTAACCATGTGTTAAGTTGATTAGGGTCACTATGTGTAATTAACTTAAGGGTCGTTTCTCTTCAACTTAATTTCAGTTCATTTCAGTTCAACTTCAATCAATTCAATTCAATTCAGTTTAGTTTCTATTTTTCTTCTCTCATAAACAATTCATTTTCAGTTATATTCAGCTCAATTCAGCCCAATTCGATGGTTTTTAGTAAATCAGAACAAACCCTAAGTTGGATGTCACTAGATAAAATTAGCTTAAGTTCGACACTTATTCTTCATTACTTTGTTATTGCTAATATATTTATTACAACTATTTTGATGTAATCATGGATTAATGCTTACATAGTGGTTGTTGCATCATAAATTGCAATATGATAAGTTTAATACTCGTATTTACTTAGTGACGACATGTTTTTAACTGGTAACCAAAGTCACTTATCTAGTTTGTGAAATAATAAGACAACTCAATATAAAACATTATCAGTACAAAAATTTGACATGGTGATTATCCCGCAATTATGGCTACAAACGCTGCGCACCTAAAAGCACATGACCTCTCATTTGGTCTCAGACTCTCAGGTTTGAAACTTGTTGCTATGTAGTTAGGAACATTTTCTTTTCTATCTTACGGTAGTATTTTATTTGCCTTATTTTTTATTCCAAACATCAACCCCATTCCACGTTCATTCTAAATTTTTATTTTATTTTGGAGAAAATTTACTTAACAAACTAAGAAAATGACATCTTATGATTATAATGATTTCCATAAAACCCAAAATATACCCGTATTAATAATGATTGAAAAAAAAATTAAATACTACGTATTACAAATTATTTCAAAAAAAAAAAAATTTAAACATTACAAATCAGAATTCAAGTTTTTTTGTAGCAACTTATTCCTTCTCTCAAACAACTCCACCTTTCTCTTTCTTCTTCATCTCCTACCACTTCCCTCAAATCAACTGATTAAAAAATAGATTTTTTGGATGGAATAAATTACAAATTTATTATTACGTTTCAAAAATACCCTTTTGAATAATATTATAAGGGTGCTTTTTTCTTTTTTTAAAAAAGGGTGAGAAATTAAAACTTTTTTGGGTTGTTGTTGGGTAATATGGGGTATGAAATATTAGTGGATGGTGTTCGAAGATGGTTTCAACGTCGTTTTAACAATAATAAGTGGTGGTCGAGTTGTGTTCGTAAGTAGGTGATGGTCGAAATGTGTGTGGAAGATTGCAGTGGGTATTGTGTCGGCTGTGGTGTATGTTTGGTGTTGGAGGTGGAGGTGCAGAAGAGAGAGAGAGGGAGATTGTGGAAAAAATAAAAATGGAGAAAAGGAAGATGATAAAATTAAATTGAAGTGAAAATGAAATTAAAATTAAAATTAATTAAATGGAAAAAAAATTTTGAAATTCAAAAACCAAATTTTTAAATTTTCATTTCAAATTCAAATTCAAATTAAAATTGAAAATTTATTAAAATAAAGCCTCTTTAATATATCCAATGAGAGCTTGCCAACTCAAATTGTATGTAGACTCCACATACAACAATTGTATGTGTAGCCTTTATGCTCTGGTGACATCCTAATCTCATGCCTCGGTGGAGGTGATGGGAAAGCTGATGGAAATGGGTTTCTCCTACTTGACAATGAATTTAATGTAAAAGGAATGTAAAAAGAAGGGTATGTTCTCATACGTTGAAATTCAATTCAGTTCAGCTCAGCTCAGTTCAGCTCCTAATATCCTTCTCTTATAAAATATTCAATTCAGTTCAACTCAGCTCAGTTCAGCTCAGTGCAGTATGCATGATGCACCTATGTAGCTTTCAATACCATATTCCATTATAGACGGTCATCATAATGACTTCTAATTATTGCGACCGTTTAAAATTGGTCGCAGATTGCAACTTTGCTACTGTTTTTATGGCGATCGTAGATAAACAGTCGCAATTTGGCCGAATTTTAGTAGTGGTACACTATTATATAAATAAGCGATACGATATTGTATGTCTAAATATTTCATATTATCAAAAAGAAATTATATGATCGTATTTAACATTCAAGCTAAAACGTTTGGTACAATCCGGTTATCGTGCAGGCACATAACGATATCATTTCATATCATATTAATAATAAATAAAGTCGGTCTCACAGCCAAGCTACGAGACAATGACACTTGACATTCTAGTTTTTCGCCAAGTATCGAGCCACGTAGGCGACAAATAGATATTGTTGTGATTAGATGTCACGTTAGATTAGATTGAATAGATTTGTGTAAGATAAAAAGTATACATAGAATAATTTATAATTCTTTTGAAAAAAATTATCTTTTTATTGACAATAAAATTTTACTGATATTAACATACCACATATTATAATTACTATGAATATCTAATTTACAATAAAATTTTACTCCTATACGAATAACCACTTAAGTATAATTATAATTATGGCCATGTGTATTATTAATTTTTTTATCTAACATTTTTTGATATATATATATATATATACACTAATAAAAATAACAATAATTACTTATATTGTTATTATTATAATTATTATAATAATAATACAAAACATGCCCACAAATTAGTACACTATTTATAATTAGTATTCGGGGAAACGCTCGGGGAGTTATTTATATATATATAAAGGGGAGTTTTTTTTCTCAAGATTTTAAAGAGCCACATAGGATTAAATTTCCAATTAAAAAACTATAAGAAAATAAGAGATTAAATAAGAGATTTGTAAATTATTTTCGAATTAAATAATTCAAATACTAAATAAGTGAAATTGGTGAATTAGATTTTAAAGTTTGAATTAATTAAATATAAAATATTATCTTTTGAGATTAGAAATTTTATCTAAATATATAATGAATTACTCGAGGGATTCGGTCATAAATTACTCGAGGGGTTACTCGGTCGTAGATTACTTGAATTGAGGGGTTTACTCGGTTAGTGTAACTCAAGTAACCCCTGACCGAGTAACTCGAGTGTAACACCCCGTAATTTGAACTAAGGTTTTACGCGCACTATTCACTAATACTTTGATTTCGGTTTAAATTTCAAATTTCTAATTAATTATTATTAGTATTTTGATATTATTGTTAAAAAAATATTAATAATAAGGTTATTTTATACACACACACATTACTAACTGCTTTATATATTGTCTTTTTTCCTGATTTCTATTAATATATAAACTTTATATTTTATTTTGCATCATGATTTAATTATTATTATTGTTCTTATTATAATAGTTTTTGATATTGTTGATAATAATATCAATTATTATTATTATTATTGTTATTGTTATTGTTATTGTTATTATCATTATTATTATTATTATATGTGTGGATTAGCTCGGTATAGATTTTGGGCAAGTATTAACTGTACCATTAGGCTTGAATAACCTTGTTAATTTGCTCTCCTTAAGCCCATGATAGTTCTTAGTTAATCCTTCTAAACTAGTAAAATTAGCAACCTTAATTTAGGGCTTTGCTTTGTAATCACAAGTATTGTTTAAGGCCCATCTTCTCCTCTTTCTCAGGGTTATATAAGGGCATGTTGCTGCTTAGTTTTCCACCCTAGCAAATGCACTATCGGAAATCAAGATCGCCTTTTCCAGCCAACCAATAATTGGGAGTTATCTAACTTTAAGCAACAGTCATCGAATTCGATTCAACCATTGAAGTTGTATTAGGGTTTAAGAATAAGGAAAAGGTAGACGGCAAAGTGAAAAAGAGAGTAGAGCGGTGACCAGATGTTAACGTGGCTTCTATTTCAAAACGGGAATACAAAAACGGAAATAACTTACAAAACGGCTTGTTTTATTTTCTTTATATTTTTGCCCCTAGCTAAACCATGTGAAATAACACCGGTATCTCGATATTAACAAAGGACGTTGATATCAGATATCAACTTGGATTTACTCCCAATTAATTGCTATCCAAAACACTTGATATTCCCTAACTAACTTTTATTTACCCAAAGCAAGGCTTATTGAACGTGATTTTGCTGGCTTATTGAACGTGATTTTTGGTGCACTTTCACAACACTTTTCCCCTCTTAGATTCCCTCAAAATTTCATGTATTCATCATGGGTTTTCGTGGGTATATTGCTGCTGTTTTCCCCTCAATTTTGAGCACCCAATTGTCCTTAAGAACACCAAGGAAAACGGGGTAAATAGATTTGTTTGGGCGTTTTGGTGGGCAATCCTTGCTGCACTTTAATCTGATTTTATGGCGTTCAATCAAGAGGTAACTAGCACTATTCCAAGCTTTAGAAATCATGCTAGGATAGGTTAAGGCTAGGTACAAATTAGAGTTGGTTAGACTAGAAATTTGTTGTAATTTAGGGTGCTAGAATTTCGTGTTAGTTTGCTGTTTTGTACGTGAGAAATGAAGGTATCTTATTCATGTTTTATTGCTGGTTTTTATGCTAGATAATCATGCGTAGAAGTGGTAAATATATTAAGGTTTGGTTCCATAAATTGATGTTGTGTTTTAGTGGTTTTTAAGCATGATATGTATACTATGGCTCACAAAATTGCTGCTGTAATTGCCGACTTTGTGCAGTACGTTTTCAGTCTTATTTCCACTTGATCTGGTTTGTTTGTGCCTAATATGGTATATCATCATGTTAGGTATATCCAAGGCCGTCCTAAACATTGCGGAGGCCCTGTTCTAATTCTGAAAATTGGGCCCTAGTTAGAACTACAATTTTTTTTTAATGAACATTGTCTGTCTTATTAAATATATACACCAATTTTTTTTTTTTCATTGTAACAATTAAAATCTCTTAAATGATTCAGCAAATAGTTTATTAAAAAAAAAACAAACAGTAAACTAAATAGATATTTTAACACTGCAGTAATTAAACAAATAGTCTATCAAAAAAAAAAAAAAGGAAACATATAATGCACCAAAACACAAAAATTAACAAATATTCGAAATGAGAGTAGGATCAAAACAACAACTTGATAATCCAATTAGCAATTCTTCAAATTCCAAATAAAAATACAATGTCATACTTTCAACCTTTAAAAAATGCAACACCACCTCATACCAAATCTAAAAAAAAAGTGAAATTAAATTATACTTTATGCATAGGAATAGCAACGGATCGGATGGAGCTCCACCCGCATCCACCCGAATTAACAATCCGCTCCACCCAATCCACCCGTCACCCGCAAAACCCATCACCCGCATCCGATCCATCCGTCATCCGCGGATGAAACGGGTGGATCGGATGCTTAGCGGGTGATAATTATAATCCTACTCTAATTATAAAATCTAATACGTTATTATAAAAAAAAAATATTAGCCAATTTTAAACTTAAAAATAAACCATTGATTAAACTTTTATTCCAAACTATAGCAATAATAATAATAATAATAATAATAATAATAATAATAATAATAATAAAAATAATAATAATCATGAACTTACCTTTTTTTTTTAACAGAATCATGAACTTATTTTGGTAATACATAATTGGGAATTGAGGGAGGTTTTATATTTTTTAAAATAAAATTAAAGAATTTTTAGAAAGATTTATTTTTTTAGAAATATACAGTACATACATAGTGTAATATACTAGTATATAAGACAATTGGGAATTTTTTTTATGTATATACGGATGGACTGTGGATCGGGTGATAAACGGATGACGGATCGGGTGACGGATGGAACGGAGCCCCACCCGAATCCGACCCGATTGGTCACCCGCTTCATCCGTCACCCGCCCTTCATCCATTTAATGCGGATTTTCGTCCATTTATTTATTTCGGGTGGATCGGATTTGCGGATATCCATTTAGAATTACCATCTCTATTTATGCATACCTCATAAGTCATAACAGATTCATTTAATTGGAAGAACTTTGATTTTTGAACGAGTAATCCAAATTCACAACAATGAGTAATCTAATTATCCAGTGTTCGTCGAAATTTGAGATTTAAAATAAATTAATTGTGGAAAATATGAAATAAATTTTCGATTGGAATCAGTTCAAGGATTGGAAAATATACCCCTCATAACCAATAACCATTGTGATTGACAAATGAATTGAAAGGGGTTGTTAAATTGGAAGCTTAATTTTTATTTTCTTTTGGTAAAGATGTGATATTTGCTGACAAATTAGAAAAGAAGTGAGAAAAACGGAAAGTTTTATAGTACAAGAATTGACTATTGTTATGGGAATTACAAATTAATGGGAGTAATTATGGAATAAATGAATTTGAAGAGTTAATTTAGGATGAAGAGATTCTTGAAAGTTGAAATAGAGTTGAGCAATAAAGAGTCAGACTAGAGTTAGACAAAAGTCACAAAACACAAAGCAACGATTTTTTTTTTCTTTCACATAACTGGGCTTCTAGTAGATTAGGCCCTTGAGATTCCGGGGCTCTGTGCAAATGGGGCTGTTTGCACAGGCCCTTAGCTGGCCCTGGGTTTATCTCTAATTTAAATTATCATATTTTTGGGTAAGTTTCAATGTGACTATGAGCCTAAACCTAAGCAAAAGTGCAGTTGTTAGGTTGGTAAGTGAACTGTGTGAATTGAGTCGTTTTAACCGATTTATTTCATAATTTTTATGCCTAATATTGTGCCTAACCTGACCTATTATGTATTTAGCGTGTGTATGATAATGGGCTAAGGTTAATTGTGAGTTTAAGGTTGGTTTTGGGTGAATTTCTTGTGCAATATGCTGCTGAATTCTGATTAGGGGCTGCAGCGTTGTCATGTTGTTTTTACCATGTTAAAGTCATGAATTTAAGCTTGTCTTGTACGTATATATTGCCTAATATGTGGATTAATATGCCATTGTTTTATTTTATCATTTTGGCATGATTTGGGTGTGTTTATGAAGCATGTTAGATGTCGTATAGCTGCTGCCATTTTTTGGTGTTAAGTGAATTGTCGACGTTGTACTTTAAAGAAGAATAACACTTTTTTAGCACCTCTTCATCAAGGGTTGTGTACGGGGTGTATTGTGATATTTTTGTCATAATTAGCTTCGTACCCAAATATAGACAATAAGAGTGACAGATTGTTATGATATATAGATGATTTTTGTACACATTGAAGAATTTTGAAATTAAGCTCTTTTGAAGGATTTTTGATGAATTTTGGTCTTAGAAGTAAATACCTGCAATACTTTAAATTGGGGTTGATGATCCCTAAATGTGTTTGAATAATTTTTAAGAATAATGTTTACAAACTTTATATATATTTTGTGAGTGTAAGACAACCATTGGTTGCGGAATTCAATAATTGGAACATGTCAACATATAGGGCTGCGGAATTCGAACGAGATGTAATTTTCTAGTTTAATTGTTGTCGTCCGAATCTACTCGGGCTGTGGAATACGAGTACGAAAACTGGATTTAAGTCATTCTCAGACGCAGACGGCTACGGAATCATCTGTAGGTTTGCCCTGACAAACCTTTGGTGGTGGGTTGCGGGATTCACCGGCGTTCATATTTTATATGCTTACCTCACTATCAATCTATTTTTGAAAAGTTAAAATTTGTTTTTTTTAAAAGTATTACTATTTTGGAAAGGTATTCTTAAGTCAAGTCAAGAATTTTTCTTAATCTCTTTAAATTTTTCTAATTTTATAAAGTAAAATTCGTTTTTTTAAAAGAATTTTTGAAGTTTATCGCTCTATTTTTGAAAAGTTAAAATTCGGTGTAAAATAATATTTATTTGAGTTTATCTCTCTATTTATTGGTGTTGTTATTCTTACTCTGAAATTTGTTGTAAAATATTTATGTTATTCAATATGTTTGTTTTGTATTAAAATCGTGTTGCATATGTCTCATCTTGTTTATCTTGTATATGTTATTAAGTTATTGTTTGACTTGTATGTTGTATTACTTATATGTTAGCTTCTATGCTTGACTCTATGTTTAGCTTTGTGTTTCTACAAGTTTTGGGAGAACTGCTAGTTGCTCCACATTGATTGTGAAACCTAAATGTTATTTGTAAGTGAAGAGTAACGTGTTGAGTCTGGGCTGAGAGCAGAGTGTTTAGTTTGTTCCCTTGTAGTTTTATCGACTTACTTTTGATAACTTTACATCTTTTTTTTTTTGTTGGAATAGTTGGATTTGAGGTTGTTTTGCCTCGTTGAAGGTTTTCTTTGATCATTTGAACTTTCTCTCAATTTATAATATTTATTTCAGTTTTTTTTATTTATTCCCTTTAGTTTTAAGTAACCTTTAGAGTAACATTACCGTCTCAACGTTATTTCCGCTAATTTCTCGTCTTATGTTTTAGACAGGGTGTTACACGAGTAACCCTGGCAACTCGAGTAACCCTTGATCGAAAAACTCGAGTAACCCCTGCCGCACGGCACATTAGTGTGCATACAAAAAATTGTAAAATTTATAATATAAATACAAAAGATATTTATCTTATTCCCTCTGGTTTTTTATAAGCTAGAGTCAAATTTGCAAATTTGTCGAGACACAACTTTGATAATTAATATTTTTAATGAGCGGTTAATTAAAATTATGAAAAAATTAATTTATAAAAGTAGACATTAAGACAAAGCCAACAACATATTATATGATTATATTTATATATAATATATTGGTAAAAAATGAAGTTAATGATGACATATGAATAGTGGAATATCTCAACTCTTACTTATAAAAATACGGAGGAAGTAAAAATACAATAAAACGTGCATCGCATGGGCTTCATGTAATAGATTAATATTGCTGCGTAGATAACATTATTTCATTGTTTATGAATTACTCCTAACTTTTTGTAGTTAATCAATGCTGCATGACTAGGATTAAATTTCCCTCCCTAAGATTAATATCCCTCATTTAATGATAAACTACTTATGTGGAATCATAAAAATAAAATAAAAAAATGCCTTTTGTTCTTCCTTCCTGACTGGACCCTTTCTTCTTCAATTCCTTTTCCCATTTCTCTGTTATTGATTAAAACTTTTAGTAATTAAAGGGACGGAGTTGTTGAAGACGGTGACACTGGAATTGCCCAATTATGGTATGTGACTAATAATTTAAATTTGTGGTTGATTAGCTATTAAGGTCAAAATATTCTTTGATGTTGCTTAATTAGGCATTTCATATGAAATTGTAGTGGATGTCAATATTTGAGTGAATTAAAGTTCATTTCATTTTTTCATTGTTGTTGATAATTGTAATTTGATGTAAACGAGGATAGTGATTTGTTGTGTATGTTGTTATAGCCCCTTCCACCTCCTGCCATTACGTCGGTGCTAACGAGGAAAAATGTTGGAAGGGAAGAACGTGAAAAAGGAGATAGCAGCAGTGGAAGTAAAAAGGGAAAGAAGAAAGAGTGGGTGGGTGTAGCTGATTATGTAGGGTTTTTTTTTTTTACTGCCAAATGTGCGTATATTGCCACGTAGGCAAGTAGAAGGTATGGAATAAAGGAGGAAGTAGAAATGCAGGGTTGTGAGACAAATGAAGGGTGTCTCACAATGGCATTTTCGCAAATATGAGGAAAATAAAGTAAAACGGGGTGATTTTTGGAGGGAAAAAAAAACTGTACAGTAAAAATGTAAATGGGGTGTTCCCAAAAAGAAGAAAGTGACATTTTTAACTGAGGGCAAAAGTGAAAAGTTGATTTCTTCCTCCAGCCTTATGAATATCGAAGGGAAGAAGAACAACCATGAAAACACCATGGAAGTGCTTGTATAACCGGGTAAAAGGCTCTAAAATATTCGTCATAGCTGTTTTAAATAAATGGTGGGTGCTGTTAACGAAGGATGTGTCGTTAGTGACACTGATAATGGCGCAGTACTTGATTTGGTGAAGCATGGAGGTGACGCCGGCGGCTCACGATGCGACATTGCAGACCTTGAATGGGGTAAGTATAATAATTTAGCCTTAAAATGGAAATTGGGTTAATTAGGGGTTAGTCATAAAATCAATTGAGAAATAAAATGTGGTAATTGACGAATATAGCATGAGAAATTGATTAAAAAATTGGAGCATGAAAAATAGGAATTATAATTTGTTTAATTGTTGTAAAATGATAAATTTTGGATCATGTAAAATAGGAAAAATAATTTGTTTAATTGCTGTATATGAATTTGTTAATGTAAAAGTTGAAAAGTAGGACATTTAATTTGCTTAACTGTTGGGCATTATCTTGATATACTAGGGAATTAGTTCTTGTATGTGTTTTGAACATTTGATTGATGAAATGTGGTTGTTGGTGCAGTCAATAAGTAAAAATTGTATGGTTGAATGTCCATGAAAAGTTGTTAGTTTTGGTTATGTTTGATACTTTGATTAATGGTTATTGTTCATTTTTGTTGATTATAGTTATTGTTTATGTATTTTACTCAAGGTTGTGATTGGTGAAGAGTCTTATAAGACTCCAAAGAAAGGCAAGAGTAGTGCGGCCATTTCAGTTGAGATAGAATAGTTTGTGGAAGTGGATTAAGTCTGTCATTAGTGGAACTTGATGAATATTTCAAGAATACGGGAAGCAAAAAGGATTTTGCTTAGTTCGTACTAGTGCTTGCAAAATAGGCAGAGGCCCGAATGCTAAACTGAGAAGGAACTGTTGTGGACATGTGAGAGCTATGGGATCAGAGGCAAAGGCCTAAAGGTCAATGACCGTGGTGAATGAGTTATTCAAAGGGACTCGGTTGAGGGTTATTTTTTGTAAAAGAAATGCTAAATTGTATCTTCTACATCATGTAATTATGTGGGTTATACTTGCAAAGAATTATGATTAATTTTTTAATTTTTTTTTGGTGCACAAAAGAACTACTTGTATGAGTCTATATATGATTAATAATTTAATACTTCATGTGATAGCCTATTCAGAATGGTATTTGAAGCCTTCTTTTAGTGGACATAAATCTGATGTCCAATGGAAGTATGAAACCTTTGTAGGTATGAGTTTGCACTTTTAGTTGAACCATTATATGCTTTAGTGCAACCAATAGCAATTACAGAGGTATCCTATAAACTGTTAGAGCCTTAGAGGTACTCGTTTAATGAATTAGGTATATATGAATTAGTTATTTCTAATCATTTATTCTTTATCATACATAATGTCGATCTAATCTAATCTATTTTAATATGTATATACCAAAGTAAGTAGGGACTATCAAATTCAATGTAAAAGTTTAATACGGTTTTTTACCGTACAATTTTTAGCAAAATCCCTTTTTTTTTTTTTTAAATTTTAGTAAAACCCTACCAATTTTTATTGGTACCCTACAAATTGTCCTAGGTAATTCATTACATCCACTATGATTAACTAGAGAACTGATTGATTCAATTATAGTACCACTAAATGTCATTTAACCAGTGTACCATTGTAACCAACTAGGGTTCAAATGTACCTATGTAGGGTTCAACTGAAATAACAGAGTTCCCCTATAATTAAAAAGGGTATCATTATAACCAACAAATGTTCCAATTCAAGAAACAAGGGTACCATTGAAATCAACAAGGAAAAGGGTACCTTTTGTAAGGAACTAGGGTACCAAGGAATAGAAAGTAATCGACATATATACGTCAAAGATCACTTAAATGGGAAAAGGATCTAATATGTATACTAATTGACAATCGACATATATACATTAAAGATTGCTGTCAAATTCAATTTTAACATTACTAGTACACAAGTAAATTTACTCTCATGTTTGGGTATATTTAACTTTTGTGAACGAAACATAAGTAAGAAAATGTATTACGAGTATATAAATTATGGGTTGTAAGTCTACACTTTACAATTCTAGCTTAGTGCAAGGGTTATTAAATTTTATCCAAGTGTTCGCATTCACCATGTTGGAATATCCGTATTTTTGTCTTAAATTAAACAAATTAGCTCAGTCAATTAAGTGAGGAGAAGAACAATCTTAAATTATTATACCTCCCCAAATCTTAAATTTTGTCGTAGACGAATAAATTTGTACTTTGTGACTGACTTTAAAAAGTTAGATGACACTGAGAAATTCTCAGAGCTCATTTTTGTCTTTTAATCCTAATTCTAATTTGTTTAATACGGTTTTACCCTGCAAATTTTTATCCTTTTTTTTAAAAAAAAAAATAGTTAAACCCTACAAAATTTTAGTGGTACCCTACAAATTGTCAAAGGTATTTCATCAAACACCACTGTGAGTAACTAGAGAATCGATTTATTCAATTATAGTACCACTAAATGTCATTTAACCAATGCACCATTATAACAACCTAGGGTTCCAATGTACCTATGTAGGGTTCAACTGATATAACAGTGTTCCCTTATAATTCAAAAGAGTATCATTATAACCAACAACGGTTCCAATTCAAGAAATAAGGGTACCATTTAAATTAACAAGAAAAAGGGTACCTTTAATTTGTAAGGAACTAGGTATCAATGTTGAGGTATAGGGATTGAACAATAAACTACCAATTCCACCAAAATATATATATATATATATATATATATATATATATATATATATATATATATATATATATATATATATATATACACACACATACATATAATTGAGATCATGTGATAAACAAGGTGAATAATAGGAACTAGGAAGTAATTTCAGTCATTGATCACACTCCATCTAATGGCTCACATTGCACCCGCTCTCATTAATGGAATTCTCGTAATTTCACTGTTTTCAAACTTTTTCCCAGTTTTTTCAACTTTTAAGCCAATTTCATTTACTTTAAGACTGATTTCATTTAATTTTACTAATTTTTTCTAGTTCGCATTCACCATGTTGGAACAAACCGCACTTTTGTCTTAAATTAAATTCATTAGGTTAGTCAATTAAGCGAAAAGAAAAACAATCCACGTAAATTATTATGCCTTCCCAAACCTTAAATTTTGTCGTAGACGAAGTGATATATATTTTGCAACTGATTTAAAAAAGTTAGATAAGGGTCTGTTCTCTTACGTTGAAATTCAGTTCAGTTCAGTTTAGCTGAGTTCAGTTAAGTTAAGTTCAGTTCAGTTCAGCTGAGTTCAGCCAATGAGAACAGACCCTTAGAAATTCTCAAATCTCATTTTTGTCTTGTAATCTTAATCCTAATTTGTTTAATACGGTTTTTACCCTACAAATTTTTAGCAATACCTTTTTTTATAAATTTTAGTGAAACCCTACAAAGTTTTAGTGGTACCCTACCAATTGTCAAAGGTATTTCATCAAACACCATTGTGAGTAACTAGAGAACGATTTATTCAATAATAGTACCACTAAATATCATTTAACCAGTACACCACTGTAACCAACTAGGGTTCCAATGTACCTATGTAGGGTTCAACTGATATAACAATGTCTCTATAATTAACAATGGTACCATTATAACCAACAAAGGTTCCAATTCAAGAAACAAGGGTACCATTAAAATCAACAAGGAAAAGAGTACTAACGTTGAGGTTTAGAGAACAATATACTACAAACATATTTACATCAAAGATCTAGATTGTAAGGAAAAGGAACTAATTGACATATATACGTCAAAGATCACTCAAAAGGAAAAGGATCTAGTACATATAAGTTAATTTGTATAACTTTGAGACATATTTTTATATTATTTTTTTGGAAAAGGTAAGAAAAAATAAATATTAAGAAGCCCTCCTTACGAGGGGAATAACTTTGAGACATGACATTGGACTCTATATATATAGAAGTCACAGCATTCGACTTATAAGCAGATCAGATCAGCTAATCCTTACCTTTCAAAAAGTATGAGATAACTCTTATGAAAAGTGTTTGGACAATTATTCCCTTTAAAATATTTATTTACTTATTTTCCCTTATTAATGTTAATTACTTATTCGCCCTAATATAAGCAAATGAGTTAATTATAAGGCAAGTTTTTTTTAATTATTATTTTGGTAATGTGATAGGACTACACAAAATAGTTGATTATGAAAAGACCATAACTTGGCTTCACTCGGATTTTTTTTGCCATAATTGTTAATTTTTAACTACTTATTGTGTTTTCCTTTAGCAATCACGGTACAAAGATGGTTAACAAACTTGAATTGTACATGTGCCCAAATGGGCAGGTACCTTTAGCATAGTTAACTGTTTCATTTACATACTGCGGAGTAGTATATAATTGGACCTTTGCCATATGCAATGGTACTATAATTGCACATAAACCCATATGTAATTGTACCATTAACATATATAATTGAACAAATGTAATATGTAGTGGTACTAATTGTGGCCTCAATTCTTCACTTTTTATATTTAAACATAATCTACATATGTGCTGAAAATGCTAATTGAAAGTATTGTATGTTCAACTCCAGTAAAACATCGTACTACTATAACGTTTACCATGAATTCACCTTTGAAATTGCACCTTTGCAATAGTTATATGTACCTTTTACATATATAAATAAACAAATGTAATCTCCGGTGGTACTAATTGTGGATTCACTTTTGCACTTTGTATATTAAAACTTATTATACACATGTTTGATTAATTGACTGAAAGTATTTTGTATGATTGTATCTTATAAAGCACAAATAAGATAAATTGTAAGGGCATTAGAGTAGCTGAATCTCGAATTTCCTTTTTCGGAGTTAAACCAAGGAACAACCTGTAATTAGGATAAAATTAAAGCTACATCATGTGCAAGTTTATTACCCCCTACAATCTCACCCCTGCTATCTCTGATCACCGCACCAAAGCAGCATTGTTGAATATGAAATTGTAGCAGCCCCATTATTCATGGCTAATTTTGATGGATTAAAATGATGATTTAATATTAATTAATTAGAATAAAACAAAATAATAATATGATGGGATAATACATCTATAATACTCCACCATTTAATTCAATATTACGTCCACCAATTTCATATTCAAACCAATCAAATTCTTCTCTCATGCATTAAAACAGCATACAAAGGGCCACAAATTTCTGTATCAAGGCCGGAAATGATGTACTCATATATTGATACATGATTTATTTCAGGTGTATAGTATAAGGTATAACACAATAAAATACAATCAAACAAACCCTCAACCCTACCTTATTCAATTTCAGCGTAAACCCGGAGTTTTATTAAACATCGAATTTCCCAATTGAAGTTTGGATATTCAGCTCACCTCACCTCATGTAATTGCTAACCTCTTTCAATAATGGAGTATACATCATTTTTCCCCAAATCATACCCCACTCTCACACTCTCTCTCAATTTTCCAGCACTAAATAGCAATCCCTAATGACAACGAAATGAGCCCTAAGTAATTACTGTACTTGCCTCTTTCAATAATTGAGTATACAAATGCCCAAAAGCTTCGCCCTTTCAACAATTGAGACGCGCCTTTCACGAGAATTCAACTCCGGCCGAAAGATCTTGTCTTGCAATAACCCAATTTCACAGGGAAAACCCAGAAAAATTGTCATTCAAGAGGAGCTCAGAAATGGGGAGAGAGAAAGTGAGATGAAGCGTTCTTTTTGGGTAATGAGATAGAAAGTCAAGAGACAGTAAATCCCAATGATACAAAAGGACAATAACGGAGTACTATTCCGCGAAACGGTACACCACAACTGACAATTTTCAAATTACATATTGTAGGCGTCGCTCGAAGTGCGCCTACGTAAAAAGCATGTTGTGAATATGCTTGGCACTCATAGGAAGTGGGAATTGACATAATACAATTAGTGACAAATAAAGTAGGGAGCCGCCAACAAGTTTTTAAGGAACTTGTAAACCGTTCACGGATCATAAAAGGCAACCACGAATAAGGGACAACGAAGGCAACAACGATTGACCCGTGAAGGTTACACCCCATTCATAATCCATGAGATTACTAACTCCATATGGTTCGGAACCACAAAAGGAGGATCGGGGATGATGGTACGAAGTGAGTCGTGGAGTCACATTCGCCCGTATTGGCCTCTACTCGATTCTTATATTGAAAAGCATTCCTGTGATCTCAAAGGCATACAAACGATAATTCAATTCGCTCCAAACTATTATTTAACTAAATTGGTTTAAAATTAATGCACACATAATTCTAAAAATTTGGTGATCACTTCAATTAATAATAAGATTAAAAGGATCCTAAACCTGTTGTCCAAATTATCTTATTAATCATGATTTTCAATTACATATTCCCTTTAACATGCAATATGGTGATCAATAAAAAATAATAGAATCAATATTAATATAAAAACCAATTTAATCATAATTCCAACAACATAAAGAAATTGTTAGAAAAATAATAATAATAAAAAGAGCATGATCCTTACTTTGAATCTGTTTGCTTGCAACTACAAAATAATAAACGAGTTAGTAACTTCAAGGAAATAATAAAACAACAACTAAATTAAATTAAATAAAATAAGGTTGATTTTGGGGCCAAACCCTCAAACGATTCTACCTTTCACGCCTTGGCTTAAGGATAGAACCTCGAGTAAAATATGGACTCCTTTGAGTGCTTGAAGAAGGAATTTTGAAGTGAAAAGGGTAGGCTAGTGTTTAGGTTAATAGCATAGAAGAGAGAAAATAAGAATAATAGAATTCTGGTTGCCCCGTACATCAGAAATGAGGGGGTATTTATAGGGATAATGTGCTGAGGGAGCACACGGAACCCTAAAATGATAAAAACCCTAAAAAAGTATCATGTGACACGGTCAGAATGTACCGTGACACGGTTAGACAATACCGTCAGACGATACATATTCCCATGACATGGTACAGTTTTGGAGTGACGCGGGAAATTTTCAGAAAACGGAACGGAAAACGCGTTAAGGTTTTACGCGGAAAGGACACGGAACTTCCCGTGTCATGACAGACCTCCCGTGTCACGGGAAGTCCCACCGTCAGACGGGAAGGGTTCCCGTGACACGGTCAGGCTGTACCGTGACACGGTCAGTTCCAATCCATTTTTTTCGTTTAAATTCATTTTTAACCCTAATTTCTTTCGGCTTTTTAAGTGCCGATTGATATTTTCGGGCTTTTTTCTGACTTTTATTATTCGGGCTAAAATAAGAAAATAATAAAATAAAAATAAATAAAATGTTTGGGCCAAAAATAAATAATAAAATAATAAAATAAAAAAGGTTTGGGCTTAAAATTAATTAATAAGCTTGGGCTAAAATTAAAACTATGCTTTTACCAAACATCGAGACTGATCCATGGACCTTTCAAAAAAATGAATTTAACAAAATAGGATTTTTTAAGCACTCTCGGGATTAAATACTAAACCCGACCAATAGTGGCGGAGAAAGGTTATTTATCATCGGGTTTGGTTTTGGGGAGACATTTTTAGGTGTCTACAGAAGCCCCCACTTTGACTGAGTTTGTAGAAACGTTAGTTTCGAAAACGATAGTCAAAGTAGTCGATAGGGATGGAGAATGATTTAAGACGTTCTGCAATCCTAAATCATTCTTTATACGCCGATACCTGCAGAAAAATGTTAGTTATATAGATAAAAGTAGTAAAGGGATAGAATACGTATCTGACACCAGTGTATCGGTGACAAATGAGTTTGGTATTTTCCTATGCTTGAAGGAATCTACCGAGTGACATTGATTGAAACGCTTTCCATGCTTGAGGAAAGCCGACTGAAGAGTTTGACAGTTTTCTAAGCCCGAAGAAAGCTACCGGATAATACTTTCCATGCCTGAGGAAAGTCGACGAACGAATTTGGTGTCATTCTATGCTTGAAGAAATCCACCGCTAATGCCTTCCATACTTGAGGAAAGCTGACAAAGGAATTTTGTGGTTTTCTATACTTGAAGAAAAATCCACTGATAATGCTTTCCATGCCTGAGGAAAGCCGACTTGGCGGTTTTCTATACTTGAAGAAAAATCCACCGATAACGCTTTCCAAGCCTGAGGAAAGCCGACTTGGCGGTTTTCTATACTTGAAGAAAAATCCACCAATAATGCTTTCCAAGCCTGAGGAAAGCCGACTTGGCGGTTTTCTATACTTGAAGAAAAATCCACCGATAATGCTTTCCAAGCCTGAGGAAAGCCGACTTGGCGGTTTTCTATACTTGAAGAAAAATCCACCGATAATGCTTTCCAAGCCTGAGGAAAGCCGACTTGGCGGTTTTCTATACTTGAAGAAAAATCCACCGATAATGCTTTCCAAGCCTGAGGAAAGCCGACTTGGCGGTTTTATATACTTGAAGAAAAATCCACCGATAACGCTTTCCAAGCCTGAGGAAAGCCGACGATTGCGGAAAATTGATAAGTGTATGGTGGTTCGATTATCCCCGAACGTGGGCCGCAGATGATTCACAATTTTAAGCCGATTATTCGACCATATTAAATGCTTAAAATGCCGAAAAATAGGCTTTGACGCTTGCCAGGGGTAAGATGGTAATTTCAGCCCCCCTTAAATATCAGTTGGGATTTTCCGCGTAACTGTAGCGGAAAATAATCGCCCAATAAACTCGGAAAGTCAACCAAACTGGTCAAAAAGCCAAGAATATTCCCTGACCAAGCTCAATTTTGCCGCGCCACGTCATCATGTTCCCGTGACACGGTCAGGGATTCCCGTCAGACGGGACTAGTATCCCGTGTCACGGGACTCCTATTTTTTTTCCTTTTTCTTTTTTTCTTTTCCCTGTTTGAATCAGTCAACAACGGTTATTTTTTTCTTTTTTGTCCTTTTCTGTCTTTAAATTCACATGCTTGCTTTCACCATTTCACATTTCTTCTTCACACTTGCTTTCACCCTTCACCATTTTTGCTCCTTTCTTACTAAAAACTTCCGCCCCACGCTTGAGGTTAATCGCCGGCCGTCGAAGCTCGCCATGACACGGTAACGGCGACCGTGACACGGTTAGTCTGATTTTTCCTTCTCCTTTTTTTTGTTTTGCTGCGGTTTTTCCTTACTGTTCTACGCTGCTTCTGTCTGCCGTCGCTGTTTCTGTTTCTGTCCCGGAGGTGCCGCCCAATTCGTCGGAGCTCCGTCAGCCTTGAAGGTCGCCGTGACACGGGACTGCTTCTCCGTGTCGCGGTTAGTCTTGACCGTGTCGCGGCAGCTGTGCTGGTGGCCGGAATTTTTTTTCGAGTTTTACAGTTCGAATTTCACTCATTTTGCTGTAATTTCTCGATCTTCTCCTCATTTTCGACCCTCTAAAAACATTCATGTAAGTTTCCTTTTATTTTTTCTTTGAATTTGCTTCACATAAACAATTTCATGACAAACCCTAAAAAAATCAATTTAGGGGTTTTTGATTTTAAAGCTTTATGTTGAATTTCTTGCCATGATTTTACTTGTATATGTATACATGTGTGTTTGTGAGAAATTTGAGACAAAAATTGCATGATTTGATGGAGAATTGAGCAAATCACCTTTTTTGGATGCTACTTTGTGAAATAATGTTCATGTTTTGTTCTTGAAATGGTGAAAAGATGGTGGTGAGTCTTGTGAAATGATGTGTTGATTCATATTTTGCATATATACTATATTGTCATGGAGAACATAGTATCATGCGGCTAGGAGAACTGTAGTATTAGTTTGTCATGGAGAAACTAAATACCATAATTTTTGCCAATTTTTAGCCTTGAGGTAAAAATTTAGCATATAATTCAATAAACAACTAAATAACTTAGGAAATGATGCCAAGTATTTAGATTTTTATTATGATAAATACGCAATATAAAATGTTTAGGAAATGATGCTAAACACTTAGATTTTAATAAAATGTAGCATATAATTCAATAAACAACTAAATAGCTTAGGAAATGATGCTAAGTATTTAGATATTTATTTTTTATTATAAATATGCAACTTAAAAATGTTTAGGAAATAATGCTAAACATTTAGATTTTTATAATAGCATGCCTAGACGACGAGATTGCGACCTTTCTACCCGCGACCGGCGTCTTGGAGTCCGAGCCTCGGACTTCTACGAGTAGGGGTAGGTGGGTTCCACCTCCGTGGACCCCAGACCAGTTGGTTTTCTGCCGTGAAAACCACGTCTCTCACCGCGCACTTTCCGGCATAGTCGATGGCACAATCCGCCAGCATGGTTCCGGGGCCGGTGATTTGATCCCTCGACTTTACCAGGTCATTACGGGGGATCTTGCTACGAGCGCCCTATGGGAGTCGTCTGGCTTGGTCGATTTTTACGCGGCGGTTGTTGGGTTTCGCAGCCCCCGGGGTTGCGGCGCGGCGGTCGTTCGCGCATTGTTGGAGTATTTATGGGATACTACCAACACGTTTCACTTTGCTTGGGGGGAGATGACGGTGACCCCCCTGGACTTCAGCATGATCAGCGGGCTGCGCTTTACTGACCGACAGTAGGCCAGATGTCTGATCTATCTTGGACATCGGCTGAGGTAGCTGATTTGTTGGGTTCGGTCGTTCAGCACATCAGGACCCGACCGGTGTCTCGAGGTGGTCCTAGGAGTGGATGATCGGAGTCAGCTTCAGTTCTTGCTTGCGGCTTCGATATGGAGGATACGACGGCCGAGCAGCGGGTGCGGATCTTCATCTTGATCCTGATCTCTATGACCCTCTCTCCCGACAGGAGTTCACACGTGCTCCTCTGCTACCTCCCCTCTCTGGCCAGGATTCCCGAGATAGGATCCTACAGCTGGGCCAGTCTTGGGTACGCGAATCTTCTTCTATCTCTACGTCATGGCTGCCGTCAGCTGAATGACGAGTCCCCTATCACCGTTTACGGCCTGTGGAGAGTCGTAGAGGTGATGATCTTTTCCCTTCTTGTTTCATTTCAGCTTGTTCGATTCGTGTGCTGAATGTTATTTTTGTTGCATCTATGGTTCTACGAGTACTTCGCAGGCTTGGCTCCTCGTCGGCGTCGGGGAGTGGTCCATGACTTCCCCGTCGGAGCCAGCTGGCGTGACCGAGGAGAGTCACGGGTGGAGTCTTTTCCGGCGCTTCGTGGGCTACTACGCCGAGGCACCTCTTCCGTTGGCAAAAGGATTAGCTTTGTTGCGTTTTTTCCTTCTGATGTTGTTTCTGTTGTTTCACGCCTAACTTTTTATGGTTTCTAGGTTCCCATCGATGTCCAGTATCGTCCTTGGGCCGGGATGACTGATCTACCCGAGGCCCTACGTCTTTCAATGTACCGTACCATTTTGGTTGGTACTGGGCGCTTCGTCTGGTATTTGGGGGAGCGAGTCGTCAATCAGCATAGCGGCGATCGTTTCGTAGTGCCTTCATCCCCGCCAGAGTCGATGTTGGACTCCCGCTTGATCAGAGGGTTGATCAACAGGGGAGAGCGCTACACTCTTCCATGGCAGGAGCTCGTTCACATGGAGAGCGACTATGCGTGGGATTTGCTTCCCTCTCTGGCTCCTCCACCCCGTCTTCCCGAGGTATGATTTCTTTCGAGAATCTTCTTTGCTAGTCTCTGTTTTAAAAAGTCGAATAACTTGATTATTCGATCATATTTTCAGACGACCATCCACCCTGTGGGGAGGATTCAGATTCCTCCTCAGTCTGTCCGCTACCCTGGGCTGATCGGTATCACGGAGGACCATATTGCTGGCGCGCCGGAGGGTTATGGACAGGCGCAGGAGTCAGTGCCCGAGGTTTTTGAGCTGGTGAGTTTTCTTCGACGCATTATCCACTCTTTTAATGCTGCTTATTACTGATTTTTCTTTGTTTTATCCTCCGCCTAACCGCCCGGAGGTGATGAGAATTATGAAGCTGGTGGACGTGCTGAAGTATTGCAGCATCAAGCTTCGGCGTGGTGCGAGTTGTTGGAGCTCTAGCGACGTTCTTGAGGTATCACTTATTTTTTCATTTCTGCCATTTGTTTTATTTTGCGTCATTGACACCTTTTGATTTTGTGTTTTTCAGGAGCGACGGAGGTCCGCTCGCGCTCGAGGCCTAGAGGCTCGGACGAGGAGGAGCTTGGTCGTGGTAGACAATCTCCTGAGGCTCACCGGCGTTCTCAGCGAGAGCCTCAGACTATTCAGCCATTCGAGGAGGCTCAGTGGCAGCAGGGTCAGTCTTCTCAACGTCCGTCATTTTCACAGCCTCCAGTTCCCGAGTTTGGGTCTCCTTTGGATCCTGGTTCATTCTCGGCTCCATTATCCGGGATTCCTCCACCGTTGTCGAGCTTATTCTCGGTTCCGATGTATGGGACGATGCCTTCGCCGATGATTCCAGTATCTTTGGGCCAGTCTACTCCATTTTCCGGTTGGACGGGTCCTGCCTTGAGCTTAGCTACTGCCGGGCCTACGGGGACTAGTAGGGACGCTACTCCCCGTACTCGGATGGTCGAGGGACTCTTCGGTTCGCCGTTCCCATACTCACAGGGAGGTCCACATGCACAGGGTCAAGATGAGACTGATTCTGATTCTAGAGATTTTTGACCGAGGGTTTTTGTACATGATATGATGACACTTGACACATTTATGTATTACGACTCTTTGTACATTATTTACAGTTTATATATCTACTATTGTGTGTGTTAGTGTGTGTTTGAGGCTCTTTGTGTGTGATTGTGTACTTATTAATGACACGACGAAAAAAAATAAGTGGAGTAATGGAGGGTACCGACCTTCCCCAAAAGAAAAGAAATAAAAAAAAACACTCAAAATAAATTACTTTCCCCAAAAGAAAAGAAAAGAAAAGAAATAAAAATAAAATGATGAATAAATAAATATAAAAAAATATCTTCCCCAAAAGAAAAATAAAATAAAAAACAAAAGAAATAAAATCTTAAAATAAAATAAAGATAAAAATAAAAAAAGGTGAGAATTTTATTAAAAATAACTCCCAGAAAAGACTGAAAAATAAACGTTAAAGAAAATACAAAAAATCCGGATAGATACGGAAAAGATGAAAAAAATATAGCGCGCAAAGTGCCGTGTCACGGCACTGTTCACCGTGTCACGGCAAAGATTCTCGTGACACGGTGGAATTTCCCGTGTCATGGGACGCGTATTATTCCGCGGTTTGTTTTACCCGTGTGAAAAGATAAATTATGGGCAGTTTCGAGCGCTTTTGCTATAAAATAAGACCAGATTATTCATGATATGCATAATTACGAAACAAAAAATAATTTAGAATTTCATATTTCAATAATCATGTCTCAGAATTTTGATAATACGTTGTGCGACTGGTCTTATTCTGACCAATGCTGAAAAAAGAGAGTTAGAATTATTTCATGTCAGGGGTTTGCTAGCCCTACGACATGTAGCTATTGAACATGATTTTCTTAAAGCAGCATTAGATTATTGGAGTCCAGAAACACATTGTTTCAAATTTGATTATGATGAAATATGTCCTCTGCCGGAGGAATTTGGTGCAATCTTTGGATTTCCTGCTAGAAATCTTATTGCCATGCCTACCTTACGTGAATATTATTACCAAGACTTTGAACGCCATCTGAATCTAACAGGTCCAGATTTAAATAGAGTTGTTTGTGGTAATGAAGTAGACTTAGAAAAACTTGCTAATTTATATTTTAATCGCCCTATCTCTGAGTCTTATCATGTGTATCGTAGAAGGGCATATATTTTTTGCATGTTTAGCAAGCTACTATTTGCAAACGGTAGGGTAGGACATGCTTGTCTAGCGTCTGTACTTGAGCATGTAGAATCTGGAAGATCTCCTATGCCAACGTGCCTTGGAGAAACATTTCGTGGCCTTGACGAGGCAAAAGCTGACCGGAAAGCCATCAGGAAGGGCTCTCTGGTACTATTACAGGTAAAAATATGCTCCAAATAGCCCCCGTGACACAAAACAGTCGCCGTGTCACGGTTAAAACTGCCATGTCACGGGAATCTGAAGTTTTTTTTTTTTTTTTTTTTTTTTCCGATTTTGACTAATTTTCTTTTTTTTTTCTCTTTTTTTTTGCTGATTTGGTTGATGGAGCGTTTGGAATTATTTGAAGCCCCTAACGATATTGAAAAATATGGCCCCAACGACTTAGTCCGTAGGAAAAAGAATTACTCTACGAATATGTCGTATGAAGATTGGAAAAATTTCTTTGCAAAGAGGGAATTTTCCATTCGTTGGGTGGTGCCTTGGTGGAGACTTACTAGGATGGTTGGCACGAATGAAACTCCATATTGTTGCGTTCCTAGTATCTCCAAATTGACCTTTTACTGTCCCACTCGACTGATGCGGCAGTATGGACTTGAACAAGTAATTCCACGCTATAACGATAGTCCTCGTGAAGTATCGTTGCATGAAAGTAACGTTCACAAGTACGAGGCTTATTGTATTGGAAGACCTTTGTGGACCGTTTCTGCAAGTGACCAAGCTCCTCCTCCCTTGTCTAGTGCATACAAGGCATGGTTGAACTCTAGAAGCAGGAGGGAACGATTCGGATCATGCAAGTCTGATGTAAAGAGTCGTCTTGTAGATAAGAAAGCTCCTCTTAAAGATCGCCTAGGTCCGAGAACACAAGGAATTGAGTTTAAGACTCCTAAGATGCCAAGAAAGAAGACCTATGTGAAAGGAAAGGGTAAAGAAAAGATGGTGTATAGGGAGAAGCAACCGAAAAAGTTCAAGAAAGGTGAAAGGGGTGAAAGTTCGACTAGGGGTGTGACGGTTCGGGCTACAAAAGACACACTAATGGTGAAGGCCGACCTAATTAAGCAAGAGAAAGATGTTCCTAAAGAGAAGAGAGATTAGATCAATAGTGCTTTGCATTTTATTATTTATAATTTTTATTTAAAATAAGGCATATGATGCCAATACTTGTAGTCGCATTTTAATAATAGCACATTTATTTCAGCCTTAAAAATAAAAATTACAATGACTTTTATTAATTATCCGAGTCAAGGAGTCGGACGCAATGGAAGAACGAAAACAAAAACTCGAACAATAAATTCGCAACGAATGCGCCAATAAATAAAACGGGAAATCTGAAAATCTGCCGTGTCACGGTCAAAGGGTCCCATGACACGGTTCAAATTCCCGCGTCACGACAAATTTTTTTTTTATTTATTTTTTGACAGACAGGGGTGACGTGGCACGGAACAATTCTCCCGTCAGACGGGAAGAAATCCCGTGTCACGGGAGACACAATGTCCTTTTTGCCGTTCAGGGGTTGCCGTGACACGAGAATTTCTCCCGTCAGACGGGAAGAAATCCCGTGTCGCGGCATTTCCCCCCCCTTTTTTTTTTGCCGTGACGCAATGCTGAACCGACGCGCACATTAGATCAATAAAGGGAGGATTTTTTTTTATTTTAAAGTGGTCGGGCCCCCTTGAAGGGTTGCCTTTGTATCCTAAAAAAGCAATCAGGCCAGATGTAGCTCTATTGGGTCATGAACCCATGCGACTAGGCGTAGAATTTCTTGAGTTGATCCAAGTTAGTTAAATTATGGAAGCCGTTACCGTCCATGTCTACTAATTGTGCCGCTCCGCCAGACAGGATGGCTTTAACAATGTACGGGCCTGACCAGTTCGGTCTAAATTTTCCTCTTGGATCTAACACATTTTTACGAAGTGCCTTAAGCACTAGGTCACCCTCTCTGATATTCCTGGTCTTGACTTTTTTATGAAAATGTCGTGCCATACGCTGTTGGTAGGTTTGGACATGATGCAAAGCTGCCAAGCGTTTTTCATCAAGCAGGACCAGTTCGTCGTATCTTGCTCTAATCCAGTCAACTTCATCTAGTTGGCTTTCCAATGCAATTCGGAGAGAAGGTATCTTGAGCTCGATTGGTTGTACAGCTTCGACGCCATAGACTAAAGAGAAAGGGGTAGCCCCTGTCGACGTACGAACAAAGGTTCGATAACCCCAAAGGGCGAAATGTAGCTTACTTGGCCAATCCTTATAATTTTCCGTCATCTTTTCGATGATGGTCTTCACATTTTTGTTGGCCAATTCGACTGCTCCGTTCGTTTGTGGTCTGTAAGGTGATGATCGATGATGTTTGATATGATATTTCTGCAACAATTCCGCACATTCGGCTTGGAAATGTGTTCCATTGTCACTGATCATCTCATGTGGTACCCCATAGCGGCATATAATATTTTTCTCAATGAATTGAGCTACGTGTTTTGCCGTCAGCTTGGCATATGAGGCTGCCTCGACCCATTTGGTGAAGTAGTCGATTGCTACGAGAATGAATTCATGCCCCCCTTGTCCTGGTGGTGTGATTTTTCCAATGATGTCAATGCCCCAAGTGGAGAAAGGCCATGGAGAAGTATACGTGTAGAGAAGCGAAGGTGGAACATGCTGTAAGTTTGCATAGATTTGACACTTCGTACATTTCTTGACGTACTCGTGACAATCTCTCTCCATAGTAGTCCAATAGTAACCTTGTCGTTGAATCTTTTGGACTAGCATTTTTGCATTCATGTGAGTTCTACATATACCAGCATGAAGGTTTTCCATGGTTTTATGTACTTCTTTCTTGGCTATACATAAGAGATTCCTTCCCGTTGCGGTTTTCTTGTGGAGTTCTCCCCTGATGAGCACATACTGTGAGGCCAGGAGCCTCAAAGCACGGCGTGCCCTTTTATCAGTATTAGGAGGGTACTCTACTTTTGTCACATAATTAAGGATGTCTGTATACCATGGCTCTTCATCTTCTTCCTGTGGTTCTTGTTCATCGTCAAGTGCATGAACATAAGCTGGCTCATATCTTCTCTCTATGGTCAGTGGCATTCTGATCGTGTCAGCTGGAATTCGCACCATTGATGCTAACTTAGCTAGTGCGTCGGTGAACTGGTTTTCTTCTCTTGGCAAATACGTATATTCTACTTCATTTAGTTGCTCCGTGAGAGTTTCCAGATGAGCTTGATACGTAGCGAGACTTTCACTCCTCACTTTCCATCTCTTAGAGATTTGGTTAATGATTAGCGAAGAGTCACCGTAAATTCTGAGTTTCTTGATTCCCAAGGCGACACCTGTTTCTAATCCCAAAATGCATGCTTCATATTCTGCGGCATTGTTGGTGACATCAAAGTCGAGCTTCATGGAAATTGGGATGTGTTCTTCATTGGGCGATACGAGCAAGACTCCCACACCACATCCTTTTTGGTTTGAAGCTCCATCGAAATAGAGCGTCCAACTATCGTCTTCGGTCGTGAGTAAATCTTCGTCAGGGAAATCGTACTCATCTTCTTCTTTTTCAGCTTCTTCTAGCGGAAAGTCTGCTAAGAAGTCAGAAACTGCAGAACCTTTGATGGCCTTTTGTGGCACAAATCTCAAGTCAAATTGAGCTAGATTGACTATCCACCTTGATAATCTACCGTTGAGTGTTGCTTTCTCAAACAGGTATTTGAGAGGATCCATCTTAGACACGACATGCATTGTATGAGTGAGCATGTAATGTCTTAGTTTCTGTGCGGCCCATACAAGTGCGAGACACCACTTCTCGAGTGGCGTGTATCGCGTCTCATATCCTTGGAGTTTCTTGCTCAAGTAATAGATTGCATTCTCCTTGCTTTCGATCTCTTGTGCTAGCATTGCCCCCATCGTTTATCTTGTGACCGTAAGGTAGAGTCGAAGAGGAAAGTCAGGTATTGCTGGCGCTAGCACAGGTGGGTTTGCCAAATACTCTTTGATTTTGTCGAAAGCCTTTTGGCAATCATCATCCCATGTGACTGGGACATTCTTCTTAATCTTCTTGAATATAGGTTCACATATCGCTGTGAGCTTTGATATGAACCTACTTATATACTGCAACCTTCCAATGAAGCCTCGAATATCCTTCTCGTTTTTGGGTGGTGGCATGGCCATGATTGCTTTTAATTTTGAAGGATCTATTTCAATCCCTCGAGAACTGATCACATATTCAAGTAATTTGCCTGACGTGACTCCGAATGCACATTTTGCTGGATTTAATCTCATGTTGTACTTACGGAGTCTTTCAAAACTTGCGAAGTGCGACGATATGGCCTGGACGATCTTTAGACTTGACAATCATATCATCGACATAGAACTCCACCTCTTTGTGCATCATGTCATGTAACAATGCTGTAGCTGCACTTTGGTAGGTGGCACCCGCGTTTTTCAACCCGAATGGCATTACCGTATAGCAATATGTACCCCACTGTGTGATGAATGTGGTTTTCTCCATGTCTTCTTCGGCCATCAATACCTGATTATATCCGGCGTAACCATCCATGAATGACAGGAGTGCATGGTTTGTTGTATTATCGACTAGAATGTCAATGTGAGGTAGAGGGAACCAAGCAAATACATCAACAAATTCACTAAGCAAGTTAATTAGCTCTTTGCGTTCATCTTGACTTAGTGTTAATCCAATTTTTACTTCTTTAACAGTCGTATCATTGGAAATATTAACTATTTCTGTATCTTCAATAACTGCTGTTTTATTTTCGTGTTCTTCCATTGCTTTTATTATTTCTTTGTCATTTTTATCATTAGCAAAGCAATATTGATCAGGGCTAGGGGAATGGCACGCGTCGTAAGCAAAGGTATTCATTTCATTGAATTTATTGGCTAATACATCAAGAGAGGCAAGGTCGGCTGCAACCTCACCAGAATTATTAGGACTAGGAAGAGAGGACTCAACAAGAGACTCAGGGCTGAACTCTATAGCAGAAAGAGGGTCGGCCTCAAACTCTAAGGACTCATCTACAGACTTAGACTCAGACTCAGACTCGGACCCAGACGATTCAGACTCATCAAACATAGGACCCTCGCCAGCGGTTATTTCCAACTTCTCTCCACTCGGCGTAGTGATCTTCAATGTCTTGCGCCATCCCCTTGAAATGTTGTCAGCTTGGACGATTAACTCGGAGGGGTCGAAATCCTTGTTCGCTATGACGGCTTGAACGAGCTCGGAGTTATCATTGCAGACCGACTTAGATTCATTTTTCTCCATTCCAAAAAGAAGATTGATTCCCAGATCATCAGAGTTCAGGCTAGCTGACTTCTCGGCTGTGGAGAGCTCTTCATCGATGAAACAATCGAGGAACACCTCGAATCCCGGTTCACGGATCCCAGTATGAACAAATGGTTCAGGGAATTCATAGCATGGGAAGTCTTCCCCTTCTTTGATGTACTGGCCATTGAGGGTGAACGGATATGGATCCATGGCCATTTCCATCTTCGTGATTCGAGCGTTGTTGTGAGCTTTGATTTTCAATGCAGCTTGTTTGAGATCTTCTTTTGTTGGCTCGAATCCCAAGCCGAAAGTATCCTTCTTGAGCGCACCAGGATGGCCCCAAGATTTAGCCATTTTCTTCTTGAGCCCAAGGGTCATTCCAGGGAAGTGACCTTGCTTCTTCAGAATGGCGTTGATACTGGTGTTTGAATAGGGATCGAAGTCAAGATGGCACTTTTCCTCTTCTTCGATCATAAGAACATCATCTAGTGAAAACCCCCAAAGATCTTCATCTTCTTCGTCATGTTCAACATGGACGATAGGAGTATCAATAACTTGAATGCGCATAGGAGAAGCATCAATAGTAATCGGAACCCCTCCAACTATTGCTTTCACTTTCTGGTGGAGCGATGACGGAATCGCCTTTAGCTCATGAAGCCAAGGGCGTCCTAACAACAGATTGAAAGAGGGCTTAATGTCCACCACCTGAAACTTGGTGCGACGTTCAATGGCCCCAGTAGTTATATTCAATATGATAATACCCACGGCTTGACGACGAGTATTATCGTAAGCTCGAATCCCTTGAGTGGAGGGAGTCAACTCTTCATTCTTTATACCCATCTTCCTTGCAGTACGGAGTGGGCACACATTGATTGCAGAGCCATTATCAACCAGGCTCATAGGAACATTCATCTTCCTACACACTACAGTGAGGTGTAAGGCCTTATTATGTTGGTCCCCTTCCGGGGGTAGATCCTTATCAGAAAAGGAGATCAGATTGCTAGTACTTGGCAGCTCAGTAGTGAGAAAGTTGACCAATCCTTGAGGAGTCATGTCATCATCAACTCTTATCTTCACCAGAGCATTCATTACAGCCTTTCGATGCTCGTGGGAAGTGGCCAAAATCTTCCATACATTCATCTCCACCTTGGTCTTTTGCAGCTGTTTGACCACATCGCTATTCACAGGGTTGATGGGATCAACTATCGGATTTAATTGTGGTGGAGGTGGAGGTGGATTAGGTTGTTGCAACCGTCCACTTCTGGTGAGAACCTTGACCTCAAGGTCCCCCCAAACATCTTCACTGGTGCCGAGAGATGAACAGGCTATGTCTTTGAGATAGATGTCTTCATCATCACTATCCCAGATCCCATTCACTTCTTCAGTGCTTGAGACAAATACAACTTCCGGCAGAGGTTCATTCACAAATTGAATGAGTATCGACGGATCAAAGGAGACTTCATCTCCCATGATAGCCAGAGCATCAGAAAGAGGACCTGTTTGAATGTTAGGCTTCTTGCCCCCTAGAGGGACAGGAAGTTGGTTAGCATCAATCAGGTCTTAGATTGCGTCTTTCAACCTCCAACACTTCTCAGTGTTATGGCCCTTGCCTTGGTGATACTTGCAATAAGCGTTGGGGTCATAGTTAGCGGCCCTATTCTCAGGTCGAGGTTCTGGAAACGGTCCGATTGGCATAATCAGTCCCTAACCATGAAGACGGTCATAAGCAGCATCATAAGTCATTCCCAAAGGCGTATAAACCCTCCTTTGCTTTTGGAATCTTTGAGGAGGAGCATTAAGGGCCAGCACATCATTGATGTTGATATTGTTGGTAGCACTATTGGGCTTAGAAGACAAAGAAGAAGGAGTGTCGTTCTTCTTGTTTTTCCAAGTGCTGTTGTTATTGTTGCTACCAACAGACTTCATCAGTTCGTCTTCGATATTGATTCCAATATCGTATACAGCATCAAAGGTACTTAGAGGCAGAAACTTCAGGTGTTGCTTGTACTTATGAGTCAGGTTGGCAATGAACAAGCGAACCATTTCCTTCTCCTTGGGAGGATCCACCAAGAGCGCAGCTGTTTCTCTCCACCTTCTTAGGTAAGTGGTGAAACCTTCATTCTCTTTCTGTTTGAGAATGGAGAGTTCACGTTCAGAAGTCTTGGCCTGGATGTTACACTTGTACCGATTCATAAAAGCTTTCAATAACATCTTCCCAGGTCGCGACCTGCTTGGATTCCAGAGAATAGAACCACTGTTGATAGGCATGTTTAAAGGAAAGAGGAAACACCGTAGAGAAGAGTGTCACATCTACTCCCTTAAGAGCCATATTTGCAGAAAAAGCCTTCAAATGGAAAAGTGGATTATCAGTAGGCTTAAACTTCGGAATATCAACAGTGGAAAACTTCTCAGGAAGCTTCTTTCTTATAGACGAGGAGGTGATAGGCTGTTCCACATAAGTGAACTCTTCGGAAATCTTGCTCATTTGTTCCTTGATCTTGTCCATCGCAGCAGTAGTGACACTGTTTTGCTTGTCTTGCTCTACAGTGCTGACTCTAGTAGTGAGTATCTGCATCATGTCAGACAATCTTTCGATTGTCCTGTTGAGGTTCTCGATGTCTTCCTTAGTGGCCATTGGTTGAAAGTAGACTGGAGACGGATCTTGTGGGGATGACTGAGGTGGTTTCCTTGTACGCCTCTTTGGTATAAGAGGTTGTTGAGGTACGGACTCGAACCGTAACAATCTACCCTTGCTTCTTGCCCAAGTGATGTGACACCGAAACAAACACACCTTTAATGACTAAACTTGACCTTAACCTATCCGGATTAAAAAAAGAAATTTTTATTTTATTTTATTGAAGCTCTACTTATTAAAAAAAAGAAAACATGGGAGGATACCATCCGACTTACTCCGAAAAAAAACGACACAAAAAACGAAACTTCCCTAAAATACGGTCAAAAGTGGTGCATGACTAAAAAAAAGTGTGTGGACATAATATGTAAGTGATTAGGTGAGGTTATAGACGCGTGTTTTGACCGGATAGCTAGACACGACTCAATACTGGACACAAAAATCGAGAAAAAAAGACTGACAGGACACTGTCCTGGGCACCGTGTCACGGTGCAGACTGGCGTGACACGGTACAGTCTACCGTCAGACGGTAGACTTTCCCGTGTCACGGCACTGTTCACCGTGACACGGCAGAACCTGTCGTGACACGGTGCGCAGTTCCAGGTCAGTTTTGTGATTTTTCAGGTTTTAATCGATTTTAAGTCCGTACTAATTACTATGTGAGAATAAAAACCCTCGGTCATGGGTTAAACAAAAAGAGCAATCACATGAGGGTTAGCACAAAACAAACACATAGCATTTAGGCACGATGATGTAAAAAAGTTCGCAACCTAAAGTCAAGATCTATGTTCAACTATTGGTCAAGCTTTGGGTGTCAAAAGGGTACCATGGTTAAGAGTTTGGACGCGTTAGCAAGGCAGCCTCCCTTGAGGGTGTATGCCAACGGGCGGCTCCGCGAGTTCGTGATGAAATCGAACTCGACTCCATGGTTTGGGTGGATTTAATAACTCGGATGAACCCTTATTGTCATGAGCGTTTTTGGGTTGATAGAGCTTAAATTCCCCGGGGCTAAGACGCATGTAGAACACATACGTTTTTTCAGAAAAATCGAAGGAAGTCGACTGTGAGAAAAGAAAATAAGCCACCGGACTGATTTTAGGACTGCCGTGACACGACAGACTCTGCCGTGACACGGCAGTCAGAAAATCTGACTGGTGCCCTGTTTGCTTTTGCGCGCAGCCGAGTTATCCAATTTTTCCTACGGGACAGACCGGAATGCGACGTTAAAACGTCTATGCAGATGCAAAAAATGCCAAATTAATCACAAGTGAATCTCAAGTTCAAGAATCTTTCAAGTCTCATCCACTCATTCTAATTAAATACCGATCACTCAAATCGATAAATAATTAAGAATCCTCCCCGGTGGAGTCGCCAAATTGTAGGCGTCGCTCGAAGTGCGCCTACGTAAAAAGCATGTTGTGAATATGCTTGGAACTCATAGGAAGTGGGAATTGACATAATACGATTAGGGACAAATAAAGTAGGGATCTGCCAACAAGTTTTTAAGGAGCTTGTAAACCGTTTACGGATCATAAAAGGCAACCCCGAATAAGGGACAACAAAGGCAACAACGATTGACCCGTGAAGGTTACACCCCATTCATAATCCATGAGATTACTAACTCCATATGGGTCGGAACCACGAAAGGAGGATCGGGGATTATGGTACGAAGTGAGTCGTGGAGTCACATTCGCCCGTATTGGCCTTTACTCGATTCTTATATTGAAAAGCATTCCTGTGATCTCAAAGGCATACAAACAATAATTCAATTCGCTCCAAACTATTATTTAACTAAATTGGTTTAAAATTAATGCACACATAATTCTAAAAATTTGGTGATCACTTCAATTAATAATAAGATTAAAAAGGATCCTAAACCGGTTGTCCAAATTATCTTATTAATCGTGATTTTCAATTACATATTCCCTTTAGCATGCAATATGGTGATCAATAAAAAATAATAGAATCAATATTAATATAAAAACCAATTTAATCATAATTCCAACAACATAAAGAAATTGTTAGAAAAATAATAATAATAAAAAGAGCATGATCCTTACTTTGAATCTGTTTGCTTGCAACTACAAAATAATAAACGATTTAGTAACTTCAAGGAAATAATAAAACAACAACTAAATTAAATTAAATAAAATAAGGTTGATTTTGGGGCCAAACTCTCAAACGATTCTACCTTTCACGCCTTGGCTTAAGGACAGAACCTCGAGTAAAATATGGACTCCTTTGAGTGCTTGAAGAAGAAATTTTGAAGTGAAAAGGGTAGGCTAGTGTTTAGGTTAATAGCATAGAAGAGAGAAAATAAGAATAATAGAATTCTGGTTGCCCCGTACATCAGAAATAAGGGGGTGTTTATAGGGAAAATGTGCTGAGGGAGCACACGGAACCCTAAAATGATAAAAACCCTAAAAAAGTATCCCGTGACACGGTCAGACTGTACCGTGACACGGTTAGACAGTACCGTCAGACGGTACATATTCCCGTGACACGGTACAGTTTTGGAGTGACGCGGGAAATTTTCAGAAAAAGGAACGGAAAACGCGTTAAGGGTTTATGCGGAAAAGACACGGAACTTCCCGTGTCACGAAAGACCTCCCGTGTCACGGGAAGTCCCACCGTCAGACGGGAAGGGTTCCCGTGACACGGTCAGGCTGTACCGTGACACGGTCAGTTCCAGTCTATTTTTCCGTCTAAATTCATTTTTAACCCTAATTTCTTTCTGCTTTTTAAGTGCCGATTGATAATTTCGGGCTTTTTTCTGAATTTTATTATTCGGGCTAAAATAAGAAAATAATAAAATAAAAATAAATAAAATGTTTGGGCCAAAAATAAATAATAAAATAATAAAATAAAAAAGGTTTGGGCTTAAAATTAATTAATAAGCTTGGGCTAAAATTAAAACTATGATTTTACCAAACATCGAGACTGATCCATGGACCTTTCAAAAAAATGAATTTATCAAAATACGATTTTTTAAGAACTCTCGGGATTAAATACTAAACCCGACCAATAGTGGCGGTGAAAGGTTATTTATCATCGGGTTTAGTTTTGGGGAGACATTTTTAGGTGTCTACACATATTAATTGACACTTTTAACCCTGCGAGACATTACCAAATGTCTCACAACCCTCCATTTGGAACGTCTCGGAATAAAGTATAAATACATTGGGTGGGGGTCAGTTAAAGGCTTTGGGTCTATCGATGATAACAAAATTGGTTGGAGTTAGGCCTTGTTTAGTTCAACTTATTTTTACTTATTTCAGATAAAATACGTTCATATCAGATTAGAAAAAATAAGTTCAGATCAGAACATTGTTTTATGTGCGGTTTTTTATCGATAAATATCTTTAATTTTGTATTAAAAAAATTTGTGAAAATTACATATTAATAAACTACACATTAACAAGATCCCACTTGATATATTTTTTCCTTATAGATAATCGTACACTTAAAGTCATAGTTTGGTCAAATCAGACAATCAGATCAGACCAGGTCAAATCATATTAGCAAAAATAAGGTGAACCAAATAAGGCCTTAGTCAGAGCCCCAATTTAAAGAAAAGGGCCGGTTTGGAGGCACAATGATAATTCGATTTTCAAAGTGAGTTGGCGCCAAAAAGAATTACTGCACGACAGTTATGGGAGTCAGCCATAACCGCTCTTGTTTGTCTATATACAAAGGCAAGAGGACCGTATGAAGGACATCAACAAATTTATCAACAACAAGCATTTTACTTTCTATAAGCTTTTTTCTTAACTTTCATAGTTTCCCTTGACTTAGTAGCTAACCAATAGCGTAGTTTTCCATAGCATTTATTGAAAATTGATCGTCTTTTAATTTCTAATTGTATGAATATGGTGGTAATATCTCCTTCAACTTGTACAATTATAGACCTGACTTTATCCTTTAATTAATTAAAAGCATTTGTATCTTTTATCATACATTCACCTACGCACTCGTTTTTGTAAGCATAGTTTTCCATAGCATTTATTGAAAATTGCTTGTCTTTTAATTTCTAATTGTATGAACATGGTGGTAATATCTCCTTCAACTTGTACAATTATAGAACTGACTTTATCCTTTAATTAATTAAAAGCATTTGTATCTTTTGTCATACATTCATCTACGCACTCGTTTTTTTAAGCAATTAATTTGTTTAATATCTTTGAAATGCTTTCTTATTGTTTGTTTTTGTTATGTTAGCAAGGTTATCAAACTTTTGAAATCGGTAACTTGAGGGGGTAATCCCCTATACTTTAGCACAAGATAGGGTATTTTATTTGTTGGCAAAGAACAATATTTGTCTGATTAGCGAGGTTGAAATAGTATTAAGCTGAAATTATATTACTAATTCAAGGATAACATAACCTTCAAATCCCTAGTTAATTATTGCACATATTTTTTTTTAAAAAAAAAATTATATTATTTCTATATAATGCATTTTTATTAAGAAAATAAAGATCAGGGCTTAGCTGAAAAGAAAAGTCAAGCTAAAAAGTATAAAGGATAATTTCGAGAATGGAATGGTGACCTTGTAAAGTATCACCGCCACTTACACATAATACCTATTATGAAAGCGTTCTATGTATGTTACTTTAAGAAACATCTATAACATAATATTACATTGTCATACGTCAAAATTATTATAAGCTATATTTCTTAACTTAAGTAATTATTGTGACAAGTGGATTTTTTTGGGAGTTCGTTAATTAACGGAATGAGAGAGAGAGAGAGAGAGAGAGAGAGAGAGAGAGAGAGAGAGAGAGAGAGAGAGAGAGAGAGAGAGAGAGAGAGAGAGAGAGAGTAAGAATAGTGACCTTCTAAATACAGTTGATACTTATACATAATACCTATTATGAAAGCGTTTTATATATAATATTATAAGAAACATCAGTAACGTAATTTTAGCTTACGTAACTGTCAAATGTCAAAATTGTTATTAGTTAGATTTTTTAACCTATGTAATGATTGGGATAGGTGGATTTTAATTTGTTGAAGATCATTAATCAACTGAATATGTATTTAAGAGAGAGAGAGAGAGCGCGCGGGGGGGGGGGGGGGGGAGAGTTTTGAGAATATGAATAGTGACCTTGTAAAATACCGCTGATACTTATACATAATACCTATTATGAAAGCGTTTTATGTATGATATTTTAAGAAACATCAGTAACGTAATCTTACGTAATTGTCAAATGACAAAATTGTTACGAAGTTTAACTTAGATTTCTTAACTTATGTAATGAATGGAAAAGGTGGATATTTTTAGAGTTCGTTAATTAACTTAATATGTATTTAAAAGGGATAAAACATCTTGAGAGAGAGGGAGATAGATAGATAGATAGAGAGAGAGACCTTGTTAAATACCGCCGATACTTACACATAATACCTATTATGAAAGCGTTCTATGCATGATATATTAAGACAAAACATTAACGTAATATTTGATAACTGTCAAACGTCAAAATTGTTATTAGTCTGATTTCATAAATCACTTAATGATTGGGAAAGGTGGATTTTTTAAGAGTTCGTTAATTAACTGAATATGTATTTAAAAGAGCTAAAAAATCTTGAGAGAAAAAGAGGGAGGGAGAGAGAGATACAAAATTGCATTCATGTTAATAAAAAATTTGAGTTATTATCCACAACAAATAAACTTTTGGTAAATTAAGGATGTAAATGTGAAAGTCTAATTTCTTACACACATTTTCTCGTCTTCAAAGATATAAAATTATTTGTCATTTTAATCATCATCGATTTAAGTATTGTTTCTTTTATAAGTCCTTTTTTTTTTAACAGGATTCTTTTATAAGTCCTTATATTAGCATTAGTCATTATTATTGGTGGTTTTTAGTTTTTACATTGAATATTAGTTTCTCATCTATTTTTTATAAAAAAATTAATAATGTGCCATAAATTTAACAAGTTTTACCATCTATCATAACTTGCAAATTTCAAACTATCCATAAAAAAATAAAAGTTAATTCCCTAGTAACAATTAATAAATGCAGAGATAATTTTTTTCATATATCTTGTTTCAATAATTGGACTCGTGAATTTTGAAATAATAAATTATATAGATGTAATATTATATAGATCCACATATGTAATAATTACTATATAGGAAATAGCTACATAGATTAATGGATGAAATAAAATAACAACACACAACTTCTCTTTTTAATTATTTTTTTATTTTTTTGAGAACACAACACACAACATTACTAGAATCACAATGATAGAAAAAGTACACATGCATAATAGAAAAATAACATAAAACAAAGGACTCAATACATTTTGATCTAATTTATTATTCATTAACTTTTTTGTTACATTTAACCATTCATGCTTCCTTGTCATGGATCGCGTCGCTCATACTTTCTAGCCCAAATGTGTTTACCTTTGGAACGAAACTTAGCAACGTGTTTTCCACCCATAATTTGATCCATGTAGGCAACAGAGCGCAACCCCATTCGAGCAAACAAAGATTGTACCTTTGATGAATTTTTGGATATTATTTCCATCTGAAAGCTCTCTATACAATTTCCACACATTTTTGTGAAGAATTGCCTTACTTCTCCTTCAGAAACTGGAAACCCTTGTGAAAATGTGAGGAAGAGGGTTCTATCGTCGATAGGAGCTTCGAATTTTTTATTCGAACCCAATAAACCTTTGATAGGAATTATGACATTTAAAGGTAGGAGATGAACTTCAAGTGAACCAAAGGTAGGATGAGGAAAACCGGGAACAAAAAGAGGGGGATTAAGGTGTAGATTAGAGGGTATTGGTAAAACTTTTATTAATATGTCAGTAAAAATCCATGCACAAACATCATTTAGATAAACTTTTACACCACTAATTGCGGTGTATTTCATGTCGCAAATTGTTTTCAAGGATATTTCTTTGTCCATCATTCTTGACAAGAGATGAAGACTACCGCCGTGAGTCGTGAGTGTTTTAGTTTTCAGGCAGTTGATGCACAAAGCAACTTCATTTACTACAGCATCAAGAAGGTTATCTGATAGCCCTATTAAATTTGTTATGATTTTGAAATCTTTTGCATCCTCTAGAAAAAACAAAAAAGCCATGATCAATAAGGCTTGAGATGCTTGTTGTTTTAAACTAGTAACTAGCCTTGAAAAGAGATCACGGTCAATGGAATGGAAGAGGTGGAGTTGATAAAGAGTTATGGAATCCATGATAGAAGTAGAGTGGTAAGAGAAAAGGGAGTGAGTGAGTGGTAAGAGGGGATAACTTGATTGGATATATAACAAGGTTAATACACTATTATAGGCATTTACTTCATGCCAAATGTCATAGGAGTTATGAGTTTAAAAAATACTCCGTAACAAACATTAATGCATCACGTTTATTAACCAAGCTAACTATTCTCAAATACATAGAGGAAAAAGAAAAATTAATGTGAGTTAAAATAAATACTGCGAATTTTACTTTTATGAACGAGTGATATATATGTTAGGATGATCAAGACAACAATAAGGAAGAGAGCTCTAGCCACATATAACCCAAATTATATTTACAACTTTAATTTACATCAACTAATAATAAGTCATCTATCTTGATTATTATTCATCATCTTTTTTCAAAAAAAATAAAAAGAAATTTATTAATCATCATCTTCTCTCTTCTTCTTTATAACATGAAGCAATTAATACCAAATCACATGTGAGTTATGTGATTAATAATACAACTCTAGTATCATCTAAGTTACCAAATTATTCTCATGTTCACAAATGACATTATAGTCATGGTCACATGTATCATATACCCAATAACTTTGGTAAACAAATTTCAATTCGTAAAATAGAAAAAAAAATGTAACGGATTTTGAATGTAACTGACTTGCCTAAATTAATATCCATAAAATTAAATGTAATAATATGTAAGCATGATATGGATGAAATTAATTTTTTAATTCAAAAGGAACAAGTTATATATGTTAAGTAATTAATGATAGGATTATAGATTAATGGCAACATAAATTTTTTGATACTTTTCCATATATATCAATATTTTCAAGTATTTCACACATATACAAATTAATTTATCAAACGGTCAATTCTGTTTCATTGTGCGCTCATCTCATACAAAAATCACTTGAATTATAATACGAGTAGTGATGAATTTTAATTTTCCTAACGTTAAAATCAGTTACACGTTGAAGAAAACAAATTCAAGTAGAATTCTTAGCCAATTCTGACAGAAATTTTTAAAAATTTATTTCATGACATTTTTAAAGGCAAAAATAACGACTCCCGTAAAAAAAATGACAAATAAGTTATGACATCTAAAGAAACTACCTAATTAATTTTTCTCCGAAATTTCCTCGTTTGGGGTATATTAAATAAATAACAAAGTAAATAGAAAATACACAATTCATGTGTGCAAAGTTATACGGGCCCATCAATATAAAAGGAATTAGCTAGCTATAAATATAGATCAAGTATCTTTTTTTCGCCTTTTTATTCCTTCTATTGTTCTTTAAAAGGTCTTTTTTATGAAACTATTAGCTTCCAAACTCAAAGAACTTTTGGAGACATATAATAAACTATCTTTTGAGCCCTTAATTTGTTGGTTCTTGGACAAGTGTTCAGCATGCCTAACAATGTGCCAGGCTTAACTTAATTTACTGTTTTTTAGGAATAATTTATTTTACCTTATACTTTGTATTGAATTAAAAAAATTTAAATTAACCGCCCATTTTATGTGTGACTGGCCACATCATATTACCACTTATAAAAGAATAAAGTAATTCTTGTAATGCTGATCTAGTTTCCCTTGTAATACTGGCCAAGTAACCCATATAACACTGAGAGAGTAACCCCTTTATCACTGAAGGGTGACTCCTATTACACTAACAAATTAAACCCTTTTGGTATGTTTGAACAAAAAAAAATTATCATTTTTAACATACTCATTGTTTAAGACAAAATTAGTTCATATTAAATAACTGATTCCTTTATTGGTAAATACAGGTTAATCTCTGAGATACAAAAAATTTGTTTATCACACGACAATTTTATAAATAAATCAACAATTTTTTCAATAAAAGCGGGTCCCACACTGATGACTGATGATTACTGGATAAAGTTGTTGATTTATTTACCAAATTTCCATGTGATAAACAAATTTTGTTTTTCCTAGAGATTAACTGGAGCTTCATCTTTTTTAATTATCCTATTTTTAAACATAACAAGCATTTATGCTTAAGTGATACGAAATTTGAAGTATAGTTAGTCAAGAATTTGAACTTAAGATCTAATACCATGTCATATCATAGCCAGTCTCGTAGTCAGGTCACGAGACAACGACATTTGACATTCTAATTTTTTACCAAGTGTCGTGCTACATAGGAGACAAATATGTATTATTGTGACACATATTATGCTAAGTAAATGATTCTTAGATAGATTTTTTTAAGATAAATATTTTTTTATAGAGTTTTATTATCACTATACTTCTAATATTTCATTAATCATAATTTTTAATAAATACCGTATAACTCGGTTTTATTTTTATCATAAAATTCGTTAAAAAATTTCTTTAAAATGATATCCATCTATAATATATTTAATTTAGTTAAAAAACCAATAATAGACAATTAGTATAAATAAGTTTAATCAACGAAAATAATTTTTGGTTTGGTAAAAATACTTCTAGTTCAATAAAAAGAATTTAAATTCAATAACAATAATTTCAAGTCAATAATAACATAGATATTTATTTTAAAAAAACTTCAAAAAGTAAACTATTATATAATATTGTTTGTCTAAATATCTTGCATTATCAAAAGAAATTATATGTCCAAATTTAACATTTAAGTTACAAGTTTATCCTAAAATTTTGTCAACAACCTGGGCATTGCCCTGGGCAAAAACTAGTATATAAATAAAAAAATAAAGGCATTTTTTAGGAGTATTCGGTGCGCCACATAAGCAAAGGTATTCTTTTGACCTATTAAAAATTAAATTTTAATTTTATTTTTGAATTAAAAAAAATTCACTAGCCATGTAAGTTAAAGTGGCGAAGGAAATTTAATGATAGATATTATATTTAGGATAATATTTGTCACAGTTTAGGATATATTTAATGTATATTTTGTATGTTTATCGTATCTAGGATTCCTTATCCTAACATTATAAACTCTATATATTTGATCAATGGTACACACTCCAGATTGAGGAGTTTTCCCGAAATCTAATATGATATCACAGCTTAGGTTTTAGATCTCAAAATTTTTTTTTCCAACAGTTGGTTGTTTTTTAATTAATTTTGGGACCTTGCCTTCTTCAAGCTTCCACACTTTTATTTTGCCTTGTTCCCCTGCTTTTATCTTCTTTAGCTTACTGCCGCCATGACTAAAGATAGTGATAGTCCCCCACCACCTCCCTCTAACGAATTTCATCCCGCCCTTGCTGTGAACAACATCAAGAACGCCATCCCTCTCCTTCTTGATCGAGAGAAAGTGCAATACTCAAATTGGGTTGAACTTTTCGAGTGTCATGCTCATGCTTTCCATGTCTTGGGTCACATTGATCCTAAATCACCAAGGCCTACGGACATCTCCGATGCATTATGGAAGCGACTTGACTCGGTGGTAAAGAATTGGATTTATGGCACGATCTCCTCGGATCTGCTCGAAACTATCCTATGAAGGGGTGCTACGGCTCAAGACATTTGGGATAAACTCAAAGCTCTGTTTCAAGATAACAAGAATACCCGTGCCGTATATCTTGAAAACCAATTCAACGCCTTGCATCTCTCCAATTTTCCAGACATCTCATCCTATTGTCGTCAATTGAAGACCCTCAAGGATCAACTCGCTAATGTCGATCAACCCGTCTCTGAACAGAAACTGGTTATACGACTTGTCTCCGGACTCGTTAATACCGACTTTGACACCGTCGCTGCTATGATTCAGCAAACCGAGCCTCTCCCTTCCTTTGAAACAGCCCGGTCTCGCTTATTGCTTGAGAAAACTCGCAGGTCACATGATTCTTCGAGTTCGGCACAATCTTTTGTTGCTCAAGGGGACACCGCATCCCCTACTTCCACTCAGCAGCAGTTGCCACCACAGGGGCGTGGCGCCGGCACCGGCCGCGGAAACACCACCGGCAGAGGTGGCAAAGGAGGAAAGGGGCGTGGCCGGGGACGTGGGCAATCCCCTGCCAAGCCCAGCTCGCAGCAGCAACAAACCCCACAAGGGTCCGTTCAAGGCCAACAACAGTGGCCTGGTCAGCCACAATGGGCCGGCCCAACTGGGCAGCAGCCATCCTATGGCTACTATTGGGCTCCTGTTCCTTCACAAAATTGGGTAAGGCCCCCTTACCCTTTTCCACAACCCCAACCCCGAGGACAACAAGCACCTCCGGCCCAGCAGCACGCATACTTGACAGCCCAACCCGGTTACGGACAGCTCATGACCCCAACTGAGCTCGGGAATGCCTTTTCCACCATGACCTTGGTGAATCCGGATGATGGATGGTACATGGACTGGGGTGCATCGTCTCACATGACATATAATTCCGGTAATCTCTTGCCCTTATTTAATTTAAGCACTAATAATCATATTTTAGTTGGCAATGGTCATTGTATTCCGGTTATAGGTTATGGTCATACCACTTTTTCCAAAAATAAATTAACCCTTCGTGATGTTCTCCTTGCCCCTCAAATTATTAAGAACCTTATTTCAGTTCGTAAATTTACTACTGATAATTCCGTGTCTATAGAATTTGACCCATCCGGTTTTTCTGTGAAGGATCTACGCACGGGGAAAATAATCACGAGGTGTAATAGCTTTGGGGACTTATATCCTTTCACCACCAACACATCATCAATATCATGCCCAGCCACTTCTCTCACTGTCGTGTCTCCTCACACTTGGCACGACCGCTTAGGACACCTTGAAGCACCTTCTTTGAGTTTTCTTAGGAATAATAATTTCATTGATTGTAATAAGGAGCAAGACTCCACTTTTTGCAATTCTTGTCAAATTGAGATTTAAGTATTTTTCTACATTGGTAAAAACAAATAAAACTAGTTCAAACCCCGTGCCCTGCACGTTTTTTACAGTATTATTCTGTTATTCGTTTATTAAAAATGTTACATACAAAACATAATCATTGGAAGTAAAAAAAAAACCTTTAAAAAAGACATATTCATGTATGTGATATACCATAAGATGTATCTAAATATACACATGTTGCCAAAAAAAAAAGACTCAATAATAAGAAGTTTAGTTGCAAACAGTGGTCTTGAAACACCAATGGCTCGAAGCTAGGAAATTTTTTTATTTTTTTATTTTTTTTTAAAAGCTAGGAAATTAACAAAGAGATTAGAAGATAACAAAAAATAATGTAATATATATTGTAGGAAAATTTTCTTTTTTGAATTTGTCTCTTGTAACAAACTTTTTAAAAAGAACAAAAAAACAAAAAGTTTGGGCAGGATAATTTTTACTCAGAGGGTGAATCGTGTATTAAGAGATAATGTTGGGGATTACTTTAGTATATAGGTATTGATATAAATATTATCATTTTTAAAAACATAACTAAAATAGTCTTTAGATATTACGATTTGAATAATATAATTAAAAAAAGCTATCTGAATAAATTATATTTTGATATTATAATTTAAATCATTAAATGTATTAATAACAAAAAATTGTCATTATATAAATTTAAACCAATCTACAATTAACATATATGAAAATTGATTAAAAAAACGATATTATGATTGACATTACTAAAAAATGTATTGATAAAAAACAAAATTATGAAAAATGATAAAAATATCGTTCAATTTAAATAAAATTTATTTAGTTTTGGAATAGATAAAAATAGTATTGTAATAAGAAAAGTGATATAAAAAAATTACATTAAAAATAAATTAATAAAAAATATATAAACCACATTCAATATAAAAAAGTTCATTTTTGAAATAGATAAAAAAAATATTATAATATTTAATATTACAAAAATCCTCTCTTATCTTGCAGAAGAAAAAAAAAATCGCTAATCATTTATCATTTATTTCCATTAACTAAATTTATGGTATTGATGAAAATTCATCATCACTTTAAAGTCAACATTATTTATTAATCTTATTTAATTAATCTATTGTTAATCTTAAGACCCACACAAATAAACATACAATGTTATGAGAGTCCTAAGGCATAAAAATTTATTTCAGAATTTGAAACCTGTGTAAACTTGGTTAACAATAATATATTGTAGACCCGAAGTCCATACGCACGTAACTATCTTTATATTGAACACAATGACCCTAATTTTAACCATAGTAACCTTTATTAAAATTTTTATGACCTTTAATGTTATACGAACCTAAAGTACTACGTTATATTAAACATAGTGATTCATTCTAACATAGTAACCTTTATAATAATACAATGTCTTTTTATTTTTACATATGTAGACACCTAAAAATGTCTCTCCAAAATCAAACCCGATAATAAACAACCTTTCACTATCATTATTGGTTGGGTTGAGTATTTAATCTTTGGAGTGCTTAATCCCTATTTCCATTCAACAAACCAACCCAATTCTTAGCCCATTTCCCCAAGCCATTACTTATTTTCCCACTTTTCGCATCCGTATCACAAAACAGAGAGATACTAATTTTTTGGCCCTATAATTTTGATCCAATTAATATTTTGTTGAATAAGCTTTCCAACAATATATCATAAGCCCAATTCCAATTTAAAACGAAGATGATATGAGCAAAATACTAAACTCGACCCAAAACCGACACCCTTTCACTAAAACGGACATATCTTAAAATTTTACAAATGATTTTGACATAATTCTAATTTGTTTGAAAATTAGGCATGATACACTTTCTAATGATATATTATATGCCTTATTTAGAGTTACGGATCAAAAGTTATCATAGTCTTAAAAATGCGTAAAAAAACATGAATTACCGCGCAACAGCTAAAATGCCGCGCACCGGTGAATGCCAATGTGGCACGGTGCCTTGTATAGTGACACGGTAATTTCACCATGTCACGATGTTTTCCCATGTCTATTCCGCGTTTTTTCTCACGCGCTTATAAATCTAGACGCATTTTAGACAAATTAAACACCGTGAAACAATGTGCTTCACCGTGCCACGGTGGACTGTACAGTGTCACGGTGCCCCGTACCGTGTCACGGTGCCCAATTAGGGTTTTTTCTGCGGCTCTTATATCTTCTAGGGTTCTGTGCATCCCCCTGTTCGTCTGCAATTCAGGGCACCAAAAATCATTCTCTCCCTCTTACACAAAAAATCATTCTCTTCTCCCTCTGTATCCTAAATACTAGCCTCCCTATTCTCTCATAATACTTCCCCTAATCACTCCAAGCTAACGAGTCCATACTTAACCCGAGGTTCCGTCCTTAAACCAAGGCATGAAAGGTAGAATTGACTGAGGGTTTTGACCAAATCAACTCTAATTTTTATTTAATTTAATTTCAATTTAATTTATATTTTTATTGAAGTTACTAACATTTTATTCATGATGTACCAATTTAGCTTAATAATAGTTTTGAGCAAATTGAATCTTTGTTTACATGCCTTTGAGATCACAAGACTTTTCACTATAAGAATCGTGTAGAGGTCAATACAGGCGAATGTAAATCCATGACTCACTTAGTATCATCATCCCTGATCCTCTTTTCGTGGTTCCGAACCATATGGAATTATTAATCTCATGGATTATGAATGGGGTGTAACTGTAACCTTCACGGGTCAATTGTTGTTGCCTTTCGTTGTCCTTTTATCGTGATTACCTTTTATGATCCGTGAATGGTTTATAAGTACCTTAAAAAACTTGTAAGCGGCTCTACTTATATTAGCCTAAAAAAATATCGCACATTAATATTAGGCTAATACAAGTAGAGGGGACACAATATAAGTAGCATACCAAACAAACTAAGAGGGGACACAATATATCAAAAATATGATATTTTTTTTAACACAAAGAAAAGACTGATTATATTATTAGGCTATAGCCATAGTATTTACATTATACATCATATAATTTTTACAATGAAAATTGATGTAGAAGCAAAATATTCCTAAGTCATAGGCCAAAGTTAAATCCGTTAATAACCCTCCTGTAGAGATTAATATTTACATCACATTGTAACCCAAAAACTAAAGACATCCATAACTAAGATTCCTGGAACTACAAATCTACTGAAGAGATGTTGTAGCATGTGCGTGCTCTTCTTCATACAAGTTACACAGTCGGGAACAAGGTAGTGGAGTTTATACCCAACTGCCATCTCCCTTCTAAAATAGCTAAGTGATGAGCCAAATCAATCTTCTCTCTGAGTAACAACAGCCACTTCAAACTTGGACAAAATAGCTACAACATCACAGATCGTTGCTGCTAGCTTGTGGTGTGGATTAAGGCCTGCTTTAAGTAGCATTTCACGAAGAGTACGATTTTTGCATCTGTTTCTACAATCACCTTCTTGATCCTTAAGTCCCCCGCAATTGATAGCCCATCATTCATGGCATATAAATCAGCCAGAATAGGAGATACAACATCATGTTTGCAAGAAAATCCCACATACCATGATCCATCAGATCTCCTGATAACACCCCTACCTGATGATACTACAGAATTCATCCAAGCCCCATTCGTATTAATTTTGAAAAATCATTTTCCACTTCTTATCTAACCTTAGATTATAGTTTATCCATACCGTCAGAGAAGCATTTTAAAATATATTAAAATTTAAAAATTTTGAAAAATTAATTTTTGTAAACCTGTATCGATGATGAAAAGAAATCCCTAACAATATGGATATGAGATTCCGAGAATAAGTTACACCTTGAACATGTTGGAGATATCAAAGGCGTATATAAAGCTAAAGATTCGGCTGATAGAGTTATGGGAAAGAGAATGTTGGAAAGTTTAATTATATTAATGTGATTCCATGAGTATATATAATACATGATTAAGCAATATAATACGACTAGATACATTGGAGTACTTGTCTAGGAACATTAACTAAGAATAAGAGATATCTTTGACTATCAATCTAAAGAGTAAATCAAGGGATTGCTAACTATAAACAATATCAATAAATATGATTTGATCAAATCCTTTACACGCCCCCGCAAGATGGACGACCAAAGGGAAAGTGCAATCTTGTAAAATGAATGTTCTTGTTGATTGTTGATTGCCACTTCAAGATGTTGGTGTTTCTTCAATTGAGAGGTGTACGTACCAAATTGAGAGTTAGGAGAGATTTTTTTTTTTTTTTTTTTTTGTTGGAGGAGTTTCATGAAGAAGTAAAAAGATAGTATATAGAGAGAGAATAAGAAATTGTTTAATGGGTGTTTTTCATGGTTTTTAAACACATGAACCATTAATTGTAAATATTTAAAAATAAATAAAAATTTGCTAGCGTATGCTTGCAGCAAATGGGAGGGAAAAAATATAGAGGTTCCGATCCTTCACCACTATTGAAGGCGAGATAGAAAATATTAATGGTGGTGATGGTGGTTTAGAACAGAATGTTATGTTTCTCCATAATGGTTTTGAAGAGAATTTCGTATATGGTAACACATGGTAGGTCAACTACGGGATATCGAAAAAGGTTTGTTTCTCCATGTAAGGGGTTTGGAGAAAAAAAATATATCAATGCCATCTCTTGGTATATGAAATACGGGGTGCCAAAAAGAGTTGAGTGAAAAATGTGATTTTGGTTTGAAGCTTTCCGAGAAGAAAGTTTGATATGGTCACCATCATTTGTCGGCGTCAACAAAAGGTTTTGATAGTGTGACCATGGTAGTAGCGGAAGCAAGAAAAGATGGATCAAAAGCTCATGATACCATGATAGAGTTATGGGAAAGAGAATGTTGGAAAGTTTAATTATATTGATGTGATTCCATGAGTATATATAGTACATGATTAAGCAATATAATACGACTAGATACATTGGAGTACTTGTCTAGGAACATTAGCTAAGAATAAGGGATATCTTTGACTATCAATCTAAAGAGTAAATCAAGGGATTGCTAACTATAAACAATATCAATAAATATGATTTGATCAAATCCTTTACATCGGCTACTGGCAATATTGAATGTGCACAATTCCACACAAACATCCTATAATTAAAGGGTGCTTGTATTTTCCATAACCCTCTCCATGAACTGATATTCTAAGAGACAGTGCATTTCCCTTTCAAAAGAGAATAATAAGTGGATCTAACATTAAAAATACCATCCTTGCTTAAATCCCAGGTGATGAAGGCCTATATATCAGTTAATTTCGACAAGGAATTGCTTTGATCATATTAATGACACATTGTCGTAAAAGGTGTTCTACATCATTTAAATACCAAGCCTTGTCTCTAATTATGTTAGACACCTTCCAATGCTCTATTTAGGTGGGAACAGAGCAAGTCATAACATCTTTAAAAAGAGCATTTCCTATCCAGTGGAAGTACCATAAAGAGGTTGAAATCCCATTCACCTATACCCACTCTTAATCCTGAAGCTAATAATTCCCGCCATTTAAAAATATTTTTCCAAATTTTTGAATGATTAGGACTAGCATGACATTCAAATAAACCATTTTTTTCATATATTTTTCATTTAATATCCTAACCCATAGCTTTTCCTATTTTGTAAGGATAGGCCACCCCAACTTGGCCATGAAAGCTATATTCCACAATTTTAGTCTTTTAATTCCCAACCCTCCAATTTCCACATGTTTAGTGATATGACTCCATCCTAGCCTCGAATTCTATTTTGATTTATCCACCTTATTCAACAAAAACTTACGACAATTCTTCTCTACATTCTCACAAACTAAACTAGGCAGAATGATAGTTCACATTAAATATACAGGGAAAGAAGAAAGCACAGATTTTACCAAAGTACACCTTGCCATATTTAATAACTTTGACAACCATCCTTTTATTTGGTTTTAAGTTATTTCTAGCAATCCAAATTAATCACATTTTTTAAATTTATTATGATGATCTCAACTCCTAGATATCTTCCAAAGGAAGTAGTGGACGTGAAATTAAATTTTGTGATTAGGTCCTTTCGAATATTATGATTCATTTTCTTAGAAAATATAACTGTTGATTTATTTTGGTTAACTCTTAATCCTGATATGTCCCCAAATTCTTGCAACACTTGCATTATTAATTTGATATTACTCTTAGACACTTGGCCAAAGAAGAACACATAATCCTCGCATAAAACATATGAGATAGTAGTGAAATCGATTTAGTTACCTTAATTGGCTTCAAAAGTTTCTGATTCACCTTTTCTTCTATCATAAGAGACAATATTTCTAAACACAACACAAAGATATAAGATGATATGGGATCACCTTGTCTAATGCCTCTTGAAGGATTAAATTATGATGTTATTTCTCCATTCCATAAAACTGAAATTTGAGGTGTGGTGATGCAATACATGATCAACTTAACAAAATTAGTAGGGAAATTAAAACCAATGAGAGTTTCTTCAATGAAATTCCACTCCAAGCTATCATATGCTTTCGTTAGATCTAGTTTTAGAGCCATTATATTCTTCCCTATTCTAGATTTATGAAAAATATGAGACATTTCTTTAACAATGATAACATTATCCTCGATCCCCCTCCCGTATATAAAACTTGATTGTAAGGGAATAATTAAATTATTTAAAAAGGATCAAAGCTTTAAAGAAATTAGCTTAGTTATCAATTTATAGACAGTATTACATATCCCTATTGGCTTAAATTGACTAAGGTTAACCTGATTATCCAATTTTAGAATTAAAGAAATATAAGATTTGTTAATCTCTGGATTAAAAGAGCTACTAGTGAAACTGTGTTGTACCTGTATTTATATTTATTTGACATTGTAGGACTTTGCTAGTTTGTATTATATGACTTCTATGTTTAAACACACTGTATATACAAACTTTTATCTATTTGTGCTTATTTTATCCTTTGCATCTTTTATTTTTCATTTTATGTGGATGTGAGTGTGTGAAAAATTGTGACTAATTTTGCACAAAAATTTCCATCATTTTTATTATCAATGGAGGGTATCCGACTTTCTCCCCTAAAAGAAACAATGAAAAATAAAATAAACTTTGACTAAATAAGCCCCAAATTTATTAAGCTCAAATTAATCAAAAAGAGTGTTTAAGGTAATGTTGGATTATGAGTAGATAAGGCTTTGAAACAAGAGGTCAAAATCGTAAAGTTATTGTACAAAATAGAGTCATAGTTAGAAAAAACACGGTTTACATAGCGCGTGAGGCTGGCGTCGCACTGCCTCTCTGTCGCAATACTATGGTTTCTGTCGCCAGGCGACAAGCGTTGTCGCCAGGCGCTGTACCTATCGCCTATCACTAAGCTTGTTTTCTCCGAATCCTTTCGGGATTCAAATTGTACCAGTTTTGTGCATAAATAGCCTCCTAATCTGCCGATTTTGTATACTTCGAATAGATTAAAAATAGTTATAGCCTTAAATTCTCATCAAGCAATAATGTCTAAGAGCTTTAGTAATTTTACTTGTGAGTGGTTCCGGTCTTTAACTGCTAAGGAGAGGAAAGAACTTGACTTTTTTCACTTGGGGGGTATTTATGGCATTAAGGGGGTAGATATGGACATAGATTTTATTCATACCGCCTTAGAATATTGGGATCCAGACGCCCATTGCTTTAGACTAGGCTATGATGAATTTAGTCCTTTACCAGAAGAATTTGGTACCATTCTATGCTTCCCTTCTTTAGATCATGTGGTAATTCCTAAAGTGAATGAATATTATTATAAAGATTTTGAGTGTTTCCTTAATCTTAGGGATAGGGACTTAAAAAATATTGTGCATGGGAATGTTGTCAGTTTGAAAGAATTTGCATGTTATTACTTTGATAGACCACGCTCTGAATCTTTTCAAGTCTATAGGAGGAGAGCTTTCCTCTTTTTCATGTTTAGTCAATATCTTCTCACTAGTGGTAATATTCATGAGGGTCAAGCAATATTAATATCTGTCATGGAGCAAATTGAATCAGGGAGGAATCTAATGCCATTAATTGTTGGAGAAACTATGCTTAATTTAGATGAATTAAAGAAAAATCCAAAAGCACCTCTGCGAGGCTCTCCAATTTTATTACAGGTAGAAAAAAATATTTTTAATTACAAAATCAAAAATATATATTTTTGTATAGTAATACTAATTATTTGCATTGAATTTTTGCAGATATAGATAATGGAGAGGCTAGAATTAATTAGTCCTCATAACAATGTTGACAAATATACACCAAATTGCTTTGTAAGGCGGAAGAAACGCTTTTCCATAAAGATGGGACTCCGGGAGCGGAGCAAAATTTATTAATCTTATGATTTTGCCATCAAGTGGGTCATTCCTTAGTGGAAAATCGAGAAGATGGTTGGTGTCAACAATCAACCCTTTTTCCATCTTCCTAGTTTATCAAAGTTGACCTTTTATTACCCCTCTAGGGTAAAAAGACAATATGGCCTTGCTCAGACTATTCCCTCTGGTGATCTTCGTCGACCTTATGAGTTTCCTGTTTCACAAGACATTGAGAGATTTGACAGCTATTGGTGTGCTAGGCCTTTATGGGAAGTTGTTACCCAAAAGGTTCCTTCTTATTTGTCTAAGGATGTGAAGCATTGGATGCTTGGTAGATCTAAAAAGGACAAGAACAAAATTCGAAATAAGACCAATGTGAAGGATCGTCTGGGAGACAAGAAAGCTCCTGTTAAGGAACGCCTAGGTGAAAGAGTTGAATTCAAGACTCTTGTTATGTCTAAGAAGAAAAATACTAGTAAGGGCCAAGGGAAAAGAAAAGCTGACTCTAAAGGATGTTTGCTAGCAAAAGTGATGAATGAAGAAGAAGATGCTGACAAGAACTAGAAGAGAGCTAGGAAGGAGAAGACAGATTAAAACATTGCTTTACTTTCCATTTATAAGACAATTTTAATGTTTTAAGTCAATTTATTTTTAAGCTTTATTTAAATTCCATCAATAATGTAATTTTCACTTTATTTTCTTAATGCAATTTTGAGCTTTTTAAATTAAATCAACTTTTACATTTAAACTTTTATTAAAGCAATGAAAACGACTTGAATTATTTTCCAAAAATTATTTGAGTACAGAAGCCGAAAATTTTCGAAATGCACCGAAATTCGCCCAGATTATCGCAGAAAAGCTGGCGCTACAATTAAAAGTCCGTATCCAGATGCTATAGTTTGTCACCAGACGCTATAGTTTGTCGCTCGACGCTGAGTTCTGTCGTTGAGCGACAAATATCCTGTGTTGCGTTGGTCCTGAATTTTGCGTGTCGATTGCTCTGTGTTAACTTGTCGATGCTAGGATGCAAGATTTGTAAAATTAAAGTGGCCGCACCCTGTAAGTGTTGCCTACGTATCCTTTCCTAAGGAATCAGGCCAAACGTAGCTCTTTTGAGTGTCTTACTCAAGTTATTATTGGTAGTACTTCTTAAGTTGGTAAAGATTTGTCATGTTTGAGAATTCATTGCCATCCATATAAGTTAGTTTTGCAGCACCTCTTGGTAGGATAGTTTTGACAATATATGGTCCAGACCAATTAGGCCTAAATTTCCCTCTTGGATCCAAACATTTTTCCGTAATGCTTTTAACACCAAGTCTCCTAATTTGATGTTTCATATCTTGAATTTCTTATTGAAGTGTCTAGCCATACGAGTTTGATAGCATTGAGTATGATGTAGAGCTTCTAGTCGTTTTTCATCAAGTAGATATAGCTCCTCATATCTTTCTCTAGTCCAATCCACTTCATCGAGTTTACTTTCAAACGCAATGCATAGGGAAGGTATTTCTATCTCTACATGTTGTACGACATCCATTCCATAGACTAAGGAAAATGGCGTATTTCCTGTTGACGAACAAATTGACGTGCGATAACCCCACAGAGAAAAATGGAGTTTGTCAGGCCAATCCTTGTAATTTTATGTCATCTTCTCAATGACAGCCTTTAAATTTTTATTGGCTGCCTCAACTGCACCATTTGCATGAGGTCTATATGGGGAAGAGTGATGGTGTTGAATGCCATACTTTTGTATTAATTCTTCACATTCTTCTTGAAAGTGAGTTCCATTGTCACTTATCATTTCATGTGAGACTCCATATCGACAAAGGATATTTCATTCGATAAAGAGTGCTACATGTTTTGCAGTGAGTTCTGCGTATGATGCTACTTCTACCCACTTGGTGAAGTAATCAATTGCTACTAAGATGTATTCATGACCTCATGTTTTGGGAGGAGTAATTTTCCCAATGATATATATTCCCCATGTTGAGAATGGTCATGGTGATGTATAGGTGTAAAGGAGAGATGGAGGAACATGTTGTAAGTTAGCGTATATTTGGCATTTAAGGCATCTTTTGACATATTTGGCATTTAGCGGAGAATTCATTCAATTTTGGAGTAGTTCAATTTCACTCATGTTAGATATGGATATCTCAATAAATTTTAGTTTATGTAATCCTTAATTGAAGAAAAATTTGATAAAATATGGTCAAGAAAGATATGGTAACTACTCAACTCTGTTGTCTCCTTTTAAAGGGTTTCAAAGGATGATGATCCCGCAACTAATCAATGGAAGAAAGTAACAAGCTTGGCTGGGCAACTGGAAAAGGAGACAGAGGTAAACCGTAATGTTTTAAATTTTGATTGTGGATATTTGTTAGACTCATTTATATGGATAATCCTATTAGAGACTATGTCAATTGGTGGTGTAATATGTTAGAGGTTTACTCTGTTATCTCCAACATGTTTCCCATCTATCGTCTTTACTTCACTAAAATGAATTGGTGGGGATTCACACAAATGACCCTATAAATAGTTATACCACTTTATTTTTTACTTATTTTTTTTTTTAGTTTTTTGCATACTTGACCTGTAAATTAAACACTTATGATTCTGCTAAATAATACATGACCCTTTAAATATAAAATGACCCTACAAAGCTAATGATGTTTTGAAAAAGATCAATCAAACACCCCCCTCAACAAAATGTCAGTGTAGTTCTTCTAAGTGGGGCAGGTTTTTCTACGTAATCGACTTGGAAATAAAAATACTGATTACAGTTAATGAAAAATGACCCTAATAAATAGTTATACAAATTCCATTTTGTGTTTCGGAAGGAACAAATCGCAGGTGAATCTACTCATGTGTCTGGTGGTGCTAATAATGAAGGTTTAAAATCACCATCTGAACAAGTAATAGACTCTTGTTGATTAATGCCCCTAAAAAGTCGAAGTCGATTTAATAAATAAAAAGATGATCCTGGAAGTAGTAAATAGTTTATTGTCCTTGACATTGTGTGTGTTTGTAGGCGCAACAAACTGGACAACCTGTATCAACAAATGAGAATCAGAAGAGCGTAACAGGTGACAAAGAACAATCTGAACCACCAGTTAAGGTAAGAAAGTTAATTACCCTACCAGAGGAAACTAAAATGTATGATATTACACTACCATGATTCTATAAAATTATATATGATATTAATTATTCAAATATCTACCTGAAAATAAAATAGTATTACTAAGCTACAAATACAATCATATTATTTTGTTTGTAGGAAGGAAAAAATGCAACACCAAAGGAAACTTAGGCTGTTCTAACTGCTTCAACACATACAGAGGTATATTATACTCTATGGGATATACAAAGTTGATATTTGAATAATTAATATACAAAGTAAGTAGATGATGCTTGAAATAATACTTGGTGGATTGAACAGTCTATAGAGGGTCATGGTGCTTAGGCAACAGGAGCTCCAAAAAAGCCACATCAGCATAAAATTGATGAAACAAACCAGGAAGATCAGCCAGTCAGTCCATAGGAATTAATCCTGATGTTCATACATTCAGTTTTGCAGAAGTTGTAAAGGTACTAATTTACATAGAATATGATTCTAGAACCTTGAATTTGATATTATGAAAACTAATATGATGCTATTAAATTAGATATTATTGATATATGTATTATTATTGAATAGTATGAAAAGGTTCAGGTTGATGAGGCAATATGACCTCTAGAAAACCCACAACAGCCTCAACTAAATGAAAAAAATCAGGCAGCTCATTGGCTCAACCCTTAGTAAATCTATAGGCTAAAGTTTATACAAATGCTCCTGCCGGATGTAATCAAGCAGCTACAAAGGTATAATGTCATTTAAAGCATATGATTCATGAAACTAAAATATGATCTTAAGAAACTAAACATGATGCTATAAAAATATATATGATGGATATTTGTTTATAGTATTTAACAGTCTGGAGAGGTCCATGATGATTATTAAACATGACCTGAAAAAAACCCACATCAGCCTTTAATATCAAATTAGCATCTGCTCGATTTATCAATTCAATATTGCTATACTTTTACAAGCCGTAATTGTAAAACGTTAAAACAATTCAATAAGAAATTATCATGCAATACCAATAATCAATAATAGTCAATCATCAATGCATCAATTAACCAGATTGTAAAGGGCTTTCGCTACGTATTACAATCACACAATTAATTTACCGGTATTAAATCTCATCTCTCGAATCTCGACTTAACTATTTATAAATTAATCTGCCTATTGAAACTAGACCTAAACATCAACTCTCATCTCTCGAATCTCGAATCAATGTTGTCAAACTCATGCATAAAAGATAGACCTAATCTAGTCACAGAGCATTAAATCAATCAATAGAAAATTAATCTAGCATTGACAATCAACAACAATAAATTACCCCTTCATATTATTTAAGGATCCCCATAAACCCTAGAAATAAAGCTACTCACACATATTAAAAACTAAACTAATCAAAGCAATAAAATAAGTCATGATGAAAGGAATAAAATAAACAACTAAGATTAAGAGAAGAGAAAATCGTTACCAAAATAAATCTGGAATTAAGAGTAGATTAAGAACAAAGGTTTAGGAGAAAGAAATCTAAAAGAACAATTAAGAGAGTAAAGAAAGAGTAAAAAGAGAGAGAGGAAAGAGATCCTAAAATCGTATTACGGAGGAGTATTTATACTCCGTACAAATCCTAAACTAAAACAAACTAAAACGACGCTAATCGCCTCCTAAGAAATACACGCGCCTGATCGGGCGCGCCTTTTTATCCCTAATACTAATCTCGCGCCCGGCCGGTCGCGTCACCGGGCACCAGCCTCAGCTTCTCCCGCCCGGCCGGGCGCGCCTCTGGGCGCCAGCCTCTTTGGCCGGGCGGCTCACTTGGGCCACTATTTGGACTACGATTGGGCTTTAATTCTTCGGGCCAATCTGGGTTTCCTCTTCCGGTCTTGAATACTCGGTCCAAATGCCCTGGTATCACCTATACCGGGCCCTTAATCACCGGTTCGATGGCTCTAACCGGCCCTGGGCTATAAAATCTGGTCGTGCTTCTCCAATGTTCGTGATTTCTCCAAAATATCTCGGGAAAATACTGCAAAAGCATAAATCCCTGCAAAAGTCAACCAAATCTACGAAAACACTAGAAAACACCAATTAGTAATAAAAGTGACTCTAAAGAGCCAAAAACACTACTAATTATGACCAAGGGACGGGGGTAAAATACTATATAAAATATACACATCAAACTCCCGCAAGCCAAACCGTTGCTTGTCCCTAAGCAAAGATCTCATCAATGAATCAATAAATATGCTTCACCCCAAAAGTAAAAATCAAGCACAAACGATCCAGGGTAAATCAAATAAACATGTTTCAAAATCAACCAATCAAATCCATCTAATTACCAATCTTCCCTAACAATTGTCAAACAGAGAAAACCACAAGAGCATATAGAATTCAAGACTAGTCCTCACGCACTCAACTCTCATTTTTGTGGCGAGTAAAAGATGTACTCGATCGCTCTCCATCCAGCCCCTTTATGTGAACAATGCCCTCCCAACTCACACTCTCGTGTGTATAAAACAATGAACACTCAATCCTACTAGTCGACTCGAAATATGTCAAATCATAACTTGCATTGATAAACAACACTTTCACATTCATACAATTCTATGCACAAAGGTCGGAAGGTCTTTAAAGCTTGTAATGTAAGGCTAAGGTAAAGGTAGGATAAATTTGGGAATACGTGAGAGAAAAGCTATGCTTAAAGGAGCCATATCCTAATAAAACCCATGATCAAAATAAATAATGATCATACATCTCCTACATAACCAACTCTAACATCAACCAAATATACTCCAATCATAATAAATAATCCCAACTCTTACAATTTCACTCATAAGTTATAATAATGAAGAAGTAGAGTGAATAAACAAACTTTATTTTCAAACTTGAATATTTTTTCATTGAAGCTCTATTATTTTTCTTTTGATCAACCTCCAACTAGAACATTTGAACATTTTTTCTTTCGAAGTTCACTTATTTTTTTTCTTTTTCTTGAACTTCTCTCTCTTTTTTTTTCATAACATCATACTTTATTTTTTCAAGAAAATATACCTTTCAAACTCATCAAAAATAAACATGATAAAAAACAAAATAACTTCTCAAAACCCACCCAAATTGTGCAAATAATAAGCACACTACAAACTCCCTCACCTCACTCACTAATAGCTCCCCCAAGCCAAGCTTGGGACTAGTAACCAATGGGGAAAAATAGGCATGTAATATGGCTAATAAACAACAAAAAGTCAAGGCAACAACATGGGTAGCAAGAAGGGAACAAATGTATCTACAATGTCTGGAGGCTACCTAAAAGAACAAATGCCTTCGTCCTCCACAATGTGCATAATAATGAATCATATAAATATTACTTATAGTTGCAAACCAATACTCAAATTCATTGACATACCAGGAATTATGGAACTATCACACATTCCTTACCAAATCAACTAGTCAAGCACTATATTCACAAGTAGTTGGACAAAATTGACGCATGTTAAGGTTTCAAGGCAATCAAACATCATATCATGATCAACTAATCCACAATGCTTATCATCAAATACCAGGAATCAAAACAATTTTTCTCAAGTAAGGGGCACAGGGAAGCATAATTTACAATTCATTGGTACGTATTTTTGGATTTTTTTATTTTTCAATTTTTTTTAGTTTTATATATATAAGAAATCAATAAAAACTAACCTAGAAAGCAATAAATCTAACATAAGAAAACACACCAAAAATAAAATAAAAGAGAAAAAGAAAAATACCAAATCAAAATCTCCCCCAAGCCAGAATCAGACAATGTCCTCATTGGCTCGGGAACTAGCCCAGCATAGCTAGTCCTGATCATCCTCATCCATCGAGCCGGAACCCGCACCTCCACTGCCACCTGCACCACCTGCACCAGAAGAGCTACCACCAAAATAATCAGCATGAAAACTCCCCCCCGCCGGTCCCCCGAAAGGAATGTCCTGGCCGTACCAGTAGAAAGAGGAATAGTCAGCGTAAATACTACGGGCAGTGGGATCCCTATCGTATCCCTGGGGTGGAGGCTGAAACCAATCAGGGTGAATAGCGTCGTCGGGAATGTTGCCCCGACGAGCATAGTCATCATACATAGGGTAGAGAGCTCTACCCTGGTTCCTCTCTAGGTACCCTAACCTCTGGTCTAAGGAGCCTACCATCCTCCTAAGGTCAGTATAGGAATGCTCTATACGTCCTAAGGCCTGACCTATACTCTGAAGATCCCAAACTGGGTCAGAGTCAACATGAGGGACAAAGTGAGACATACGAGGTGGAGAGAATGCCACCTCGGGCTGAGGCTGGGGTGGTGGAACTGGTGGTGGTGGTGCCTGCCCCCTAGCGTTGGCAACTAAAACATCATAAGTGTAAGAAGGTTTCCCTGGGGGAAAAGCGGCCAAGTCAGGACTGGGTAGGGGAAAAATGGGCAAAGGTTGCTCGCTCCCAGTCCGAATACACCAAAACGGTGTCTGCTCGCTGTCCGGTCTAACCCACCCACACTCCTCAAAATACCTAGCAGTCATATAGGTATCTGATACATAGTTGGTCAGCTGGTGGAGTATGTCCACTACAAAACCGGCCTTTTTCACTGCTATTCGAGTGATAAGGCCACCTAAACGGATAGGGGTCTTGGATGTGGTGCTGGCTGTGGCATGCCTACTCAAATGGTGAACTATAAACCTGCCTATGTTCAGTTTCCCGTACCCATACACATAGTGTCCTATGACAGCTAGTTCGTTAGATTGGGCATTATGGGGCTCGGCGCTACCTAAAAAACACAAACCCGCAAATATTTGCCAGATTTTTGGGACATGGTGGTGAATAGGTTTGGTACTTGCATGTTGGGGGTCGGGGGTAGGCAAACCAGTCAAAGCATTATATAAGTCACCCATTTTATAGTCCGCATGCCATTGGTGAGATAGTTTAGAATTTAATTCAAAAATTTTACAAAATTCTACAAAAGTGAAATTAATATTTCTATTGTTCAACTTGAAAAATAAATTTGGCCCATTTCTACTAAAGTAGACAGGAATTCACAAGTAAGTTCTCGGAAATTAGGATAGTGCATATCAACAAATTTTCTCATGCCAATTTCATTCAAAAATCGTTTTACAAAATCATACAAACCAAATGATTCTAAGGTAGGGCGGTGTAGCCACCGAGAAGGAATTACCTCACGACCGATTAAGTGCTCTAGCCGCTCCTTTTGCTCTCGGCTCGCAATCCGGATCGTTGGCCAGTACGGAAGTAGCAAGTCTGGGTCATATTCCTCCCTCGAACTGGAGCTCCTACCGAAAATGGACCTAGCCCTCTTTGAAGCCATGTTAGGAAATGGGTTTGAAAATTTATTGAATTAAATCTGAAAATTTTTATATGGGAATGTAGAGGATGAAGAGAGGATCACAAATATGTAAAGAGTTTTGAATTTGGGTTAGAGAGAAGGTAGAGAGAATTTGAGTTTTAGAGAGAGAAAGTAATAGAGGAAAGAAGAAATGGAGGAAGAAAGAAGAAAAGAAAGAAGAAGAAAAGGGCGGACGCCGCTTGCGCCCGGTCGGGCGGTGGGTCGCCCGGTCGAGCGATCTGATATTTAAATTTTGCTAAGCTCTCGCGCCCGGTCAGGCGCCGTTCGCCCGATCGGGCGATCTGATGTATCAGATTTATTATACTCTCGCGCCCGGTCGGGCAATCTGTCCATCAAAATTTCATAACTTCTCGGAAAATTTAGTCCGTATACGAAATATTTTGCGCCCGGTCGGGCGCCCATCGCCCGGTCGGGCGAAAATACGTATTTTTGGACCCTTGCTCTCGCGCCCGATCGGGCGAGCTTCGCCCGGTCGGGCCCGAGACTAAATCGGCGAAATATTATTTTTCTTCTTTTCTCCAAAATTTGGCTAACTCTTTTCCTGTAAACCTGTACAAACACTCATCAAACTCGTTAAATTCCCTCATCTCTCCTCTCATAAGAAAAGGAAATAAAAACTAGTCTAAAAAGCATTAAAAATACGGGTTGCCTCCCGCAAAGCGTTGGTTTATCTAGGTCCCGCGCGACCTTCTTACCAAGTACAATAATTAGGACCCTTGGCCTAACGCTTGGTCGGGTGGTTTCTCACCCGGTCTAGCGGTGTTTAGGCTGCGATGCGGCTTCCTGACATACCCTGTGGGACGCCAAATCACCTTATCTGGTGGATCCTCCTTAACTTGGAATGGTGGATCTTCAATGCTACGCACTAAAGATCCTTCTTTGATCGAGGATTGCTTCAAATTTTCCTTGCATGAAACACTTGCAACTCGATCTGGTGGAACACTTACCGTAGGCTCAAATCGCACAACTTGCTTGATCGGTTCCACCTTTTCATCCTCAAAACCAAGACCAACATTGTAGAGTGCTATTTCTATTGCATCAACTTCCTTCTGCCATTTGTCTATCTCATCTGAAAAGGATGCAACACAAGATACCGCCTCCAAGGGATCTTTTTCAAGAGCTTTGGGCTTGTTAGAATAATTTTCAACCACATTAACACTGAAACATTTCTCCTCAGTCATGGAGCTTTTAGGGGCATTATTCAGATTAAAAACAACTTCATCATCCCCTACTGATAATGTTAACTTACCACTTCTTACATCTATGACTGCTCCTGCAGTGTTAAGGAATGGTCTACCCAAAATAATTGGGGTTTGCATATCCTCAGCCATATCAAGAACAACAAAATCTACAGGTATATAAAATTTACCTACTCTAACGGGGACATCCTCTAAAACACCTAAGGGGTATCTGAAAGAACGGTCGGCCATTTGTAGAGTTATATTGGTAGCTTTTAATTTTCCCATATTCAACTTAGAACACACAGATAATGGCATGACGCTAACACTTGCACCCAAATCACATAATGCATTATCAATCAAGAGATTGTCAATATGACAAGGGATAGAAAAGCTACCTGGATCTTTTAATTTAGGTGGAGACTTATTTTGAAGTACGGCACTACACTCTGCAGTGAAAGCTACTGTTTCTACCTCACTAATAGACCTTTTCCTCGTCAATATTTCTTTCATAAATTTTGCATACGAGGGGATTTGTGTGATTAATTCAGTGAAGGGAACTGTTACCTTCAAATCTTTTACCACCTCCAAGAACTTACCAAACTGCTTATCCAAGTTTGTCTTCAATTGACGATTGGGGAATGGAAGTTTGATAATTGGCTTTGGAGCATTATTACTCTTGTCTGGAGTAGCCACCTTCTCTGGAGTCGTACCCTGCAATGTAGAATTAGATGTGTTAGTATTATCCTTTAGCCCTGCGGGGCTATCAACTACATTGTTTGGTTTAACGGAATCAAGATTAGCATTATTTAATAAAACAGGTTCATCAACTTTGGGCATAAAGGGCCCTTCATAGTTTGAACCACTCCTTAGAGTAATTGCAAATGCTTGATCCGTAGGCCTAGTCGGCTGTGCCGGCAGAGCTCCCTGTTGGCGGGCTTGTAGGTTAGCAGAGAGTTGCGCAATTTGATTATCTACAATTTTATTATGCGCTAGAATTTGATCAATTGTGGCATCTCTGCTCTCCATGTGCTTTTGCATATTAACCAACATTGCTCTAATTTCAACCAGAGAAGGGTTAGAAGATGAGGAGGGTTGTTGTGGTTGGTTCTCCTGGCTAGCATTGGGATGATAATATTTCTGCTGCTGTTGCTGTGGCGCCTGTGGTTCTTGTGGTGGTGGATTTTGAACATTAGTGCTCCGGTAGGAAAGGTACGGATGATTCCGATACCCAGGATTGTAGGTGTTGGAGTATGGGTTATTCTGCCTATAGGCTTGAAAGGCATTAACTTGCTCCACGGAACTCCTGCAATCTTGCTCCCAATGACCTACAACACCACAATTTTCACAGAAAGCCTCATTAGAATTATTATTAATCGCAGAAACATTAGCTACATTAGCAGTGCTCAGATTAATCTAATTTTTGGCAAATAGAGGTTAGTTGAGCTTACAAAAAGGATACAGAGTCGACACTATGCTTCCCCTTGTTAGCAAATCCTCTAGGATTCCCCTATTGGGAATTGTGTATCTCCATATCTTCAATAAACTGACCTGCATCATCAACATTAAGATTCATAAATCTTCCACTAGCTGCAGAATCTAAAATTATTCTAGAGGAATTTCCAATGCCGTTATAAAAGCCTTGGATTAACTGTCATTGCACTAAAATATGGTGAGGGCATTCTCTTTTTAAGTCCTTGAACCTCTCCCAAGTCTCATATAAAGACTCATCGGCTTCTTGGGCAAAGTTCTGAATCGCACTCCGTAGTACGGCTGTTCTCTCTGCAAGATAATACTTGTTATAGAAATTCAAAACAAGAGTTTCCCAGTCAGTTATACCAAGTGTAGTTCTATATAAGCCATTAAACCACAATTTAGCTTTTCCAGTTAAAGATAAGGGAAAGAGAATCTCCCTGATTTGGTCTTGAGTGACCCCGGCTTGCCGCATGGTGTTACAATATTGACAATAGTCGGTAATGTGAAGATTCGTGTCTTCACCCTTGGCTCCACTAAATTGCTTCCTCTCTATCATCGTTATAAATTGAGGCTTAATTTCGAATTGAACCCCATCAAGAGCCGGAGTAGGGGTGAGATGTGGAAAATCTGTAAGCTTGGGTTGTGAGTAATCACTAAGCTTCTTTGGAGCCGTCATCTCTGATTCTGCGTCTGATGATACCTCTGAATCGCTAGAACCAGTTGGAGGATCTCGGTGATTATTGTTATTATCACCAGAATCTGCCAGGATTTGCTTGTAGAAATTTTTCTATCTATGGAAGGAACGTTCGATCTCAGGATCGAATGGGATGTACCCTGTCTGGAACACCTGGGCATAAACAAAAACTAGGAGCAAATGTGAGATTTGTCTCAGAGAACTAACGCTCTCTGAGACAAAAGGGAAATAATCTAGAATACAAAAACAATCAGGAATAAAAATAAAACCGTTTCCCCGGCAACGGCGCCAAATTTTGACAGGATAAAGTCGTATCCCCTAATCACAAATAATTCCTAAGTCCTCTAACTAAAGCAGATAGAGAAGTAGGGTCGATCTCCACAGGGAAACAAGTCTTTCTATTCCTAATTAACTAAAATAATCTAGATTATGAAGTAACCAATATTTATATTTGAATAAGGAACTAAACTACTAAGATTAAGATTAGGGAGAAAACAATATATAAAAGGATCTAGGGAATTGGTTCACCAATAAATAATACTCCATGGTAAAATATAATAATCAATCATTGACATTGCATAAATAACATGATTAACAGGCTTTCGCAATTTATTAATCAACATAAATCTAACAGGCTCTCGTAATTTACTAGATCTAAGTTCTTCTTGAAAATAGCCTTTAATATCAAATTAACATCTGCTCGATTCATCTATTCAATATTGCTATACTTTTACAAGCCGTAATTGTAAAACGTTAAAACAATTCAATAAGAAATTATCATGCAATACCAATAATCAATAATAGTCAATCATCAATGCATCAATTAACCAGATTGTAAAGGGCTTTCGCTACGTATTACAATCACACAATTAATTTACCGGTATTAAATCTCATCTCTCGAATCTCGACTTAACCATTTATAAATTAATCTGCCTATTGAAACTAGACCTAAACATCAACTCTCATCTCTCGAATCTCGAATCAATGTTGTCAAACTCATGCATAAAAGATAGGCCTAATCTAGTCACAGAGCATTTAATCAATCAATAGGAAATTAATCTAGCATTGACAATCAACAACAATAAATTACCCCTTCATATTATTTAAGGATCCCCATAAACCCTAGAAATAAAGCTACTCACACATATTAAAAACTAAACTAATCAAAGCAATAAAATAAGTCATGATGAAAGGAATAAAATAAACAACTAAGATTAAGAGAAGAGAAAATCGTTACCAAAATAAATATGGAATTAAGAGTAGATTAAGAACAAAGGTTTAGGAGAAAGAAATCTAAGAGAACAATTAAGAGAGTAAGGAAAGAGTAAAAAGAGAGAGAGGAAAGAGATCCTAAAATCGTATTACGGAGGAGTATTTATACTCCGTACAAATCCTAAACTAAAACAAACTAAAACTACGCTAATCGCTCCTAAGAAATATACGCGCCCGATCGGGCGCGCCTTTTTATCCCTAATACTAATCTCGCGCCCGGCCGGGCGCGTCACCGTGCGCCAGCCTTAGCTTCTCCCGCCCGGCCGGGCGCGCCTCTGGGCGCCAGCCTCTTTGGCCGGGCGGCTCACTTGGGCCACTGTTTGGACTACGATTGGGCTTCAATTCTTCGGGCCAATCTGGGTTTCCTCTTCCGGTCTTGAATACTCGGTCCAAATGCTCCGGTATCACCTATACCGAGCCCTTAATCACCGGTTCGATGGCTCTAACCGGCCCTAGGCTATAAAATCTGGTCGTGCTTCTCCAATGTTCGTGATTTCTCCAAAATATCTCGGGAAAATACTCCAAAAGCATAAATCCCTGCAAAAGTCAACCAAATCTACGAAAACACTAGAAAACACCAATTAGTAATAAAAGTGGCTCTAAAGAGCCAAAAACACTACTAATTATGACCAAGGGATGGGGGTAAAATACTATATAAAATAGACACATCAATGGGTTAGCATGGTGGGTTTTCAAACTATCCTTGATTTGCAGTTCACATTTGTTGACAGATACTTTTTGTCTAGCAGATAAGAAGGTGGGATCCCAAGACCCAAATGTTGCGCATTAGGGACGATTATGAGATAAAAAATAACAGATGAAATAGCAGGATGGGTATATGGCTTGCCATTTGGGGATTTCACTTTAAGAATTGAGAAGCCAAATGCAGGTGAATCCTTATCTAATTAATTGCATCTATAACTTATTTACAGAATCATTACATTTGTTAAATGTTTCATTGATTCATTTTCTAATAAGTCAATTACGGATTATAAATTATAAAGCATCATTAAGTTACAACATCCAAAATTATTTGCAGCATCACTAAATTATTTGCAACATAAGTAAATTATTTACAGCATCACTAAATTATTTACAGCATCTGAAAAGTATTATTTACAGCATTATTAAATTACTTGCAGCTGATCATAACATTATTTACAGCATCAATATATTATGTACAACATTATTTTTGTAAATTAAAATTTATATTCCCCTCATTGTGATAACAAATAGATGTAGGTGACAACGAGTACAAGAAATTGAAGAGCCCTTACTCTAACCAAGGGGGTATTGGTCATGGTATTGTTGAGAAAGATTTAAAAGAGAACATGCTCAACAAAGATCAGTTCATGCAGTCATTCATTTTGTTTGTATTTGGATGTATGATTTGTAAGACAATAAACAATTGGATTAGTCCTACTCTCTACTGGTTATTGAAAAACCGCTACTTAAAAGAGGCAAGAAAGTGGAACTGGGCACAGTACGTACTTGATTGGATGATCCACACAGTCGGTGAAACAGAAGCGGAGAAGGGTGGAGTGAAAGGATCTCTACTAGTTCTCATGGTAATAATTACCTGTGTTCACAGTTTACTTTAATACAATTGTTATGATGTGTTGATTAGTCCTTCCATGTACAGATTGCATACCTTAACAGGCTAAACGTTAATGGAAAGGGTCATTGATGGGACGTAAACGTTCCTAGGCTAGGGATGTGGGCCATATGGTAGCAGCAAGACATCGATAGAGCTATTGCAGCAGACACTGCAGAAGATGGGTCGTACGGTGTGGCAGAGGTTTGTGTTTTCTCTATACTTTTTCTATTTAGACTTTTTGTAATTGTAGCGTACTTACATAGTTACATAAATCTATGTATTTGAAGGTTGTCAGCAGAGAGGTTGTTTACGGTAAGGCATACCCCATTGGCTCCGTCGGGTGATATTCCGATGTGCTTGCAAATTCCACCAGGAACATCAACCGATGATGCATTTCAAACTACAGTAAAGATGAAAAGAGTTACTACCATGGCCAAACCCAAAGTTAGAGAGTTGAAAGACTACAAAGGCATTCACCGATTAATCTCAAGCGATGAGGTACATTCATTTCACATTATATTCTTTTTGTTTTATGTCGTTGAAAACTAAACCTTTTCTGTGTTTTGTAATTTTAAAAGGAGGATTATGGAGGACCTCAACCTTCAAGAAAAAAGTCAAAGTTGTATCTCCAACACAGGTATCAACCAAGACAAGTTCTAAGTCTACAGCGTCTCTTGACAAGATGCCAAAAGAGGTAAACAAACCTCAAGTGTTATAGTACAAGAATATATGCTTTATTTCATCATTATAGACTTAACACAATTATTATATAGTTTATTGAATTATTACAGACTTTACAAAATCGTAAACTATTGTTTTCAGGAATTAATCATTTTAGAATCAAAACTTATTAATAAAATTAATCTATTTAGACTTTATAGAATCATAACTTGTTAATAAAGATCATTTTAGCCTTTACGGAATCATAAAACTTATTAGTAATAACAATAATCATTCATAATAACATATTCATATCTAATTATTAGTAATCAGCTGTGTTACCGTGTTATAAGAATTGTTTAATATTTTTAACATTTGAAGATCAGTTATGTTTTTTTATTTTCTTCAAAACAATATGAAGGTCATTTCTAAATTAAAAGAATTAGAATCTATTATTTTAATTTACATATCATTTTAATATCCCATTTATCCACCTAATTTCTTAATTTAGGTATCAATTCCCAAAAAAAAGAAAAGAAGGGTGGATGATGATGAATCCACTGAAGAAGATGAATCTAGCGGTGACGAGGAATCAACAGAAGATGATGAAACCAACAGTGACGAGGAATCCACTAGTGACAAAGATGATGATGATGAAGATGAAGATGGTCCTAACAAAGGTGGTGACAAAGAAGAAGGTGATGATGGGAAGGGTGGGAAGGGGGATCCAGTGTCCGCTTCTACAAGAGCCCCTAAGAGTGTTTAGGAGGCTTCACCGTCCGCTTCTACTGGGAAAGCCCCTAAGAGTGGCAAACGGGCGTCTGTTTTAGATGCAATTGGTGATACTAAGCGACAAAAAAGAAAGCAGAATCCCCAAAAACTGACAAAGCTAATGATGTTAATGAGTCCACATATAGTGACATAGAAGAGATAGGTGACTCTGATCGACAAACTCCTATCAATCTATCATTGCAACACATGCTGACAAGAAGCTCGCAATAATAGCTCACCAAAAGTCAAACAGAAAAGAGTAAGTAGTCATGGCACTCTAATGTTTGTCATACTTAAGAATATTATACCTTTGACAAGTGCAAAATTAATGTTTTCATTCAAACAGGTTCAAGGATCAGGTATTGTACAGGTATTTGGAGTCAGAAGTGATCCGGCAGACCTTGTACAATGCACTAAAGCGGAATACTCAAATACCATTAGAGGTAAAAAGTTGATGTGATGCTTATCACGCCACATTACAACATACAAAGAATACCTAACACCTGTGTTCAATCCAATTTCAGATCATGGATGCATATGCGGCGAACACCAACTATCAGGCCTCTGGGGAACAAAAACTGGGGACTTATTTGGAATTTATGTTTTCAGACCATCATTTTTGGTATTTTTTAATGCCTAACTTAACTGTACAATATATGGTGTAGTAATAATTCAAATAACCTTCTAAGAAATTTGAGTGTAGTGCACGCTTCTGGAAGAGGAAATGAAGGGAGAACTTGTGGAAAAGTTAGTCAGCAATGAAGTTAAGTTCATCAATGAATTCTTCTTTGAAGAGAGCTATAAGCTGGAAAATAAGAAAAAGGTATTATATCTTCATTACTTATAATATTTATAGGATCATTATGTTGTTTATAGGCTTAACTTTTAGTTAGCATAATCATTATTTTCTGTATAAACTTCAAGCTTTACAATAAATATAAGATTGTTGAATATGGGGACTAACGCTTTATATGTGTTAATCATGATGACATCTAGCTGTACATGCTAGTGTGTGTGGATCATGGATGGTTCATCTATATCTTCCATATGGAACGTAAAAAAGTGTTCATAGTGGATTTCAATGACTTGAAGGAAGAAGATGATAAATAAGTAAAGAGATTTAGAATAATAGCAGAATTAAACAAAACTCCATTGATGACGACGAAGCTAAGCTTCAATTTTACAGAAGAAAATGGTGAAAGAGGAAAAGTAGAGAGAGAAAAACTTGGGAAAGAAGGTTCAGTAATTCAATGTAATGAATGGAATTACAGGTACAAAACATTTATATCGGCAATAAATGCAATAAGCTAAAAAACAGAAAATAGAATATAAGTTTGTTATAACAAACTTATTCTGATGTGACAGATGAGCTGGCAGCAGTAGTATTATCTCCAATACCCCCACTCAAGCTAGAGGGTGATTGAGAATCAATCAGTCCTAGATTGGAACTGACCTCAAAGTGTTGAGAATCAGGTAAAGACTTGGTGAACAAATCAGCAAGTTCATCAGCACTAGGAACATAAGACAATTCAATCAAGCCTTAAAAGACTTTCTCCCTAGTAAAATGGCAGTCAATTTCAATATGTTTAGTCCTCTCATGGAAGACTGGATTCTTGCCAATGTGTATTGCTGCCTAATTATCACAATTCAACCTTACAGGGAGAAGATCAGAAACTCCAATCTCTTACAAAAGCCTGACCAACCAAGCAATCTCAGAAGCTGCAGCTGCCATGGCTCTGTATTCTGCTTCTGAAGATGATTTAGAAGTAGTGCCCTGCTTCTTTAACTTCCAAGATATAAGAGAGGATCCTAGTAGCATGATGTATCCAGTGAGAGATCTTCTAGTATTGGGACAAGCAGCCCAATCTGAATCAGAGTAAGCCTGAAGGGTCAACTAAGGAGAAGCTTGTAGTAAAATACCTTGACCAACTGTGCCTGCCACATACCTCAAAACATGTTGCAAAGCAGCCATGTGTGGCAACCTTGGTTGCTGCATAAATTGACTCAAGGTTTGCACAACAAATGAAATATCAAGTCTAATATGTCTCAAGAAATTCAGTTTACCAACCAAACACCTGTAAAGAACTAGATCAGAACAAAAATCCCCTTCATCTTGATACGGCTTCAGAGTAAACTGGTAGAGGTGTCTTTGCTGATTTAGAGACATCCATATGAGACTCCTGTAGTAATTCTCTAGTAAAATTTCTCTGAGTAAAGATAATTCCCTGAGGAACATGAACCACTTCTATTCCAAGAAAGAAGTGCAATCTGCCTAAATCTTTGATTTTGAAAACATTATGCAATCAAATGTGTTTTCAAATCAAGAATTGTAGCAACATCACCACCAGTTATAATAATGTCATCCACATAAACTGCAACAATGGTGACAAAACCACCAGATTTCTTCAGAAACAAACAAGTATCATTTTTAGATTGAAGAAAACCCTTGGTCAGCAATTCTGATGTAAGCCTTGCAAACCATTTCCTAGAGGCCTGTTTCAGCCCATAGAGTGACCTTTTGAGTCTGCAAACCTTTCCATTTGGATTAGGAATGCCTTCTGGAACCCTCATAAAAATCTCCTCATCTAGATTACCATGCAAGAATGCATTGTTTATGTCAAGTTGATGAAGATCCCAATGTTGACTAGCATCCAAAGACAAAAGACACCTTATTGTAGCCATCTTAACTACAGGTGAAAAAGTTTCTTCAAAGTCAATTCTATACCTCTATGTAAACCCCTTAGCAACTAATCTTGCCTTAAGCCTTTCAACAGACCCATCAGCCTTAAGTTTAACCTTGAACACCCATTTGCACCCTATAGCTTTTTTACCCTTAGGAAGCTGCACCAAATCCCAAGTATCATTATCCATCAAAGCTTGAATCTCTTTCTGCATTGCAAAAACCCATTCTGGATTCTGAGAAGCCTCAAAATAGCTAACAGGTTCAGTAACCTTGTTAGTCTGGCAAATCAAAGCTCTATGAGGTGCTGGTAAATCATCAAACACTACTATATTACACCAATGATGAGCCTCACAAGCAACATAATTATTCCACCATGATGGTGGTTTGACAGGTTGGTAGATTGCCTTATAGGTGCCTGATTGATTTCTTCACTAGAAAGTGCAGAAGGAGAATGAGAAGTAGTGTCCTGTGACTGGTTGTCTTGGGAAGGAAGAGAAAAATTTTGTGAGGTTGGGCTATTTTGTGAAGGTGAGTTATTTTGTGAAGGTGGAATATTTGGTGGAGGTGTAAGAGGTAGATCTGTGTCTAGGATAAAAGGTTCTGGAACAAAAACATTTGTGTCTAGGTTAAAGGGTGTGAAAGCAGGTAAGAAAATGGGATTGGGGTTAATATCTTTCTGTGAAAAATGGAATGACAAGTGTTTTTCATGGAAAACTACATCCCTTGAAACAAAAACCCTTTTGGAATCAAGGTCACACAGTTTGTATGCCTTTTGGCTTGGTGGATACCTAATAAGAATACAAGGAACTGCCCTGGGATGAAATTTGGTTCTATGTGTCTTAAAAGTAGAGGCATAACACAAACAACTAAATACTCTCAAGTGATCTATGTTAGTTTTAATGTCAAATAACCTTTCATAAGGACTAAGAAAGCCAATAGAGCTTAAAGGCATCCTGTTAATAAGATGAGTAGCTGCAAGTAAACACTCACCCCAAAGAAACTCAGGCACATTAGATTGAAAATACAAAGCTCTTGCTATTTCCAGCAAGTGTCTGTGTTTTCTTTCCACCACAGCATTTTGCTGTGGTGTATCGTGCAACTCTTCTGATGTGTAATGCCATTTTCTGATAAAAAACCAAGATATCACCTTCACACAATTCTTTGGCATTGTCAGATCTAATACACTTGATTGTTTTATTGAACTGATTAGCAACAAGAATAGCAAAATTTTCAATGATCTTCACTGCATCAGATTTATTTCTCAAAAGAAAAGTCCATGTATTAATAGACATCTAAAATGGTCAAGAAAAGTGTATAGCCATCGTGAGTTGCCCTTTTATAAGGACCTAAAGTATCTATATGTAAGAGATCAAAACTAGCAGAACTCTTACTTGAACTAAGAGGAAAAGGTAATCTGGTTTGTTTAGCCTTGGGACATACTTGACAAATGCTATCATGTTCTATATTACAAGAAAACATGTTCTTAACATGATGCAGCTTATTGAATGGCATATGTCCAAGTCTTAAATGCCAAAGTTTGGCTTCTTCATAACTAGAAACAGAAATCATACCAGTCTTGACTGATTTTTTTGCTGCAAAAGCTCACCACCATCATTAACAGCATATAATCCAGACTCTAGCTTACCAAGAACCAAGGAAGAGTTCTTGTGAGGATCCTGAATCACACAGGTATCATGTGTGAACTTAATGTCACATCCTAGGTCCTTACACAACTTGTGTGAAGATATTAAATTGAATTGAAAATTAGGAACATGAAGAACATTTTTCAACTCAATTCCATTTTGAAATTTAACAATTCCAATATGTTCAACCACTACTTGTTTCCCATTTGCCACTGTGATTGTGTTTGGATATTTGGTGTGCTTATGATAACTATCAAATAGATCTAAATAAGAGCACATGTGATCTATAGCACCACTATCAATTATCCATTTAGTATTGAAACAAGTCAAGAGACAAGTATCTGCCACATAGGCTGAACCAGGAGTCTGTAGAAAATTCTGTGCACTTGCATTGCTTGTTCCAGCAGAATTAACTCCAGACTGAGAACCATCCTGATTCACCATCTGCAAAAAAGGATTATATTGTCCCATGGAAATATGAGCAGTCTCATAAGAACTTTCATGATCATTCTCTTCTTCTCCATATACAATAGCTGCAATCTTCTTCCCTTTGTACTTATTCTACCCAAAATTGGGTGGATAACCATGTAACTTGAAACACTTCTCTATTGTGTGCCCTGAAATCTTGCAATGATCACAAAATAATCCAGAATTCCTTCTTATACTTGGCACAAAACCAGTAGAACCAGAAGAAAAGTTAGGTCTCATTTGCCCTGTATTCTGAAATCTGAAATTCCCTGTAGGTCTAGGAGGAGAATTGTAAGAGGAATTGTATCTCCTTCCATCAGCTGCAAAAGCCATAGTACCAGAATCATCCACCATACTCACTTGTCTTTGTTTCTCCTCTTGCATCAGTAACCTATAAGCTACTAAAATAGTAGGGAGTGGCTGCATCATCAACAAATTTGTTCTCACACCAGCATACTTAGCATCCAACTTCATCAACAATTGCACCAATCTCTTTTCCTGTTGCTGTTTCAAAATTTTCTGAATCAAATTACAAGTGCAACCACTGCAAGTACATACAAGTAAAGGATTCACTCCACTAATATCATCCCAAAGTGCCTTGATCTTAGCAAAGAATTCAGCAACAGGAGCAAGACCTTGCATGAGCTCACTCAAGGATTGTTGCAAGGTATATAGTTGAGGACCAGAACTCTAAGAGTATCTTTCCTCAAGATCCTTCCAGATCTCTCTAGCTGAAAAGAAATACAGTATACTTCTAGCTATAGTACTGTCAACTGAATGAAGAAGATAGCCAGTGATCATTGCATTACAACGATCCCATGCCTGAACCTCAGGACCAGAAATCGGTCTCAACAATGTTCCATCAACGAAACACAATTTATTTTTAGCAGAAAATACTATAATCATACTAAGCCTCCATTCATTATATCCTTCACCAGAAAATTTCACAATAACCAGAGAATTGGTCGGATTCTCTGAAAGATGGATGAAATATACACTAGCAGGATCACTAGTAAGAACTAAATTGTTTGATTCAGGCATTTTAATTGAAGAAGTAGAGAAATGATTAATCGGCAAAATAACAAAATCATATCTCAAATTCGAATTGAATCAGCAGAATTCCAAGAAATCGCAATAAAATTCAAGAAACCTCAAGAGAAATCCGAGAAACAAAGATAAAACCACACTTAGAAGATCGATGCGAAGAGAACACGAACTTCAATTGAAAATCCAGAAAAACAACACTCAATCGGCAAAATTAACAAGTCAATTTCAGTATAAAACTAACCTGTACCTGCTCTGATACCATAAAGAGATTTAGAAGAATTGCATAATTGAACAAAACTCCATTGATGACTGACGAAGCTAAGCTTCAATTTTATAGAAGAAAATGGTGAAAGAGGAAAAGTAGAGAGAGAAAAACTTGGGAAAGAATTTTCTGTAATTCAATGTAATGAATGGAATTACAGGTAAAAAACATTTATATTAGCAATAAATGTAATAAGCTAAAAACATATAACATAATATAAGTTTGTTATAACAAACTTATTCTGATGTGGCAGATGAGCTGGCAGCAATAGTATTATCTCCAATAAGAAGAAACCCCAAGGCATGTGAAAAGGATCGATTAAATTATTGGTACGTAACTCGTATGTGCACATAATATAGACCCCCCAACTGAAGTTTTTTAAGAACATAGTGTCCTGATACCTGTCTTATGTATGAGTCAGATGAAGCACACTGCACACATTCTTCTTACAACAAAAGAGCCACTCCAAAATCCAAATGTTGAAACTTATGAGATTTTTAAGTGTCCTAACATCCAAAAGGAACAAGCAATATCAAAATCTGGCATGCTTTGCATTTTGTTCCTGGTAAGTACTTTAGAAGCAATGATATCGAGCCTACAGGTGATGATTAATACATAAACTTTGTTTATCTAACGGTAATAATATTTATGTTGTGCCAATTGCTAAAAAGATTGTCGAATTGCAGTTGTATGGGACGGGAAGGAATGACATTGTTTTCAGGAAGTTCATTGTGGAGATTACTAGTGTCACAAAGCAATCAAGAGAAGAAGGGTATAAATTCGAAATTGGATGTGTGATTCACCAGTTATGTAAGACTGCCTATGTGTGTTACTTAAGTTGTTTATTTTAGGTGCATCTAAAACATCTTATGTAGTTTATATATGTAATCATTATGACATTTTTGGAATCAGATTATTATTATGGAGTTAAAGTATGGCGTCAGAAAACATCTCATGTAGTTTAGTTATTTATGTAATCATTATGACATTTCTGGAATCAGATTATTATTATTATGGAGTTGAAGTATGGCGTCAGAAAATATCTCATGTAGTTTACTTATTTATGTAATCATTATGACATTTCTGGACAAAAATTAACACTAATGGAGTTATAATATGGCATCAGAATGAGATTAAATATATCATTTTATTTATAAAAGTAAACACTTAACTTGAAAAGAACTTACACCCTCAATAACGTAACTATAATAACTACAATACTTAAAACTATTGATGTTGTCAACCCCATCCTAGAGAGTTTCATTTTAGTCGCTTCGCACTTGGACAACTTTATACGTAATAATTCACTATCAACCCTCATTTCCGATATTTTGTCTCAGAGAAGCTTAATTTCAACTTTTAGATTGACCGCCTTGCAGTTCATTGCCATGCACTGCTCCTCCAATTGTGCCACTAGATCCCTTAGGCTTTGGGATTCATGTTGGTTTGCTTCTTCTTCCCAGCAAAATAATCCACAATTATCATCCTATCAAAGAATTTAAACATTTGGGTATATCATACTCCACAACACTTCATAAAACGAAATAAAGGGGAAATTAAGGGTACAGCCGGAAATTACCTTCCAATTCGGACATGAATAAAACTTGCGCCCTGCATTTTCAGTTTTTTGCACACTTGTACTTTGGCTAGTAGACTATGATTGCATACAACAACTTGTTCACCAACGTTCATGTTTCAAGTAGAGGATGAACATGATTCATTTTTTATTTTTTTATTTTTTTCCTCTACGACTGTCATCTTCACTAACAATACGAATTTGTTGGCATTCGCTCTCTACTACTTTATAGGTTTGACACGTGGACTACTTGTATTTTGAAATTAAAGCAATTAATACTATTATCGTTGGGTATATCATAAAATATTCAATTTTAAAAACTACAAATATATCATATAACATAATTTAGTTTATAGGATCATTATAATTGTTATAGAATTAAAATTGTTTACTTTGAATCTGAAAAATACAAGTATTAGGTCCTTGGTACACCCGTTGATCAATTAGTTAGTGCATTAAATACTCTAAACATTGGTAAATGTAGAGTGCATATTTCAAAATAGTTACCATTAGTGACGTAACACTTACTTGTAGTACTGTAGGGAATAGTTTCAAGCCTTTAAAATCCCACTAGCTTGAACCCCACTGTGATCATACACTAAAGTACGGTGGCGTCCAAAAGGGAAGAAGATAGAGCAAAAGAGTCACCAACAAGTTTTTAAGGAACTTGTAAACCGTCACGAGGTGAAGGTTACACCCCTTAACGATCCAAGAGATCGTCAACTCCATAAGGTCATGAACCAAATAAGGGTTCGGGGATGAAGGTACAAATCAAACCTAAAAGATATTGAACCTGCCCTAATAATAGGCCTCTACTTTATTCTGCTCGTATTCATGTGCGCTTTCTGACTAACATACAATCAATAGATTTAACCCTAAACCTGTTTAATCTATGTTGGTTGAATTTAATGCACAAATAAACTATTATTGGCGATCACTTGAATTATAATCACAATTAACCTAACAAGGTTATTAATTATCTTATTAAGCGTGGTTGCAAATACCAATTCCCTTTAAACATACATAAAAGGTGATCAAGCAATAACAATATATAATATATATCAAGCAACATAATAAATAATCAACATCATTAATAATAATATTACTAATCATAATCATAATCATCATAATCATGTTAAAGCACAGCAAGATCCTAGGCATGATACTAACAAGATTAATAACAAACCCTAGCATGTCACTAAGCAATAAAAATCAAATCTTTAACCCGAACATGATACTAACAATCATAAATATTAGGAAGAATATAGGAAGCATCATTCTTTTAATCATACTTGATATTAAAATTACCCTAGACATGATATTAGGAATATCATAATAACAATCTAAGCATGATTTCTACATCATAATATCAATTAAACCATTAAAGTACTTACTTTAATGTCTCGTACCTCTTTCTAATAACAAAATACACACGTTAGTAACTTCAAGGAAAATAATAATCAAAGCAATTAAATTAAATAATTGAAAGAGAGATTTGGGACCAAACCCTCAGAAATTAAAACCTTTCACGTCTAGGGCGAAGGCAACTTCGAATATGGCTAGGTGTTTCTAGATCTAATGAATGCGGAATTATTTATTTGAGAAAAGGCTAGTTTAGAAAAAGAGAGAGAGAGAATAATCAAGAAAATATTGATGAGAGTTGGTCATTGATTAAGAGGAGATATGACCTCTATTTATAGGAAAAAAGAGATTCGAAGAATTAAGAAAAGAATCCAAATTCGAATCGAAATAAAACTCGTAGACAGCAGTTTTTGCGGATTTTGTTTTTATCATATCTTTTGATCCAGGAATCGGAATAAGATGAATAAGATGTCATTGAAAAGATCTTGAAGTCTACTTTCTAATCCAATTGGAATCAGATTAAAATATGTTGTAGAATAAAAGATATGAACGAAATAGTGAGACGGTGTTCAGTTTTGGATAGAGTTTGATATCTTATTTATATCTTTTTCGTTATATCTCGGAATTATTATTATAATATATCATTGGAAAGATAATTTCAAGGTCTATCCAACCATATAAAATATGGATAAAAAATATGAGGCACGAAAATAATATCTGACTGTCTTTGAACATGTTTAAATCCGAATAGAATTAGGACTTTAAAAAAGGAAAGTTTTATAAAAAAAGGAAAGTTTATATTTAAATCAAATTCCTTAATCTTATCTTTTCAAAAAAGGATAATTAAGATATTTTAGAAACTTACAGAAGATTCTAATCAATCCTAATTAGTTTAGGAATAGGATTAAACCTTTGAACCCTCCTCATGATCATTGGGTCGTAGGTAAAATCCGGTTTGGGCCCAGTTTAGTATTTTGGCCATAACTTCCTCATTATTCATCGAAATTGGGCTTATAATATATCGTTGGAAAGGTCTTTGCAAGCCCCATCCAAATACACCATTATTGGACCCTTATCATGGACCAAACTAAACTGGAATTGACGTTTTCATAAAATAGAGTGGGTTTTCGAAAACAGAAAGAAAGAATTTTAACAAAAACTAACCGCAACACTAGACTTTTCACACTTTCACCTCATTCGATTATGGTTCGACGTGAAAGGTACTCATCACCGGGTTTGGTTTTGGGGAGACACAAATGGGTGTCTACAAGTACCAAATACCTATTTATATTATAGGATAATTAATTGTAGTGTCAAATGCTTGTTTATAATAGACAAAACAAATTCATAATAGAAACACAAATTTAACTATTGATCATCATACAATACTGTTAATTTAATTAAGCTACTAAGTAAGCTATTGTGCACAAAACAACTTCTCATATTGTAGACACCTATAAATGTCTCCCCAAAACCAAACTCGATGATGAACAACCTTTCACCGCCATTATTGGTCGGGTCGAGTATTTAATCTAGGAGTGCTTAAATCCATATTTCCATTTCATAAAACAAACCGAATCCTAGCCTATTTCCCCAAACCATAACTTATTTTCCTCTTTTCGTGTCTTTAAACCCAAAATAATTCATTTCGTGTCGTTTAAAATCAATCATTTCGTGTCCTTTTTATAAAAATGTTTAGTCCAGTTTATTTTGGTCCATAATATGGGTCTAATTGTTGAATAGTTGGATGGGTCTTGAAAAGAGCTTTCCAACGATATATTATAATCCCAAATCCGAGTTATAACGAATAAGTTATGACCAAAATATTAAACTGAGCCCAAACCGAACCTAAGACCACCTTACCTACGACCCAATGATCATGTGGAGGGTACAAATTATTTAATACCATTCCTAAACCAATTAGGATTAATTAGAAGATTCTATAAGTTTCTAAAAGATCTTAATTATCCTTTTTGAAATGATAAGATTAAAGAGTTTGAAATTGAATAAAACTCCGCTTTTTAAAAGTCCTAATTTTATTCGAATTGAAAGACGTTCAAAGATATACAGATACTATTTTTGTGCCTCATATTTTTTACCCAAATCTTAGATGGTTGGATATCCCTTGAAATTATCTTTCCAATAATATATTATAATATCATTTCCGAGTTATAACGGAAAAGATATGAATAAAATATCAAACTTTATCCAAAACTGTCACCGTCTCACTATTCTGGCCATATCTTTTATTCTAAAAAATATTTTTAATGTTATTCCAATTGGGTTAGAAAGTAGACTTCAATATCTTTCCAACGACATATTATTTATCTTATTCCAATTTCTGGATCAAAAGATATGATAAAAATAAAACCTGCAAAAACTGCTGTCTATCGCAAGAGTTTTATCCGATTTGAATTCTTATCTTTTCTTGATTCTTCGACCCCTCTTTTTTCTCTATAAATAGAGTTCATATCTCCCCTTTTTCAATCATCAACAAGTTTGATCATCAAATCATTCTCTCTTTCTCTCTTTTACAAGAAAAATCACTCTATTCTCTTTCTCTCCCATATTCTAAGCCTTAAACCTATATTTCTAATTACTCCATTCTTCCCTTAAGCACTCCAAGGAGTTCATACTTAACCCGAGGTTCAGTCCTTAAACCAAGGTGTGAAAGGTATAGTTAACTAAGGGTTTGGACCAAATCAAATTAATTTAATTTTCATTTGATTTAAATTTTTTTAATTGAAGTTACAAACAATTTATTCATGATGTAGTAATTTAAAGGAACGCACGAAAAGTGAGTAATTAATCACTTAATTACTCTTATTTTTATTCTTATTGCTGGTATCATGATTAGGGTTATTATTATTTTTTATTTGACTAACGCTATTATTGTTAAATTGCTTTCAATATTATGTTTTATTCTATTATATTTTTTATGATCACCATATTGCATGTTTAAAGGAAATATGTAATTGAAAATCACGTCTAATAAGATAATTTGGACGATTGGTTTAGGTTCCTTTTTAATCTTGTTATTAAATGAAGTGATCACGATATTTTAGAATTATGTGTTGCATTAATATTCAACCAATTTAGCCTAATAATAGTTTGGAGCAAATTGAATATTTTGTTTGTATGCCTTTAAGATCGTAGGAATCACTTTTTACTATAAGAATCGAGTAGAGACCAATACGGGCGAATGTGAATCCATGACTCACTTCATACCATCATCCCCGATCCTCCTTTCGTGGTTCCGAACCATATGGAGTTAGTAATCTCATGGATTATGAATGGGGTGTAACCTTCACGGGTCAATTGTTGTTGCCTATCGTTGTCCCTTAATTGTGGTTGTCTTTTATGATTCGTGAACGGTTTACAAGTTCCTTAAAAACTTGTTGGCGGCTCCCTACTTTCTTTGTCTCCCTAATCGTATTATGTCAATTTCCACTTCCTATGAATGCCAAGCTTATTCACAAAATACTTTAATGTAGGTGCACTTCAAGCGACGCCTACAGATATACATTTACTTTTTACAATGGTGACGCGTTTACTTGGATGAATTGACCGGGTATGCGGTCCCATAAATAACACCATTGATAGCCTAATAAATCAAATACGGACGTAAGGGAGTTTAACTGATGAAAACTGAAAATACTATTATTACTATGTACTTAGGAATAAACCTTTGCTTTGCCATAAACACCGTTGTATTGAAGGTTAGACTATATTGCCACAAAAACACTGTCCTCGCTCCATGAACAAATCCTGCATCCATTAACATTCCACTCCACCTTGGTTGCATGACTAATCTTGTCTAAGTATATAAGTTGCGCCAAACAGGTTATTTATATCATCCATTTTGTGCATAAACAATAACCAAGAGAAAATTGTCAAGTATAAACAAACCACGATTTGAAGTATTTCACAACCTTGCTTATCCCAGCTGCCACTGTACATGGTAAGCCAGTCCAACATATACTTGCCTCAGTTATACTTATATGCCAAGTTTGCATAGTGCAGTACATAAACATGAGCAGTACTTATCAAGCTATCTTTCATCTTGGACAAAGCAACACACCTAGAGTGTAGAGTAGAAATTAAAAGTGTTGCTTGAACATGGCCTTATTATATTTCTCAGCACATACACTTTTAAATCTTTGATAGCACCGCGAAGAAAATGACTCTTGTACATTTTTTTCACATGTTTGGATGTTTCAGCATAAGCTTTTTCGGGATAAAACAAGAAATCAGAACTGAGAACTCCGAGGACCCACCCAACCATCTCACAATCAACAACAACATATAAGTTCTCTCTAATTTTCAGGGTGCGTGAAACGGGATCAAACCTTTAATCCTACTTATAAAGCATGGGTCTATACTTGTAACGGACAAATGGAGCAGATTGACAAATCCCATTTCTTCAACCCATCATATCCTCTTTGAGTAGGATTCCACTTCCCAACGAGTTCAACAAAAAGAATTAGATTATGTAAGAAAGTTCAGTACTGTACCACAAGTTTTACAAAAAATAAAAGTGATCAACATACACCCATCAGAATAAAAAATAACTTATTCCTTTTAAAATATCATAAGTAAATTTAAGAAATAATAATTAACTTAATGAAAGCATAAGTTGTTACTATACACATGACAAATATTTTATTTCTTTTACAGTATCATTAGTTTGTTAATGAAAGCTTAAGTTAGTTACTATACACTAGGAGAAATAATTTATTTCTTTACCATCAATTTATTTAATTTAATTAATATAGTTGTAAACCATAATTTATTTAAATTTATATTAATTTATTTTACTGAATCATTTGTCCCTAACTAACTGTAAACAATAACTAATTTATTTCTTTTAACGTATCATAAACTACATAGTGTAAGGAGCTATCTTAATCTGTATAAAATAAACTACAATAATTAAATAAAACTAAAGTGTTACAAAACCATTAAAATTGAAAGTGAATTTTAAATTACCATGCTAATTTGGATACGAACTTGAAAGTTAATTTCATATTTATAATTGAAATGCTTCAATTCAAAGTTGTACCTTTGGATTTGGTTTCCGGACTGCAATATGCTTTTCAGATCTTCGTTCCCTATCCCCCTTCAATTTATGGTTATGTTTGATTAATATGTGCACAAATCTATTTGACAATGCAACCCTTTTCAAGTTGATGAAATCATCATTATCCACGAGATCAAATAATTCACTCATTGAACAATCAAACAAAGGAATATAACTTACATTACATTGTTCATTCCCAAGCCCTTTAATTATGGCTATCAATTTGTCTGATTCGAATTCATTGTCAAAGATGTGAACAACAAGGTGTTCTCCATCTTTGTACTTCAACTTAGGATAATATACAAGCCTCCCACCATGCCAGATTGTACAACTTATGGAATTTGACCTTGCAATTCTGAACTTTAAAATGCATGTACTAAAAATGGATCTAAGAAAGAAAAAATATTTAATAGGAAAACAAACACCAAATTGGATTGGGAGGAGATGGTGGTTTGAAGTTTGATCCACACGTTCCACAATATATATCATTATTTTTATTAATTTCATTTAAAACTATAGTGTGTACTAGAGTTTAAAACATTGTGTACATATGAAAGTCTTACTTTTATTAATTAGATTTTATAAACAGAAGAATGATTTTTAAAATAACAAATGTTTCAAATGAAATAAAAAAAAAAACAAAAAAAAGAAAAGGTTTTTTCAAGGTCGCAAGTTTCGAACACTAATGGCTTTGATTAATACGCTATTTCAATAATGTATAGACCATTGAACTAAGGGGGTATCAGCACATTCATTGGATTACATATTAATATATTTTATTAAAAGAATAGGTTCTCTTTTTACATTTATCAAATTTGAAATTTTTTTACTTTTTAAAATACTTTTTAAATTTTGGATACAAAAAGAAAATACTTATTTAAATATAAGAAAGTTACATCTAAAGGAATTAGTTTGTTTTCTTCACAGAAATTAAAAAAATTTAAAAATAAAAAACTATGTTTTTGTTATTTTGATATTTTATACTTAGGTATATTCTGTAACACCGAATATGACACAAACAATAAATAAAAAAAATTTATGCACCATGTCGAAAGAGTTTGAACTGTGGTATCCAGTAGACATATACACACGTTGCTAGTATTCTAAACCATTGGACTAAGGGGTATCAGCACGTTCATTATGTGAAAATAAATTTATTTATTAAAATGTATCTGTGGGAATTCCGACAAAACTTTGGTGTCCCCCACTACAATTCCGACGACAATTTGATGTCAATTACAATTCCGAAAAAAAAATTTGTGCCCAATTTCAATTTTCAACAGCAAACATTACACCAATTTCCGGCTACAATTTATACGAAAATTTTACAACATCAACCAAATTAATTTACCTACAGGCTATAGTTTCATTTTATTTAAAACATCAACCAAACTTGTATTCAAATAAGTTTATTCTTTATAAGTATTATCATTAAAATTCATTTTAATAATTATAATCCACCGCGAGTACGGCCGGAAACAACAGGAATAAATTACATAATTGTTCAAATTTTCACCGGAGAAATCTGTAGAAATCGCAGCGGGGTCAAATTTTTCCATGAAAAAACTAAGAATGTAAGATTTCTTCAGTATTCTTCATTCCTTATGGAGAGTGTAAAAATTGGACATAGGAAAAAAAATTAGGAGACATAAAAAAAATTAGGAGAGAGAAAAAATGAGGAGAAAAAATCAGAGACTATTTTTTTTGGGATTATATTTTATATTAATGTAGGTAGTTGAAAGGTTAGATAAATTTTAAATCAAAATTGAAAATTTTAAGAATATGGTTTGAAACTCAAATGAAAATGAGTGTGGCCCACAAATTAAAAAGATTCCTTTTCAACCAATAAGGTGGTTGTGTACAAGATTCTTTTGTACACTTTTTTACACCATGTGTACCCCTACTCCCTCCCAGATTTAGGCCATGAGGAAAATTATTTCGGGGACGGAGGGAGTAAAAAATACTCAATTAAAATTTTAATATTTGTTCATTCTCGTATTGAATATATTGATTTGACTTTTGGTATATGTTCATTTTTATGTTGAAAGATGTTCATATAGATTTTACTATTTATTCATTTTCATATTGAACAATGTTCATTTTATGACAATGTGTTCAAATTTGTTTTGTAAATGTTTATTTAATTATCTTGTTTTGTTCATAGTGTATTTTGATTGTTACTAACATTTTCCTTTAAAATATTTTGATCTCTTATTACACTGGACAATGAAATAAAAAAAAGTTGAAGATGATTATGTATATGTTAAGAAAAAGATATGCATAAAAAAAGAACAAACATCATAAGAGTAGAAGGGGTACGACCACATGACAAGGACGGTGATCTTATACACTCTTACCAAATGTATTAAATTAAAAGACAATAGTTATTTTATAAGGCATAGATATATGATATATGGTATGTGTATTAAGATTTGTACTTTTTTATTAATAAAATTAAGCATTTGTACATTTGAAAAGTTAAAAGAGTTATCTTTTATGTTAAATACAGTGTCAAGGCTAAAATTGCAAATTATTTATGGACCCTATTCAACTTTCGAAATGGGGCCTTCTACTCGAAAATTCATTACCCAATTTTTGTTCTATAAATTATTTTGGAATTAAGATTATCTCAACGATTTCTTTTTTATTTGTAAAATTGAAAGAGTGAGTAAAATGTATATATAGGAAAATTTGGGAGATTAACAATGGTTTAATAATTAATTTCATCTTAAAATCAAATATTTAACTGTTGAAATTATGAATTAATATGGAAAAAATAATTTTGGGAGATGAAAAAATTTGAAAATTAATACAATAATTGAAGATAATAATAGAAAGTAAATAAGAAATGTTTAAAATCAAATATTTAACTGTTGAAATTATGAATTAATATGGAAAAAATAATTTTGGGAGATGAAAAAATTTGAAAATTAATACGATAATTGAAGATAATAATAGAAAGTAAATAAGAAATGTTGAAAATAATACGTTTTAAAATTGTATGCCCAAAGGCTCGAACTCCGACATCATGTACAAAGCATACTTGCTTTGACCACTTCTTCAACTACAATTTAATGATATTTAACCAAACTAAATTACATATATATACATTTTGGGGCCCCTCAAATTTGGTGGCCCTGTTCAGGACCGCCTCTAGTTTAAGAAACAATGAGTATGTATAAATTAATTTAAAATGAAATTATAATTGTAATTGAATTAATTTAACTCTATATTGAAAGTTATTTTTTCAAACTAAGCCTATTAATTTAACTAAATAATAAGACAAATCAATAAGAAACATTGTCTTAAAATAAAAATGGAACATGTATACTAATTTGAATATTAGCAACACACACACACACCACACACACACACACCACACACACACACACACACACATATATATATATATATGTATATATACTAGTTTTGTGTCCGTGCGATGTCCGGGTTGTTTATTGAATTTTATGATAAATTTTTAATCTATAGTCAAATTTTAAAACATATCATTGATACAAAATGGTGCATTTTGAGCTAATTCCTTCGCTCCAAAAAAATACTATGATTCAAAAAATAAATTTATATGATAATTTATGAGTGTTATCGAAAATAAATTTGATTGAAAATAGAATTCTAAATTAACTTTTTTATCCTACAAATTGAATTCTATATAACTCTATTCTACGTGGCGCGACACTTGGCTATATATATATATATATATATATATATATATATATATATATATATATATATATATATATAATCAAAATCATGTGAGAACCAATGTCTATAATAGGAACTAAGAACTTATATCAGCCATTGATCGTGCATCATCATACGGATCACAATTCACCCGCTTCATTAAGGGTAAGATGGTAAATGTAGCAGTTTGAATGACTACCCCAAATTTATCCAGTTTCCATTTCCCTTTCTCTCTCTTCTGATACACTTTCTCTCTCTTCATGTGAATTCTCTCTCGTTCTACGGATTTTATGTTCTTTGGTTTTCATCTTGCGATTCTTCTTCACTCTTTGTTAGTTCTTAAATTTGAGCAAGTTATTTGATTTTTTTTATTCTTTGTTGTCCTGGATTCAATTAGGTTTTAATGTTTAGAGATGTAGTTGTATGATTTTGAAACATAAATTAGTGTTTTCAATTTTTTGGTGCAGTGTAACTTGTGATTTAGCTTTTTGTTGCTTTGATTTCCTTTTTATTTTAAATTTGCATTGTTTCGAATCGTTGTTTAAGTTCAAATTTCGTTTTTAATGAATTTCTATGGATACGTTGTCAGCGTCTAATAATTATCGAATTTTTAACTTTTTTTTATTGTAATATTATCATCTGGAATTTGGATTTTATTATTGTTGTTTTCTTTAATTGAATTCGATTTTTGGAAATCAAGGTTATGTGATTTCGATTGCGAAAATTATGGTATTGACAATTGTTCTGTTCAGAATTAGTGGTTATGCTTTTCAATTCTGGGTATAATTGTTTCATGTCATATATTCATATTGGAGTATGCAACTGCAGCTTGTAATAAGCTAAACTAGATCTTAGAGTTAGGGTATAGCTGTTCTATTGATTAATTATTCTTTTTCATGTTTCATGTATGTGGTTATTTATGTCAGTCAACTATATATTTGCTTTGTATGTTACTGATGTGTACTTAATTTTCGATGTCAATACAAGGAGATTAAAGCATGAGAGATTTCTTTCGTTTAATTCTATTAATTTTATGCTTATGATAATGTTTTATTTACTTTTGTGTAATTTTTCTTTACATTAAAAATTTCTTATTTTTGGGATTACTATAGATGAATATTTTGAGCTATAAAACTTTGAGACCTTTGAACAGCTTAGCCTTTTGAGAACCTAAGAACTATCTAAAATCCCCAATGAAATAAGACAAATGCTATCATCAATGGTACGTGTTTAATAATATACTTTGTTGATATCCATGCCAGTTTGTTGTCTTGTGATTCTAATTGTTTCAATTTTGTGCTTATTTTGGCTTGTGATTCTTGTTTCAATTTTGTGCTGATGTTGTCTTGTAATTGCTTAACATTGACAAAGCACTCATGGAGTCATGGTGTAGAAAAAAAAAATTGATTGTTGCCCAGGTTGCGTGGGGAGTTGTGTTGTGGGTAAAAAGTCGAGAAAAATTACGAGTTTTCTTTGTGGCCTTGTGCATTGTGAGAATGGTGTAGCTATATGTGGTCAAGGAGTAGGGGTGGGGTGTTGTGTCTTGGTGGCTGTTGTGGATGAGGGAACTAGACAAGTGATGTGTTGCAGGATAGTTGGTGTTAGAAGCAAATGGAAAGAGGGTAGCATCAAAATTTTAGACTTCTTTACAATGTGCAAAAATTTCTAATCTCTGTGATTTCCTTCCCTGCCCCCCTCCATATACATTCATAATTGTAAATGGAGGCATATTTTTTTTTTATTTACTTTTGATTTTCTTTTGTTTACATTAGAGTAATTTTTTATTACTTTCAATGTTAAATATATAAGCCTACTAGCTCAATAGGTAGAGCATTATGTAATTGCACAAAGATGTGGGTTCGAATCCCACGACGTAGGTTCATTTGTGTAATGTGAAGACTTGGCTTTATAGTAAAATTTACTTCATAGTTGTTTGTTTAATTAGCTTTTTAATTTTTTTGTTTACTTTTGATATTGTTTTATTTACTTTTAATTAAAAACCCTTTACATTGAACTCCATATGTTTTTTTATAAATTGACTCATCATGTTAGGAATAAAAGTCAATAATGACTCGAAGATTTTGTACTATAATAACATTTGCATAGTCATTAAGCATTTTAAGCTAATTTATTATTCGTATACTTTAGAGCTAATTTGATTTACTTCAAAGATATTTTGAATAACTTTACATTGTTTTGTATTGACTTTTACAGATAACCAATATAGGAATCGAACCTACACCTCTATGCATTTGCATAGTGCTCTACCAATTGAACTAATAGGTTTACTTTAAAGTTTTTTTTTTAATTCACTTTAGATTATTTCTTATTTACTTTTAGAAAAAACTGAATGCATACCAGCAGGTTCTGGGTTGAAAATACAACTGCAAATTTGAACTAATATACAACTATATACTATAGATATAACTTTCCTGATTATAAGAGAATTAAAGGGACCAATTTGACTAAAGAATGGTGATCTCATATAGCTGAATCAATATCCGAAGTCTTTACCGATCACCCCATGTATCATTTGCAAGATGACTAATGCATGCATTTGCAAAGAAGATGCACCAGAAATGGTGTGCTAAAGTTTCCTAGCACTTAATAATAGTAAATTGCCAAGGGCACCCCATAATTGAACTTTAAACTTTTGGTTTTTAAGAAATCAACCTAAGTGCATTCACTGTATCAAAATATTATATCGAGTACTACATATGGCACATAACCTAAGATCAGATTCAGTATACATGAGTGATAAAACATAATTCATAGTTCATTATCAGCCACCACAGTGAGTGTTCCCTGGACAGATAACTTGTTAAGTGATCAGTAGTCTGGATCCCCCATATCATAGACGAAACAACAACAACAACAACAACAACAAAAAAGAAAAAGATAAAGATGGCTAGTTCTAAGGCAGAAAATCATATACTTGGAAAAATTGTTGTTTCACTCATTATATAGGAGCTAGAAATATATCTACAAACATATGAACGTGTTGACACCTTTTAGATATGTCCACATCCCTAAAATCTGGATGATTGATTGACCAAGCCACATAGAGAAAAGACTTAATCATACTGCAAGGACACTAAATCAATTATTAAGCCTTCATGGACCTGAGGAAATACCATATTTTATCAATGTCCAAGTCAAAACAATTGATTTCTGATAGCAAAAGTAAAGAACAGATTGGACTCAAATCCCCGATACTTCTCTGGTCTTAAGGTGAAGTTTAAGGAAGCATAACATAATTACCCTTTAATCATGCAATTCTGTAGAATGGGTAAAGAACCAATAAGCTAAAACATTAAATGAGCATAATGATGGACTTATGGTCTTGCAAGTAAGTCACACAATTTCACTACACATTTTCATCACCAATACATTGAAGCAATCAACCAGAACAAAATCAACATGAACCCAATTTATTAAGCTCTTAAACCTCACGTAGAAAGGAATCAAACAAAGAATAATTGAGAACAATATAAAGTATCACATCATATATTGCAAAATTAAGCTATATCTAATATTGTAGATTTGTAGTATCAAACTAAGGCTACATTTCACTAAAAAAACGTACAGATCATCTATCTAGAAACTACAAAATCAATATCCAAAATTATTTTACTTTAAAATATAATTGATTTACTTTTACTTGGTTTCTATCTACTTTTGAATTTGATTAAATAATAGTATAATTCATTGAGGCATTTTGTCAAACAGTTAGTGTGCAGCAAAATAATCAAAATACAAGCTACCTCTAAAGTTGAGAAAATTGCAGTAAAATTATCAAATTGTAGAAGTAGTTAGGTTTGATCAACCTGCAGATTAAACAAACAATCAAGATTGATAAATTGCAAATTTGGAGCAAATTCTTGATCTAATCCGAAAATTTACCTGAAATTACAATGAAGCTTTAGAAACCGCGATTTTGGACCTAATTTAGCATATGTATCCTGAAAGTACTTGCTTATGAAATCAACTTGCACATTAAAACGAGAAATCGAACTTTCACGTAATAATATCAAGAATTTGAGTGCGAAAATGCATAATTTAAATCAAATCAAGTTTTTGTTAGATGAAACTATGAAGAACTAGAGGGAGAAAGTATGGAGTAGAGAGAGAGAATGTTAGAGCGAGAAGGTGTACTGTGTAGGCGTTTTGGACATAAGCTAATCACAATCGTTGATTTTTTTATGATCTGACGGCCGAGAAAGGTTCCTAGTTCTCATTATAGGAGAGGTTCTAATTATAACTTGTTCCTATATATATATAGGAACTAGGAACTCATCACAACCGTCAGATTAAAAGGAAATAGACGGTTCAGATAATTTAATATTTAGAATTCTAAATCATGCAATTAGCTCTACACTTTGTCTCTCCTCCATTGATGCTACTGCTTTGAATTCTCCATTAGAGCAGTTTTCGAGCATTCTCTTCTCCATTAAAGCAGCTTTCGTGCTCTTTGTACTCCATTGAAGCAGTAAGATGTTTTTTTTTCTGTTTATTTATTTTTTTTAAATCAACGAGTTTCAATAATGTTATCTATTTGTGATTTTTCATGAATTTTGTCGTTAATAGGGTCAATTTAGGGTTCTTAATAGTGTAATTTTGAATTACCTACTAATTGTTGCTATGTCGTCCAAGGTGTTATATGTTTTGATGATAAATTTTTTAATGCACACTAACTGTTCGACAAAATACCTCAAAGAAACCAAGTAAAAGTATATTTAAAGACTGAAATATGATTTATAATATATATATATATGAGCAATCAAAATCAAAGGGAGTGTAGAATCAGAGGTGTGAATGCTAGTGTGGTCATGAATCAAGTATGCATGCAACTAAGGGGGTTAAATTTACTTAACGCAACCCTTTTTCCCGTATTTTTTCAACCTTAATAGAATTATAGAAATTATCTTTTCTCCCCCTCTTTCAACTTGGTAAAACATATTAATAAATATGAAATTTTCTATCACACGAGTACCAAAATTAATGTAAGTTTTTCGTTTTTTTTATTATTATTATTTTCGAGTACACTTCGTGTGAAACAAGTAAATTTCGACGACATTGAACAATATCAATACCTATATTTTGCACACATTGAACAAAACAATATACTTTATTTCGTACATATTGAACAAAATTATATAGTCTATTTCATACATGTTTGGGTCCAATTATGCCAATTGGGCCTGGTCAATAAATGATTCAATATGCCAAGGTCAAGGCCCATTCCCCCATTCTGCCAAGTCGACATAAAATCAAGTGGGCCGAGTTATCATGGTCAGCCCATGATCAAGTCTAGCCCATCCATCCTTCTTGAATGCTAAGGTATAAAAGCCTTCAATTACATCATTTATCATTCATTCACAATTAAAGCCTCAAGCATTAACTCTCTTGCATAGCTTTTCTCTCTAAACACTGTTTGACTTCGGCATCGGAGGGGTCTTCCTCGGATCCACCCTCGAGGCCAGTTTACGTGTGTTTGCTGTGCAGGAAACCTTCGGACTTGCATTACTTGGACCGGACCGGTCTTCATCCACTTCATTGGACCTTCGGCAAGGTCCCATTGTTTTCACCCGAAATAATTTGGCGCCGTTTGTGGGGAAGACTTTCAAAAAATCTTTAAGCCGATTAAAATCATCTTGAAAAATCTTAGTAGCAATGGCTAAGAACCGCAAGAACAAGCGAGTGGGTCAAGGAGCAAGCGAAAGGCCCTCGGACCCTCCTACTCCTACTCCATCACCTTCTCCGGACCGGAACTCTTCTAAGGGTGCCAGTTCGGGAGGAGCATACCGGGAGGATTCCCTTTCCCCCGTAATTCATCAATCTCATCACAGGCCGAGTCCACCTCGGTCTAACAACAAAAGTCAGTCCAATCGTAGGACTCAATACGTGCCTCAAAGCAGACCTTTGAGCAACCACTCCCGCTCTCACACTCAGCCGAGGACCCTTTGACGGGCCCCAGATTGGAGGAGGTAGCGAGAGCGTTGGGGTGCTCATGGAAGCAATGAAGGCACAAATCATGCCTCCTCCTCGTGACCGAACTCCTCCGCATACCAGGCATCAGCGGAGGAAGCTCGACCATGAGGGGGGGAAACCTCCCTCCTTCAGGGAACTGGAAGAGTGGGAAGAGGACACTTGGAGGATTGAAAAAGAGAGGAAAAAGAACCCTCATTTTTTCAAAGGATCCTCTACATCTCGGCTAGAAACTCACAAAAGCAGCAGCTCTGCCTCTCGGCTAGAAACTGTTCGTCGAGAACGACCAGAGACTGTCCGCCGAAGTGTCCTCGACCGACTCGGCGGCAGGGAGCCGAGTGTGTATAGCCGCCTCTCATTCCCTGTAGCCGAGGCCCGAACTTCCCGGCCAGGGACGAAAACCACTCTTACCTCTCTAAGAGGGTAGAGTGCGGTCACTTCGGCCAGAAACAAGGGTAAGGTCGTGATGCTTCCTACCAGTTCTCCATTCGAACAATGGATTCTGGAAGAACATGTGCCAACGGTTAAAATCCCGTCGCACATTACATATGATGGGACTTCGGATCCGAAGGGCCATATTGCGTCTTACGAGGGGCACATGCATCTCTGTCCTAGGTTCGAAGCGACCTGGTGCAAATATTTTCCCACCACTCTCAAGGGGGTCGCGCAAGCGTGGATCTCCAAGGGAGTAAAGGAAGACTCTATAACGGGGTGGGACGACCTGTCCACCAAGTTCAAGAGCAAATTCTCCACGGCAAACCACCGAGAGAAAACCACTGCAGAGCTCATAGGCCTGCAGCAAGGGGAGACCGAGAGTCTTCGAGACTATTTGACTCGTTTCAGCAACGAGTCATCCAGCGTGTCTCAGCTGGACCAAGGGCTGGCCGTTTTTGCAATGCAGAATGGCCTTCAGCCCGGAAAGTTCCTTGACTTCATGGTCATGCATACCCCGCAAACCTTGGATGAGGCTCTAAACGCCTCGGATAAATTCATCCGAACCGAAGAGTGGAACAAAACAAAATCCCGACCCCAATCTGGGGTGGGAAGCAAAAACAATCGTCTGAAGGCCAAGGCCAGAAGGCGAAAGGGAAGGCGAAAGCCTCCGAACAATCTTCGGCCAACGAGCGAAGAAGGAAAAATCTGCTCCCTTCACGGGGAGATATGAATCCTACACTCCGCTGGCCCTTCCACGCGCTAAAATTTACAGCGTGACGAAGGAAGAGCAGAGTTACAGGAAGCCGAGACCACTCCCAGAGTGGTATCAACGCAAAAATAAGAATCAGTGGTGTGAGTTCCACGAATAGTCGGGACACAACACTGAGGAATGTATCCAGCTGAAGGACCAAATCGAGGATATGGTCCGGAGAGGATATTTGAAAAAATACATCGCGGATCACCGCGAGAAAAAAGAGGTTGAGAAATCCGAAAAGGACTCTCGGCAAGAACTCGACTTCCCTCGAAAGAACAACAAAAATGCGGAGGGAAAATTTCCTCCAATTAACGTTATCTCGGGAGGAATATGTTCTTGGAGGGAGCACAAACGTCACCTTAGGGCTTTGACCCACCAGGTGAACAATGCTAGCATTCAGCCTCCCAAGTCGCCGGTGCCGAACATGACGTTCACATCCGCCGACTGTCGGGGGGTGACTTACCCTCACGAGGATCTGTTGGTGATTATCGCCATGGTGGCCAACCACGACGTCAGCAAGGTTCTTGTTGATGGTGGCAGCGGAGCAAACATTTTGTTCCGAAAGGCCTACAACCAAATCAAGCTGAAGCCCAAGCACCTCACGCTGGTACCCTACCCGGTATCTGGATTTAATGGGGCTTCAACTTATCCAGAAGGGAAGGTAACACTTCCTGTCACCATCGGCTGTGATGAGGCAGCCAGGAACGTCATGACCGAATTCTTGGTCATCGACGCTCTTTCTGTGTACAACGTGATCATGGGGAGACCCATTATTCACGAGATCCAAGGGGTATTCTCGACGTACCATCAGCTGATGATCTATGTCTCGGATGCCGGCTACCCCGAAAGGATCAAGGGCAGCCAAAAGGAGGCCCGAAGGTGCAACTACCTCAAGCCATCCACTAGTCGTACAAAGGAGGACGACGAGGATGAGGAGGAGAAAGACAGGCAGTCGAGCGCGAAGAAGCCGAAAGGCCTAAGTGCTTCGGCTCAAGGAGACTTGGCCAAAGAAAAAGGGCCAGGAAAAGAAAAGGCTAGCTCATCATCTGAGCCGACAGACTTAGAGAGCCAGCCGAAGAAAAAATCTAGGACCCCTGCTGACATAGACAACAGGCCGGAAAACGAAGAGTTCAGCCCCATGGCAATGGAGCTGGACCAGCAGACCGAAACGGTCGAGTTGACCGAAGGAGACGCCGAAAGATGCATTACAATCGGGCTGGATCTTGATCCGAAAGTCCGCGTTGAGCTCATCCAACTCCTTCGGGACAACCGAGATGTGTTTGCTTTCTCGGCAGCTGATATGCTCGGGATAAGTCCAGACCTTATCTCTCATAAACTTAACGTCGACCCAACGTGTCGGCCAGTTAAGCAAAAGAAGCGGAATTACTCCGCAAATAAGAACCGAGACATCGCAGCCGAGGTCAAGAAATTGCTGGATGCAGGCTTCTTCGAACCCTGCCAGTATCTAGAGTGGCTGGCCAATGTGGTGATGGTTCAGAAGGCAAATGGCACATGGAGAATATGCGTTGACTTCACGGACCTAAATAAGGCATGTCCGAAGGATTTCTATCCCTTGCCGAGGATCGATCAGCTAGTCGACTCGACAAGTGGTCATGCCTTGCTTAGTTTCATGGACGCATTTTCTGGGTATCATCAGATCTTCATGCACCCCGACGACCGAGCAAAGACGACATTCGTCACGAACGCCGGGGTGTACAATTATAGAATGATGCCCTTCGGATTGAAAAATGCGGGGGCAACATATCAAAGGCTGGTGGACCAAGTTTTCGCCGAGCAAAAGGGCCGAAACATGGAAGTCTACGTTGACGATTTAATCGTCAAAAGCAAAAAAGATGAAGACCATGTTAAGGACCTGGCGGAAACTTTCGCCACTCTAAGAAAGCACCAGATGAAGCTGAATCCGAAGAAGTGTGTCTTTGGCGTGAAGTTAGGGAAATTCCTTGGGTTCATGGTCAGCAAAAGAGGGATTGACGCCAATTCCGCTAAGGTGCAGGCAGCGCTCGACCTTCCCGAGCCGAAAACAAAAAAGGATGTTCAGCGGCTCACCGGAAGAATGGCAGCCCTCTTAAGGTTCATCTCCAGGGCCTCGGATAAGGGGTTACCTTTTTCAAAGCCCTGAAACTCCTGAAAACAAAAGAGCTCGTCTGGGAGGACGAGCAAAGAGAAGGCTTCAAGCAGCTTCGGGAGCATCTAGCTCAACTTCCAACACTGGCTAGCCCAGTAGAGGGAGAGTCCCTGTACTTGTACGTGGATGTCAGCCCAGCCACCATCAGCGCAGTGCTGCTGAAGAAAATAAAACACAGCAACCGATCTACTTCGTCAGCCACACTCTGACGGACGCCGAGACCCGCTACCCCTTACTCGAAAAAGTTGCTTATGCAGTGGTGGTAGCCGCTCGGAAGTTGAGACCCTATTTTGATTGTCATCAGATAGTGGTCTTGACTGATCAGCCGCAGGAAAAATTTCTCGGTAAAGTTGAAAAATCTGGTAGGCTGGCCAAATGGGCTTTCGAGCTCACAGAGTTCATCATCAGCTACCAGCCGAGAGCAGCCATAAAGGCTCAAGCTCTGGCGGACTTCATGGCCGAATGCTTTTACCAGGAGACGCTAGACGATGAAAAGAAAACCTGGACCGTTTTCACGGATGGATCCTCCACCGTGAATGGTTCGGGGGCAGGGGTGGTTATAACCTCTCCTGAAGGCAAGTCCTTCGAGTATGCACTAAAATTTTCCTTTAAGGCTTCGAACAACAAAGCCGAATATGAGGCGGCCATTGCCGGCCTAGAATTGTGCATCTCGCTGGAAGCCGAACATGTTTGTCTGAAAACAGACTCTCAGCTAGTTGCATATCAGATTGGTGGCAATTACGAGGCCAAAGAGCCCTCGATGATATCATACCTTTCCAAGATCAAATCAGTTATTGCAAAGCTGAGAACTTTTGAAGTTCAGCTGATCCCAAGGGGTTAGAATGCACAAGCCGATGCACTCTCCAAACTTGCTAGTTCAACTCTCACCGAGCTGAATTGATCTGTTTATGTGGAGGTGCGCCGAGAAAGAAGTGTCGACGAAGCACCTGAAGTGTGCTGCGTTGACCAGGAACCAAGCGGGATGGATCCCATCCTAGCTTTCAAGCTCCGGGGAGAAATTCCCGAAGACAAAATTCTGGCCTCCAAGTTGAAGCGAACCGGTTCAAGGTTCATTGTCTTCAAGGGGGAACTGCTGAAGAAAACCTTCTCAGCCCCGTTGCTGAAATGCGTGGGGCCGACAGATGCAGATTATATCCTTCGGGAATTCCACCTCGGCATCTGTGGGAACCACATCGGGGGAAGGACCCTAGCCCACAAAGCATTAAGGGGAGGGTACTATTGGCCCACCATGATCTCAGACGCCAAGGAGCTGGTCAGAAAATGCGAAAAATGTCAAAAAATTTCACCAGTCATCCATCAGCCAGCCTAGGAGCTTCAGCCCGTGCTCAGTCCGCTTCCATTTGCCCAATGGGGGTTGGATATCCTGGGCCCATTTTCGGATGCTGCATACCAGAAAAAGTGGCTGATAGTCGGTGTCGACTATTTCAGTAAATGGATTGAGGCCGAAGCAGCCTCAAATATTACGGAGCAAGCTGTCAGGAAATTTGTCTGGCAGAATATCATCACTCGTTTTGGCATCCCGAAAGTGTTTGTCTTTGATCATGGAAGGTAATTTGATAATCTTTCGCTGAAGCGGTATACAGATCAGTTTGGCATCAAACTGGCATATTCAGCGGTATGCCACCCGCAAAGTAACGGACAAGCTGAAGCTGCAAATAAACAGATTCTGAATGCCCTCAAAAAGAGGGTGGAGGATCAAAAGTCCAAGTGTCTGGAGGAGCTCCCAGGAACTCTTTGGTCCCTTAGGACAACCGAAAAAGAAGCAACGGGCCATTCACCGTTCGAATTGGTGTATGGCGCCGAAGCTGTTCTCCCAGTGGAAATTGGCACTGAAAGCCTGCGAGTGCACCACTTCTCGGCCGAGAATGAGCAACTTATGAAGGAATCTCTCGATTTCCTTGAAGAAGTAAGAGACTCGGCCCGAGTCAGAATGGCTGTGTACAAGAAGAGAATCAGCAAATTTTACAACCGAAGAGTCTAGGCAAGGCCTCTCAAAATTGGAGACCTCGTCCTTCGGAATGCCGCTGAAGTACAGAAAAGACGAATTCATGGGAAGCTCTCAGCTGCTTGGGAGGGGCCCTATGAAATCTATGATGAGCTTCAGCCTGGAACATACCGACTTCGGCAGCTGGATGGAACTGAGCTGAAAAACCACTGGAATGCTGATGTACTTAAAAAAATATCATGTATAAACCCTTCAGGGCAGAACAATCCTTGTAAGTACATTTTTGAATTATTAATGAAAGGCCTTGATATGTCTATTTTATATAGTGTTTTATCCCCGTCCCTTGGTCGTTATTAGTAGTGTTTTTGGCTCTTTCGGGCCACTTTTATTACTAATTTGTGTGTTCTAGTGTTTTCGTAGTTTTAGTTGTATTTTTACAGGAAATTGCACTCTTGGAGCATTTTCCCGGGCTTTATTGGATTGACTACGGAAGCTAGAAGGACACGACCACTTTTGGAGCCCAAGATTGGTGAGAGCCGGTGATTAAGGGCTCGGTAATTGGGATCACGAGGCATTTGGACCAAGTATTCGAGACCCGAGAGGAAATATGGATTGGGCCGAGAAATCTAGCCCAATCGAAGTTCAAGCCTCGAAGAAGAAGACCGGGCCCGATCGGGCAAGCATATGCCCGATCGGGCGGCTGCGCGCAAAAGGGCCATCAAGGAAAAGGCGGGCCCGATCGGGCGCGTGTTTTCCTAGAATCTGATTAGTTTAGTTTTAATTCTTGTTTTAGGAGAGGTTTAAAATTACGTTTTGTACGGAATTATTACATACTGTTTCCTTAGACTTTCTCTCTCTACTTAGTATTTTTCTCTCTTTAAAATTCTCTCTAAACTTTTGTTCTTAATACTCCCTTTAATTCCAGATTATTTTTGGTACAATTTCTTCCCTTTTTAATTTCAGCTATTTTAATTGTTTTCTTGATTATGCTTTTAATTAATTACTTGATTGGTTTAGTTATGATGATTAGTGAGTAGTTCCATTCTAGGGTTTATGGGGATCCATAATTAATATGAAGGGATAGTTTGTTATTATTGATTTTTGATATTGCATGATAATTTCCTATTGAATTGTTTTAATTCTTTGCAATTAGATTATGAATCGAGCAGATGTAATTTGATTGTGAATGTTTAGCAATATTGAATTGATGAATCGAGCAGATGTTGATTTAATATCAAAGGCAATTTTTAATAGGAACTTAGGTCTAGTAAATTGCGAGAGCCTGTTAGATCTATGTTGATTAATAAATTGCGAGAGCCTGTTAATCATGTTATCTGTGCATTGTTAATTATTAATTACTTCGTTCTATCCCGGAATTTTAATTATTGGTGAACCTGTGACCCTAGGTTTCCTTATTATTGATTCTTTTCTCCCTAAACTTATTCTTCGTAGTATAGATTTCATACTTAAAAATATTGGTAACTTAGATAATTTAGATTATAATAATTAATTAGAATTAAAAAGACTTGTTTCCCTGTGGAGTTCGACCCTACTTCCCTATCTACTGTAGTTAGTGATTTAGGTAATTATTTTTGATTAGGGGATACGACTTTACCCTGTCAGGCCTCCGAGCCACTATTTTCTACAAACATTTACAATCTTTACTCTTCCATTTTTTCTGTATGCTATCTACTCTTTAAGGGTTTCCTTCGGCCCTGTCCGAAACCTTCGCCCTCAGAGCATCAGGTTTCAGATTGCCGATAAACTCGCCTTTTTAAAGAACTCTAGTCTTTCAACTGGGGTGAAAACCTCAGTAAGACTTGTTCTATAAGGCAATGAGTCCATGGACAAATCTGGGATATTGCCTTAACTGAGCCTTGTATCCCAGATAGCCATTATTTGAAACACTGCCTTCGGTTGGCCTTGTGTTTGAGATATCCATTTTTAGATAGATAGAAAATCAAGAGCAAAAGCATAAACTGATAGAAAATAAACAAGGAAAAGAGAAATGGTCTCAGAAATCTGAAGATCAAGTCTTCAAATCTCTGGGGGGGCAAGAAATACAATAAGTGCAGACTGCCTCAGCTGAGACCTCTAAGCCGAAGCTTTGTACTTAGCAAAAAAAAAAAAAAAAAAAAAAAAAAAAACTACTTATTCAAGCATGCAAGTTCAAAGCAAGGCAATAAGAGGGAAATATCAAATTCATAAACAGGAAATCATGCTCGGATTACGAGCTACAAGCATAAAATGTCAACCATGAGAAATAAATATCAGCAGCCGCCCACAAGCGGAAAATAACAGCTGCCGCAATACGTACAAAGACAAAAATAAACTGTTTGTACATCAAGGCAAGCTGAAGCAAAAAACAAGGCAAAAAGAGATTCAGAAAGCGGCATGTTTGAAGTTAAGCACATGTCCATCCTCAAGACTCTGAAGACGACTGCTCAATTTCCTATGCTTCAGCCGGAGGGTCAGGCTGGTCAGCAGTGCCTGGTCCCTAGGCAGTCTCAGTTCCAGCAGCAGAGGAGGCAGGTTGGGTTGACGAATGAAGGCGTCAACCTCCCTCTCAATGTCACCTGAGAAACCTTCGGCAGTGGGTTTCTCAGCAGCTTCAGCAGAGTGCCCTATGGTACTCCCTTGATTCGGATCTTCTCCTTGAACCCCCCCCCCCCCTTTCGAATCAGGAGTTTTCTGGTCCACCTCCATTTCTTGAGTTTCGGGAGGTGGAGGAGGGGTTCGAGGAGGCGGGTTTTCTGGCCGAGGGGGAGCCCCCGGCGAGCCTCTGCCTTCATCGGGCTCCCTTTTGTGTATGCCTCCAGTAGGCATCAGCCCCGTCTGAAATTGACGAGGACCCAGCACTGCTATCCTCCTCCTCCTCCTCCTCTTGGCCAAGGGTTGTTCGTCCATTTCTTCAGATTCAGACGAAGATGAATCTTCAGGACGAGTAGGAGCTTTCCCTTCTCTCCTTCCGCTTCCTCCCTCAAACTTGAAAAATGGGGGGCAGTAAAGGCCTGAGTAAAAAAAAAAAAACAAAACAAAACAAAATCTTGAGGAGCTTACCGAAACCCTTGGCTGAGCTTCGGCTGCAGAAGTACCCTGCTCAGCAGCACCAGACGTTCCGACACCTCCTTCCAAGGAGTTAATCGCCCTGGTCACGTCTTTGGCTGTCTGAGCAGCCTGTGCTTCCTCGGGTAATAGGGGCCTCAGGGGATCTCGCTTCTCCCACCAAGGCTTCTGCTTGGTATAATCGGCAGCAGCCTCGATCTGAAGGCCCGTTGGATGTAAATGCAAAGGACGATTCTTCGGAGCAGTGATCGCCGGAGCTTGGTCTAAGATGACCCATTCAGCGTTCACCCCTAGCCGATTGTAGTCGATGCCCGAGGTAGCCTCTCTCAGCTCTGAAAGGGTAAAACGAAGGTTAGTCTGAGGGAATGAACACCGAAAATAAGCAAAAAATAAATGTAAAACAAGTCCTCGGCCCCAGCTGAAGATACTCACCGCCTCTGTGCTTTCGGCTGAGGCCGACAACCGCCAACATCTTCTCTTGGAAGACGTAATGGTTATCCGGAAGCCATCTCGTTGGGATGAACTTCATTCGGCCAGTCCCCCCCCCCCCCCGATTTTCCTGTTTCCCGAAGAAGCTCATCTGCTCATAGTCGGGGTGACTAGCAGCATCAGGGTCTTCGGGGCCCAAATCCTGCATGTTCGGATCAGGCCTAGAGAGATAACGGGGAGCCCCGAAAAAATGGGGGTGCTCCGGATCGGCGGGAACCCTTACCCAGATCCATTGGCCTCTCCAATCTTTATCCGAAGAGTCGTTCAACCACATAGTCAAATATTGTGGATAGCTCTCAATTCGCCACCAGCCAGGCCCATGTTGACCGTATACGCTCTGGGTGTTCTGCACCAGCTTGTGCATCTTTCGGAAACAGTGCAAGTTCGGTTCAACGGTAAAGAACCAGCATACCCAGAGATAGATCATCACCCGCCGAATGCTGACAGGCGTTAGCTGGCACAGGGAAATTCGGTACTTGATTAGAATGTCCCTGACGAAGGGATCTAGCGGGAACCGAAGCCCATACTGCAGCTGCCGAGTATATACCCCTATGTACCCAGGAGGGGGACGATTAATTCTGTCAGTCGGCGAAGGCATTCGGCACCAGTACCCATCCTCCTCAAAAATGTCGTAGTGCAATTCTATTTGTTCGGCAAACCGATAGGCTTCGACCTACCGAACCCACCAAGAATAAGGGGCATTTTTTACCATAGCTCGCTGGGCTTCGGCATTTTTCCACTCAGCATGCCCTTGGAGCAGGTTCCAAAGCACAGCAGGCAAATCCTCTACCTGCTTGGCATCATCGGCCCCGGGTCTTGCTGGGGAGCCCCGGCGTCTTGCAGGGGTGCCGCGGCGTTCAGAGGAACGGCCGGAATCCCCCTTTCCGGGTCTTCCTCGACTCGTTCCCCATTCCAAACATCGGAACGGTCTTGGGGGTCCCTAGCCTGACCCCGCCGTCCGAGTTGACGCCCTCTTCCTCGAGCCATAGTGAAATTCGAAGAAAAAAAGTGGGAAAAGGTGAATTCTTTCAAAGATTCAAGAAATCAAGGGAAATTCGAAGAAATTTACCTTTAAATGGGTCGGAATGCGCCGATTAATTCAGTCGAAGCAGCGGATTCAAGTGCCGACCTTTGGTTCGGGGATATTACGCGAAGTTTTCAAAGCGAAATATGGCGTTTTTGTGGAAATTCGAGTGTGAATTGGTGAAGAAATGAGGAGAGAGAGAACAAATCCGGCCTTATAGTTCCAGAAAAGGAATTTCGAAGGTCGAAATGTTTAATTCCTCTTAAAAACCTCCTTAAGTAACCGTTAAACATACTTCCTTCCAATTAACTGCCCATTATCCGTTCAACTTCCCACTAATTATCCTAATTACAGTTATTTCGTTAATGCATGACTGTTTAAAATTTAAATCTTTTGATTTAATTAAATCATTTACTTCCCTCCATTTTTTGTTGGATTTAAACCCGACCCGTCATCCTTCCAAATCGGGTCTGGGGGGCAAATTGTTTGGGTCCAATTATGTCAATTGGGCCTGGTCAATAAATGATTCAATATGCCAAGGTCAAGGCCCATTCCCCCATTCTGCCAAGTCGACATAAAATCAAGTGGGCCAAGTTATCATGGTCAGCCCATGATCAAGTCTAGCCCATCCATCCTCCTTGAATGCTAAGGTATAAAATCCTTCAATTACATCATTTATCATTCATTCACAATTAAAGCCTCAAGCATTAACTCTCTTGCATAACTTTTCTCTCTAAACACTGTTTGACTTCGGCATCGGAGGGGTCTTCCTCGGATCCACCCTCGAGGCCAATTTACGTGTGTTTGCTGTGCAGAAAACCTTCGGCCCAGCATTACTTGGACCGGACCAGTCTTCATCCACTTCATTGGACCTTCGGCAAGGTCCCATTGTTTTCACCCGAAACAATACATATTGAACAAAATAGTATACTTTAATTCGTATATATTGAACAAAATAGTATACTATATTTCATACATATTGAACAAAGCAATAAGCTCTATTTCTCACAAATTAAATAAAACATGACCATGATAACCACGAAGCAACTTGATCGACAAAAGACCACTTGTGCCGTTGTTCTTCTGCGAGGCCTTTTATTCCATGCTCGTTTTGCCTCTACTTCTTTTGTTTGAGACCCATTAGGTTCTTGTGGAGGACAGCTGCAGGGTGGTTGCGGGGCAGTCTGTTCATGCCCAAGTGAGCAGCAGGCAGCTTGCGGTGTGGGCTGTTTCCCCCCTCCCCTCCCAAGTGTAGCAACCAATTAAAATAACTTTTATGATACAAGTGTAGGCGCTGCATGATTTTGTTAGCAAATGGAACAAGAAACATGAAAGACAATTTAGATCAAAAAATTAAACTTATTTTACGCAGGCTTGAACCAGATGATGAAAATAGATACTAGTTGAGACAAATTAGATCATAGCTTACAAAAAATAAAGGAACATGCTATTAAGAAACAAGCTGCCATTCATCTTACTTATCTTATACTCATTTGGTCTCCTTTCTTTAGAAGATTTAAGAATTTATACTGAAACTATTGTGATCATATCCTATAGTAATACCCAATACATCTAGTCATGATTCTTTGCTAAATGTATTAAGCAACAAGGAGTATGAGGAATAAATTAACAGTTGATTATACAGCTCACAAATTAGAATGCAAACTAGTAATTCAGATTCAAATGAAAGAAATAGTAATTTCTATTACTACTCAGTTATACAAAACAACTAGAACTATTATATCCCTGTTAAACAAAAAAACTACAACTATTACATCCCAGTTTAACAATAATACATCTGTTAACTTACCTAGTTATTAGAGAGTTGAGTGAGCTAGTTATGTTTTTAATATTCCTGATGACAGGCTTGATCTCTCAAGTAGCTCCTGTAGTGTTTGTGAAGTTCTGTATCAAGGTAGCTAAATCTCTTAACTATGCTTTTAATATTCCGTTAGCTCTTAAGGGCGGTAGCCCACTGCTTCAGGGATTACTTTCTTGAAGATTTTGCCACTATCTTGGATCACTTTCTTCCCTTCATTGAAGATTACCCAAACTGCAACTGCTTCCCAATCTTCTCCACCTTCTTTCCTTACTATTTTGCAGGCTCCTTTAAAGAGAATTCGGATGGAATGGTCTGCAACATTGCCAGAGTATTCGTATTTTTGAAGGGTTGGTTTATAGGATTATAGGCACTAAAATATTCATGATAGTTTTGTGCTTGACGATAGTATTCTAATCACTAGCAACCGTTAAATTCCATAACATAATCATAATATAAGTGATCTCTTAAAGTAAATAAATAATAAACTAATGTGAATACAAAAAAAACTTTAAAGTAAACCTATTAGCTCAAGTGGTAGAGCAGTATGCGGATGCATAGAGGTATAGGTTTGATTCCTACATAGGTTATGTGTACAAGTAAATATAAAACACTCTAAAGTTATTTAAAATACCTTAAAAGTAAATTGAAATAACTATAAAGTAAATCAAGTTAGCTTTAAGGTGTGCAAAACATTAATTTCCTTTGGAGGTATTTTATCAACATTAAAACTGAAAAGAAGAGTTTGGAGGTGCAACTCACTGGGGATTAATGCAGAAAATGGAAAGGAGCTGAAGATCGAAATATGGATAATGAACTACCTGACTTTTTTCTTCTCAAATAGCATTATGGCAGATAGTACTGTCATTCACTTCATTTGCATTCTATGGAGCCTATGGCTCACAAGAAACAACGTTAATTTTAAAAACCAAGCTGTTGAACCGGCTAACATTCTGTCACTTGCAAACCAGTGGGTTACTAGGTGGGTTAACTCCACTACTTATTTGCAAAAAGCTCAGAAGACGCTAATATCAATGCTACAATGGATGATGCCAAAACTAACCCATGTTGGAGCTCAGATGGAGGTGCATATAATGAGGGCATCATTATTCTCATTTGACGGAGCCTGGAAAGAAAATGAGACTTAATCACACAAGTCATGTAGAGCAGCAGGATGGGTAATCAAGTAAAGAGGTGTGGTAATTGACAGAGGGAAGGCCCCCGATCCTTGCAACATCACCAACACTAGCAACACTAATGGCCTTACAAAGTGATCGCGAGGTTAATAGGTCGTTAGGACTACTAAACCTAACAAAATTAGAAATTTATAATAAATAAGGTATACGAACAATAAATTAGCTTGAACTTATTAATGACTACGAAAACTTTGTTATATCACAAAAAATCCTAGTCATTGACTTTCATATACTTATAAGATGAGTCACGTTATAAGAAACAAAGTATATTAAGTTAAGTGTAGAGGTTTTCAAATTTAAAGTAAATAAACTTTAAACAAAAGTAAACAACAACCAAAAATAAAAAAATAATAATAAAAAAAAAAAAAACTAATAAAACATACAAATAAATTAAACTTTAATGCAAAGTGTAATATGTAGATTACACAAATGAACCTGCGTGGGATTTGAACCCATATTCTTTGTACAATTGCAAAATGCTCTACTGGTTTAGCTAGTAGGCTAGTAAATCCTATACATTTGAAGTAAACATTAATAAAACTACTCTAAAGTTATTTAAAATACATCAAAAGTAAATCAAAATATCCCCAAAAGTAAGTTGAAAAATTATAAACGTAAATTAATATATCTCTAAAGTAAATCAAAATAATACTTAAAAGAAATCAAAAGTAGAGAAATATATGTCAAAAGTAAATCATAATTACTCTAAAATAAATAAATAATGTTTAAAAGTAAATCAAAATATTATTGAAGTAAATCAAATTAGCTCTAAAGTATACGGAAAATAAATAATCTGGAAATGATAAATGACTAAGGAAGCTTTATTATAGCACATAACTCCAAGTCATTTGACTTTCATATCCTTACAAGATGAGTTAAATTTTAAGAAACAAGTATATTGTGTTCAATGTAGAGGTTTACATATTAAAAGTAAGTAAAATTATATCTAAAGTAAACAAATAAAAAAAAATATGATTAGAAGTAAATAACTAAACTTTATTATGAAATTATAATCTTTACATTACACAAATAAACCTAAATGGGATTTGAACCCACATCTTTTGTGCAATTGCACAATGCTCTACCAATTGAGCTAGTAGGCTAGTATATCTTTAACATTAAAAAAATATATATCAAAAGTAAATAAAAAATATCAAAAGTAAATCAAAACGTCTATACACTATACGTATTAAACTCATGAGGGGTTAGAAACTCTAAATCATTTCAAGCAGCTCAAATAGATAGATTAATAGACCTATCGGTAACAATTCCCCTAAAATTTTGAAGCTGATTCTACCACCAATGATGCAGCAAGTCAGGGAAAACGATAAATAAAGGTAACAGACAACAAACCAAACATCAAGTAACAGGACCACAAGTCCACAACAGATCCATATTAATTCTACAAGGTAATAGCCAACCCTCTATTGCTTTACTTCATCAAACTCTCGATACTTACGGAATCAAACCTTAGCATTAATATGCTTATGGGTAAAGTTTGGAAGTTACAAAGGATGCTTTGATCTGATAATGCTCGTAGGTTGAGAATTGAGCTATGACAGATGGAACAAGTCTACCACTCTTAGTAAACACCTCATGCATTGGTTGTACATCTAAATCATGCTTCAGGAGAAACTTTCTCCACCAACAAAAAAATCTCTCCAATCCTTCCAAAGGCATCATACATGAGCTATCCATAGGTATATGATTCTTCTTTTTCGCTATAGCAAAGCAATATCTCAACGGAGTACCTTGTCAAAAATCCAGAAACTAAAATCAAAAGAACCCCTGGGATAATACCAAGTACTTTCATGGCAGTTGGTAAGCTCATAATACTGGCACCAACAATAGTGCATGACAAATTAGATACTCCACTTAAATATGAAGCTGTGTTAGCATCATCCTTTGTTATAATCAAAGGATGATCTTGCAACAATGGCACCTTTTTACTCTTTTATTCTCTGTCTATGCCCTTTAGAGGATTAGTCTGCTGACTCTCAATATCAATACTCGTCATCTTTTATGGACTGATAATCAATGGATAACAAGATTAATTTCAGGAGGCAATCAAGAATGCAGTTATAGGTATATGGAAAAAACTCAAGGTAAACAACAAATTGATAGTTAGTTAACAATATATTTAAAACAAGATAAACCAAAAAACATATGCTTTGAGACTCAAATGTCTTAACAGTTCAGAAAAATGAGGGTTATGAACTAAGGCTTTGATAATATAGCTTTCTATAAGATAAACTAGCTACCACTCAAAATCCGCTCTTTCCTACAATTGACAATCTGACAAAGAGTAGTCTACTATATAGGCCCTCATAAACAACTCCAAATTCACTCCCCCACTCCAGACAACTTTAAGCACCTACAAAATATGCTACTAATACACAATTACACACATACAAAATACGGTACCAACAAATCAAACCACAAAATTAAAGAGGGACATAACATTATAGTCAAGAATATCATGTTAAAAGTAAATAGATGTGCCATAGCACTCTAAATTAAGAACATAAAAAACAATATAAAAAATCAAATTGATTTATATAATATCAAAGTGATGTTAAATTCTCTACCTAGGACCAAAAATTCCGAGAAATCTTAACAAAAACCGTAACGAAATTTCAGCAAAATTGTAACAAAATTGCTCAAACTAAAACAACCAAAATACTAATTGCAGACTCAATTTTATTAAACCACAATTTCAGTAATTGAAATCACAAATATAAAAACAAATCATGAGAATACATAACCAAATTATAAATTCACGATCAAAATCAACAAAAATCTCAACAAAATCACAATCAAAATAAGCGAAATCACACAATTATTTATCAAAAAATAGCGAAAACCCTAATTATATCAAATTTGAAATAATGAAAACTCGAAAACACAAGCCCTAATTAAATAAAAAGAACAAAGAAAAACTAAATAAAAAACTTACTTGATCAGAATTAATAAGGCAATGGAGATTTGAGAACAAATTGAATGAATTTGATATGCAAAGAGATTTCGCAGGAAAGAAATCGCAGGAGAGAGATTTTGAAGGAAGAAAGAGAAAGTATGAAGAAGAGAGAGAGAAAAAAGAAACAGCCAAATTTTTAGGTAGTCATTCAACAAGCCGAAATGACTAATTCACCCTTAATGAAGGGCGGGTAAGATTATGACCGTCCGATGATGAGCGACCAACGGTTGTGATGAGTTCATAGTTCCTATTATAGACCTAGGTTCTCACATGATCTTGATTATATATATATATAAACATTTTATATGTTATTCAAAACCCAGAAAATTTAAAGATGGCGTTATTATGATAGAAAGGGGGTGCAGGCAAAGCTACCTATATGGGGTGTAGGTAAAAATTTGTAATGTTATTTTCCAATATGGCCCACTAAATCTAATTAAATAAAGAATTTAAAGCTTTTACAAAAACATTAAAAATTAAATAAATAATAAAGCAATATAAAATTAATAATGCCCCACTTTTTTTGTCAATTAAAACTCAAATTTGAGTATCTAAACTTAGCAACTTTCTTTTAAATTATCTAATCTAGATACCAACTTATTGGTATCATTTACAAAAAATGCTCTCTCTCTCCTTTTAAATAAAATAAAATAAATAAATAAAACTTCAATGAGTCTAATCATTGGAGATGGTCTAATGGTGAGACTCAAATTTGAGTATTGAAATACGAAATGAGTTTTTTTTTACCTCCAATGATGATACTATACTCACTTCTCAATTTAGCAACTCATGTGAAACCTAATTTCCCAATGGTGAGACTCTATAAAATATACAAATGTCACTTTCAATTTATAGCTCACCAAATCCATTTATTTTTTATTATCAAATATTGTAAGATTAAAAAAAGATAAAACTTAAATAAATTACAAAATTTATTAGAATATTGACAAGGGGCCCATACTTTTTGTCAAATGAGACTCAAAGTTGAGTATCTAAACTTAACAACTTTTTTTTAGAGTTGCTAATTTAGATACCAACTTATTGGTATACATTGTAATAAATACTCTCTCTCTTAAAAATATTCACTTGAGTATCACCATTAGAGAGGGTCTAAGAGTCCCCAATAGTGAAGTTCACCCCATTGATAAAAATAACTTTAAAAAAAAAGACAAATTACATTGCATCACAATATCACATTAAGGAAATAGCTAGGAATTGAATTTTTTTACTTCACAAGTGATAAAATAGAAAAAACAACCTTAATTACTTCGTCACAAAAAATAAAGCTAGAACAAGATGCAAAAATGCGACAACAATATAACACAAGTTTAGACTAGCAGAATGACTAGTAGATGAAGAAGCTCTTCCAATAATCTCACCGGAGCTCGGTGCCGGACCATATGCCATCACATTAGGGCCATATTATGCTTAGTATTGTTTATTTTTGGTAGTATACTACTTATAACATGAATTTGCTTTGCTTATATTTATATAAATAAATAATGTAGATTTAGATGCAAAATTTTATGGGAGATTTTGGTATCACGAGAAACTTTAGTGTTGTATAGTGTAGTGTAGCATATATTGGGTTGGTGTGTTCCCACAAATTGTGGTAAGATTTTGGTTTGGTGTGCTGTGATGGGCTTTGCATTTAGAGATTCTTTGGTTTTTAGTGATGTCTTTTCTTGATGTGGGATCCAATGGGTACTCAGTTGGCAGGTTAAACAGACATTTTTGTGCCGAGACACATGGTTGGATTACCAGCTAGTCACATGGGCGGTTTAAATGTTTAATGCATTTCATCTGTTTCAAGTATATTTAATTTTTTTTTTTTCATTGGAAAATTTGTAAATTGTAACCATTTAAAGTTCGTATTTTACAAATTGCAACTTAAAAAGTCGTATAAATTATAAATTGCAGTCCAATTCAATTTTTACATCGATTTACATGTTGAAAAATTTTCGATTAAGGTTTTAGGGGTCATTTTAGCCCTGTAGGGTCCAAATTGAGCCCGAAATTAGCAAAAAAAAATTAACATAAGTGTCTCATTTTGCGTAACAAAAATATATCAATTTGTGGAAACTGTAAAAATGAAACACTTACGTTATTTTTTGCTAATTCCGAGCTCAATTCGGATCCCCAAAGGATAAAATGACCCTAAAACTTTAAACGAAGATTTTTAGACATGTAAACCGATGAAAAAGTTGAATTGAGCTGCAATTTATAATTTATACGAACTTTTGGGCTGCAATTAGCAAAAAAAAATTAAATAGCTGCAATTTGCAAATTTTATATTCTAAATATTCACGGTCTCTCTGTCTCTTAATAAAAGAGTATTTGAGTTTTTTCACAAGAATTAAAAAAGTTAGTGGAAGTACATCTAGGGTTTGACAGAGATGAGAGAGAGAAAAAAAAAGTGATTGAGAATAATTGAAGAGTAGGAGAGATAATGTATTGGAAATTGAGGTAAAAACTAAAAAGTCGTCATTAATCTTAAAAAAGGGAAAATATAAATTAATCTGCCAGATAAACGAAATTTTGTTAATCTGGTGGCATTTTTGTAAACATATTGAAAAAGCAGGGTCATTTATTCAGTACTTTTGGTGAGTTGTTCAATTAATGTTTGCTTTTTGTTTTTACTGTTTGGTGAGAAAATTACACATATACCCCTCAACTAGTACATGAAAAGACGCATATACCCTTCACTAGTATTTTGTTTATCTGGGGAATTAACTGGGTAATGCCCATAAAAAAGTGACGACAGCTCATCAAAAATTAGAGAATATTCTTAAATAATACAACATTAAATAAAAATAGGCTCTTGATTTTGGGCTTCCCATAAATTAATACAAGATCTTTTAAGTTATTATTTAGAAACTTTATACTTCCTCCGTTCCTTTATTAAAAGCTTGTATTAATTTAGGATTTTAAGGCACGCATGACTCTTGCCTGTCATGCAGTATATCTTCGGTATATCATGCCCAAAAATCCGAAATTTAATTGTATATATCTTCAGTTTTCTTTTAAGTGTGACACACTTTTTTGACATTCCTTTTTAAAAATTGATTAGAATATTTGAATGAGCGCCTTTATCAAAATAATTTGAATATCAAGATTAGAGATGGGTTAGCTATTACATTTATAAATTATTTTGATTAATTTGTTCGTTTACAACATTGTTTAATCTCTTCCTCAAAGCTCATACCAAGGTGTATTGCACTTAAAAGAAAACGAAGGAAATATATTTAAAGTAAAACTAATGCATTGGCATGTATTTTAGTAGTGTCAATTATTTTGAGATAGAGGGAATAAAATACTTCTTTCATATTTAAGTGACTTACTAGATTTCTCGTGAAGTTTTACTAGAAATATACTCCCTCATTCTGATAGTGTATCAACTGATTCAACTCGACTAGAAACTTGTCGATGTATAACTTTAAACATTAATATCATTAGTTATGTAATAAAAAAAATAATAAGTACTCCGTAATATCAAGTTGATATTATGAAAACTTACCTTTGACTACTTTAGCAAAATTTTATATGATAACATTTGCCTTAACTCCTTACATAAGAGTGTTGAATTAAGTCAAAATTAGTATGTAAATAGCATGAAATTCAAAATGATGCAACTTATTTAGAAGCATAAAGATTTTAAGTTGCAATGTTTGAGAATCAAATATTAGAATATGAGACATAGAAAAGAATTTTAATTTTAATTTTAATTGAATTTTGATTCTTTTACCCTTCATTTAGGATTGGCGGATCCAGGAATTGTACCTAGGGGTTCAAACTTCATTAAACACTTGATATTCGAATGTACGGATATAATTTGAGTATTCAAGTATAAAATAGAGTGTTCAAATAAATATCAATACACAAATATACAACAAAATAAGTCTAAATTCCAATAAGAATCGACTAGGGTTTTTAATTTTGTAATCAGCTTTTCTATGAGAAAAGAATGAGAAACAGAGGCAATAAGGACTGAGGAGTAAATTTCTATAAAAATAAAATAAAAAAAGCACACAGGTCACTTACTCTCTCAATTATTGAGTCCTTGCCTAGGGTTTCTAGGGTTTATTCCATGTTCTTGAGGTTTTTACCTCTAATCCGTAAGTCTCAACTCACTTTCATTCCTTTATTGTTGTTTTTTCGATTTTTATAGTACTAAGCTGCTGCTTTTTCTACCCAATCAATCTTTTTTAAGGTTTTAATTCCAAAATCTCTTTCTCACAAGCTTTCTTAGTGCGTAGGCCTTGTTCTTACCCCACTATCAAGCTTGCTCATCTCTTTTTTCTACTTATTCTACACGTGTAACTCATGCAAATAGCATCAGTGGCCTAGTAACCTTGTGAGGATTAATTTTGGTTTTCACCAAATTAAAATTCAACCTGTTCTTTTACTCTACTTTTTACTAAAGTCCTTCTGTGTGACTTCTTTCGCTTTCTCTTTCCTTATTTATTACAAAACAAGCAAGATTCTACCTTTGTTGTCTACTAATTAATGGCGCATATAAATTATTGGACCGTTTATCGGATGGGAGTATATTTAAATGAACCTTTGGAGCACTATCTTACTAATATCGATTGGAGCAAAGCGGTTATTGGGCGATTCTTTGGGCCCAATCCTCCGAGCCGCACGATCGTTCAACAAATGGTGGATACCCAATGGCTCAAAAGAGGTAATATTGTAGTCCATTGTACGAGTGTTTACTTTATCTTTGCATGTTCTCATGTGGCCGACGTAGAAGCTTTACTTGAGCAACACACTTTCATATTGGATGGTAGAATTTGCAATGTTCGTAGGTGTAATAGGTTCACTGTTCCTGCTTCCGTTAATTTTGATATTACTCGTCTGTGGATCCGTGTTTATGGGCTTCCGTTAGGCCTACTTGATCCTGAGTGGGCTGTCAAAACTCTAGACCTTGTAGGGGTGGTTGAAACTCTCGATTATGATGGTGATGGGCTTCCCGAGGAGCCCGAGTTTCGGGGCCAGGTTATGGTGGATCTCGCAAAGCCGTTAACACCTGGGTGTTTTGTTCCAGGGGAATTTGCTCCACTTTGGATTTATTTTAGGTGCGAAGGTGTTTTTAGGTTTTGTAAGAAGTGTGAGTGTGTGGGTCACTATGACTTTTTCTGTAGGTCTTCGGACTATGCCGCGGCTAGGCGAATCCACTCTCGAATGGAAGCTTTTGAAGCTCAAGGGAAGTTCATTCACTACGACCCACTTCAACGACCTTTATACACTAACATGGTGGAAGGTTTACAAGAAAATTTCTCTACAAGAAATACAAGGGTCAATCTTATTATCTTGGCTCAAGACTTTGAATACCATGAAGATAGCTCGGGTAATGATGATGATTCTAATGGGGACGGTGGTAATGGGAATTTGGATAATAATGGTGATAATGATTCACCTCATGATGAGGATAATAATGAAAATCCTGAAGACAATAATGATGATAATCCGGATGATAATTCGGATGAGCAGGAGCCTCCAGATGCTGATGGAAACGGAGATGATAACTCGGACTCAACTGCAGGTAATTCAAGCTCGGATTCTTCTGGGCCAGGAGCTAATAATCTACCTAATGGGCATGTTCCTGAGGCAGAACATAGTGAGGATAATAATGATAACTTTGATCCGGATTTAATCCCCATTAATGGTATCTATGAAAATGGCTATATGACTCACTCAATTCATGCTGCTGTAACACCCTCGTTGTCAGTTGACTCTGCTTCAAATCAGAGCTCGGATTCGTTCAATTCCTGTGAGACGGATCCTACTACTCCTGACTCTTATCATAACCCTCTGTCTACTCGATTTATTGAGGAAAATCGGGCTGCTTTAATTGACGAGCTCAGGGCTGCTGAGGCTACTACAGTTCAGCGACGGAATGCATTTCTTCCAGGTGAACCTGATGCGCCTTTCACTTATCAGCACTCGGCTTCTCTTGGTGGGGGGTTTCGAATGTCAGCCCCTTTGGAAGACAGTTTATTGTCTGATAGCTCGAAATCTGACAGCACGAAGTCGTGCTCAGAGGTTCCTTCGAAGTTCAGCTCGAAATTCAGCTCTGATTTTTCGACTACTGCTTCTGATAACTCTGTTCATATGGACACAGATGTTCAATCTCTGTTTGCAACGTTGACTATTAATGAAGAGGCTGGTTCTTCGCTTTTATCTCATGCTCAACAAATCCCTACAGGGCTGCCCAATAAGCCCGTGGCTCAAGCAAATCATTTCTCACATTCTCCTCAAATGGGTGGGCATAACAAACGAAGTCGTCAAGGCCCATTCACTCAATGCAGGTCTTATGATCAACTCCCCTATTTCGGATATGCAGGCTCCACGTGGTATCAAAAACGAAGGAAAATTAAAACTCTTAATTTATACAGCAAGGGGGGCTTCCTGTTTTTCCCTCCCTCGGCAAAACAATCATTTCCCCAGGAGAAGTGTTACTTGGACATCTCGGCAGCTGCAGACTTGGGCTTTCATGGCTCATCTTCGTCGGCTTTTTTGAATGCAGAATTCAATAAGGCAGGGACAGTGCGCTCTAGCCGCAAAAGGAAAGTTACAGATAGTTGGGTTTCTTCCACTCTTAAATTTCAAAAATTAGGTGTTCTTGCTTCTTCTTTTGGTAATGGCACATGCTCGAATGCTTCTTCTGTTTCGGGCTCCATGTCTCGTGTGCATTTAGGTTTGGCGGCTGGCCCTTCACAGCTCCCAAGGTGTCCATGATTGTTACATCATGGAATTGTCGGGGTCTAAATGACAATAACTCACCCAAACTCCCTTATGTTTTTTGGTTGCTACATAAGTACAAGCCTAACTTTTTGTTTCTTAGTGAAACTAAAGTTCCTGTTTCTGTTGTTTCTAGTTTGCTAGGTTGTACTAATCCTAGTTTTGTGAAGGGCTCGGATGCTTTAGGTTCTAGTGGTGGCCTAGTTGTTTTTGCGTTTGGCTCGGAAGCTATTTCTTGTGTTTTTTGCTCTACAAATGTTATACTTTGTAATGCAAAAACTCATAATGAAATAGATAAGTGTTTAATGTTTGTTTATGGAGCTCCTGTTCTAGAAGATCGACCCCAAGTTTGGGGGTTAATTTTAGACTTGTTGGCTATAGCACCTAATACCTTGATTATTGGAGATATTAATCAAATAGAACATCATTCCAATAGGTTAGGTGGTTCTAGTGTTATAAGAGGGTGGGATTCCTTTATTGATTTTCGTCTAAAATCAAGCCTTTTCTCCACGCCTTTCAAAGGACCACCGTTTACTTGGACTAATAACCGGGAAGGGGATCAACTCATTCTACAACGACTGGATCGCTCCTACATGACTCCCACTTGGTTTACAAACTACCCGGAAAGTCGGTTGCTCAACCAACCTATTCTTGTTTCGGATCATGCTGCTATAATTTTTGACGACTCTGTTTTTCAACAACTCTCAAACAGGCCTTATCAATTGGATAATTGGTGCCTTAATTATCAACAGGTACATGACTTTGTGATCCAAACTTGGAAGCTCGATATTATAGGCTCCCCTATGTTTTCTCTCTCTAAGAAACTGATCTACGCTCGATCTTTAATTAGAAACTGGTGTCTTAACAACAAGAAGTTCTGGGGTGTGGACTGGAAAAATTTCACTCACGACCTTTCAGTTGAAGGGGAGGCAATACAATCTATTTCAGATGCGTCTACCTATTTATCGAATATAGTTAATTCTAAGGAAAATATATTGTTACAACTTCAATTCTGGAGACAGCGATGCAAAAAGGACTGGATTCTCAAAGGAGATTGCTCTTCTAAACTGTTGTTCTCAAAAGTTAAGTGTCGTCAAAAGAAGAATACTATTTCTTCCTTGGTTGATGACCAAGGCCTACTGAGGCATGGTCAGCAGGAGGTCCAAAACATCTTCGTCCACTCGTTGAAGGAGACTTTCAGATGTGATGACATTCCTCTGTACGATCCTGAAATTGATACTGTCCTCCAGGAACTACATATTCCTTCTCTTAGCTCTTCGCAAATCAGTAATCTTCAACGACCTTTTGACGCGATTGAGGTGCAAAATGCAATGTTTGATTTGGGAAATTGTAAGTCCGCAGGTCCAGATGGAGTTACGGCTGAATTTTTCAAAGTTCATTGGCATACGGTTGGTGACTCAGTGGTTGCAGCTGTCCAGAGTTTTTTTCATACGGGGTTCCTACTAAAGGAATGGAATCAATCACTCTTAGTCATGATCCCGAAAATTGCTTCTCCCACGGAGGTGACCCACCTTCGGCCTATTAGCCTTTGTAATACAATCTATAAATGTGCTTCCAAATGCTTGGTGGCCAGAATCCGTCCATATTTGCCTTTTCTCATCTCTGATTCTCAACATGCCTTTGTCCAAGGGAGGGTTATTTCGGATAATATTCTAATGTCCCATGAACTGATGGAGAAAATCAATTCCTCCAAGACTGGTACTAACTGGCTTGCTGCGCTCAAGATCGATATGAGTAAAGCCTATGACAGAGTTCATTGGAGTTTCCTTTTACAGGTACTTAAAGCCTATGGCTTCCCAGCCAGATGGATCCAAATGATTCACCAGTGCATTTCTACAGTCTCCTACAAATCTCTCATCAATGGTAATACTTCTGAGGCTTTTAAGCCTAACTGTGGCCTCCGTCAAGGGGATCCGTTATCCCCATACCTCTTTTTATTCTGCATGGATATTTTTTCCAGAATGCTACACTTGGGTAAGGATTTGCAAATGTTTCAGGGAATAAAAATCTCTAGGTCAAGTCCTATTATTTCCCATCTTTTCTTTGCCGACGATGCTATGGTTTTCTTCAGAGCTTCAGCTTCTTCTTGTTCGAATATTATCGACATTATTCAGCGCTTTACAAAGATTTCTGGTCAGCAACTTAATCTCAACAAGTCTCTCATTAAATTCAGTCCTAACACCACTACGCTGGCTTAGGATGAATTTAAGGCAATGTTCCGTATGAAACCCGTTCAGGGGTTTGACCATCATCTAGGGTCCCCCATTGATTTCATGGGAAAGAAGAAAGACTGCTTCTAATTTCTCATCGACAAAATTGTTGCTCGCATTACGTCGCTCAATGCTGTCAGACTTTCTCAATCACAAAAGTTAATTTTCATTAACTCGATCCTGGTGGCCATGGCTTCTCATCTCCTCTCCTGCTTTGAAATCCCAGTCTCAATCACTGGGTAGATTGACAGCTTATTGTTGAAATTTTTTTGGTCACACTCCGAAAATTAAGGTATGCATTGGGTGGGGAAAGGGAAAATGCATCTCTCTCGAGGTATGGGTGGGTTAGGAATTCGATGTATTGCTACTCTAAATAAAGCTCTTCTTATGAAGCAAGTTTGGCGAATTGTTAACCACCCTCAGCTGCTCATTTCCAAAGTTTACACAGCCCGTGCTCGCTTCTTGTCTCCATTTCCAAATCTGGGTAATCGCTTCTCGGGTCGCCAGTCTTATGGCCTTCGAGGGCTGCGACACGCGGAAGCTCTTTTGTCAACGGGGTGCAATTGGAAGGCCGACAATGGACATTCCATTCTTTCTGGGAGCTCGAATTGGGTTAACGGTACAACGCCAATCTTCCAATCAGGGATTCCTCAAGCCACTGCGAAGGATTGGACAGTTAATTTCTTCATTCATCCTCAGACTCTCACTTGGAATGTGGACAAAGTACAACAGTGTTTTCAACCAGCGGATGTTTCCTCCATCCTTGCCATGGAAGCCCCTGATTTGCAGAAGGAGGACTTCCGCTTTTGGGCGCGTACTACTTTGGGGAATTACACGGTTAAGACAAGTTACGCAATGCTCATTCAACCGCTTACTTCTCATTCAGTGAGTCCTTTTTGGAAAATTCTTTGGTCACTGCAGTTACAACCAAAGTGGAAACTGTTCTTATGGAAGCTTTTCCATAACGGGTTAGCGGTGAAAAGTGAGCTTCGACAAAGGGGGGTTCCCATACAGGATGTGTCTTGTGATCACTGCAATACACAGCTTGAAGATTTCAACCATCTATTTAGGGATTGCACTATTGCAAGAACAACATGGAGGGATGGTGCCTTAGGCATCCATTCAGAATTACATGGACACCTTTCTCTCTCAGATTGGATCCAGGATTATATCCGACTTTTCATTAGTTAGGAGGGGATTTTGAGCCCCAATATTAGTATCTTTGTAGGTACTCTATGGGGTCTTTGGTTATCTAGGAATAACAGGGTTTTCAATCCCGACACACCTGTCACAATTCCAATTGGCCTGCAACTACTGGATATCCTACATTCCCATACTATCTATATGGACGATGACACAGATAGGGAGCTTTCCCCCACTTCTACTAATCTCCCTGGTTTGCCCCCGCCTGGGTTTCATGTAGCCCACTTAGGGGAAATCCACACAAACTCGTCTTTAGTTAAGATTCAGGTTGATGGTTCATGGTTCAAAGACACACAACAAGCAGGAATGGGATGGTGTCTCGACAATTCAGATCTTCTTGATGAAAGGATTGTTGGTGGGAGTAATTTTAGGTTGTGCTCCTCTTCTCTTCACTCGGAAGCCTTAGCCTGTTGCTATGCCTTGCAATGGGCTTCAAATGCAGGCATTCAATCGTTGCTTCTGTTTACAGATTCTTATAATCTGGTAACTCTTCTACGCGGCGATGGTCGAGGAGACATCCGGTATTTATGGCTCATGCAACAGATTCAGCAGTTAGGTTCAACTTTCCAACACTGTAGTGTTTACAAAGCAGATAGGGAACGTGTTCACAGGGCGCACCAGATTGCAAGAGAGGCTGCCATCAATTTCATTCGCTTTAGCAGCAATTTGTTTTAGTTTTCTGTCCTTTTATCCTTTGTCAAAAAAAAAAAAATGACTGAGGAGTAAGGAAAAAAAAGGAGAAAATTAAAAGAAAATAAATTAAAAACAAAAATCTACACGAACCTGAGATCTTCTATCCAAATTTTTTTAACTTGTCCAACTAAGCTACACGTCTAATATTTTATATATTTGTTTCGAACATTATATATATATATATATATATATATATATATATATATATATATATATATATATATATATATATATATATATATATATATATACTCTCTCCGTCTCCGATTGATAGTCACTTTTGCTAAAAATCCCATTATTTTGTACGGAGTATAATATTTGAAGTCATTTAAACATCAAGGTGATGAGGGAATCTTAACACTTCGTATTTTTGTAGATTTTAATTTTTAAATTTATCAAGTACGGAGTATTACCAAAGTTTTGTACTACTAAACTTGATGCAGTAATATTTTGACCACCGCTTAAAAACTCACTAACGAGCTGGATTCATTAACACTCTTTAAAAAGCCAAATGACATTTACCAGTGAACTTTAAATATAGGTTATTTACCACCAAGTACATAAAATATTAAGTCAAACAAAGGTTTTCTTCGATGAAGCCACAATCATTGATAAATAGGTTTTGCATCATGCTACATCCGTCGCTTGAATTTGCAGCTTTATCGAAATGATGGTCTAAAGATTTCTTGTAGCCAACGGAATAATTTCCATATGATTTATTTGAATGTATTCCAAAATTTGACAACCTTTAATATCTCGTACAAGAAAACGTTTTACAAGCAACCAGACTCACTGTTAAGAGTGTTTATTATTCAAATTAAAACCGAAATTCAATCCAATTGATAGGCTTATCGCGTACCTAACAAAAATAACCTAACTATTCCTTCTAACTGTGTAGTAGGGCAAGTAAGGATCGAATCCCAAGAGACTATGGTTCATTCAATTAATCAGACTCAATTAATCACTAAGCACGTCACCAATCAATAATGGATGATAATAATCAACTAATATATTAAATAACACAATTAACTAGAGGAAATATTAATCAATAAACTAAAGCATCCAAGATCAAGCATTACCACGATTATGATTGATAAACTAATAAATCTACCCCCAATATATAAATCAATTGACAAGAAGAAAAGCAATCCCTAATAATAATACCAAAGGTCTCTTCCAAGTTATCAATGGCTTCCCAAATTAACTATCAAGCCTACTTCCGTGGAATCAAGCGAATAAGGGACATTAAACACCATGCCTAGATTCCTAATTATTCAATCATCTACTTCCGTGATGATCTTCAAACCCTTAATTGGAATAACCTAATCCCGTTAATACCCAACTTCCGTTGCAATAAGAACAAAGGGATGATAACAATACTAATTATTCCTAATCTAGTATTGGCATAAACACAATCAATTAAGCATGTCAATTGGGATTATTATTGG